>NC_071525.1:3874711-4182115 GCF_027887155.1 Malaclemys terrapin pileata
GAGAAAGTAAATCAGGAAGTGTTATTTACTCCTTCTTCCTAACACAAGAACTAGGGGTCACCTAATGAAATTAATCGGCAGCAGGTTTAAAACAAACAAAAGGAAGTATTTGCACAGTCAACCTGTGGAACTCTGCCAGAGGATGTTGTGAAGGCCGAGACGATAACAGGGTTAAAAAAAGAACTAGATAAGTTCCTGGAGGAAGGTCCATCAATGGCTACTAGCCAGGCTGGGCAGGGATGGTGTCCCTAGCCTCTGTTTGCCAGAAGCTGGGAATGGGCAATAGGGGATGGATAATTTGATGATTACCTGTTCTGTTCATTCCCTCTGGGACACCTGGCATTGGCCACTGTTGGAAGACAGGATACTGGGCTAGATGGACCCTTGGTCTGAGCCAGTTTGGCCGTTCTTATGTTCTGACCCTGCACCCCTCCCTGATGAAGTCTGTTGAAAAGTGCCGAGGTCTGGCTGGCATGGCAGCTAAGCACCTGCAGGTCAGCGCGGCAATGCACCAGCTTCTGATGTGCTGAGCCGTGTGGACTTGATTCCTAAGGCTCGCAGCATGCAGCGTAGTCACATCCCCGTAGGAATGTAATGACCAGAATGGAAAGCGGCAGGAGTGTGGCTACTACAGTGCCAGGCAACCACGTGCTCCGGGGGACGTCTGCAGGTCCGCATGGAACAAAAACACATGGGAATGTCGTATGATTTGAGCCCGCCCGCCAGAGACCCCAGGCAGAAGCAGGGCCCAGTTGTGCTGGACAGGCACATACTAAAAGACAGTCAGTCCCTGCTCTAGAGCGCTCGATAGCTTTGGAAGATGTGGAATGGGTTTGATAGATTGGCCAGGCATGGCTTATATAGAAACTACGTTTTGAAAGGTGTATGGGTCTGGGAAAAGCTGCTGATGTATAAAATGAACCAAACCTGCCCCGCAAGGGAGATTTTGGTTAGATGTTAGGAAGAACTTTCTCACTGTAAGGGGAGTTGAGCTCTGGAACAGACATCCAAGGGAGGTTGGGGGATCCCTTCACTGGAGGGTTTTCAGAACAGGCTGGACAAACCCATCAGGGATGGTCTAGGTTTATTTGGTCCGGGCCGGCCTCAGTGCAGGGGATGGACTTGATGACTTCTTGAGGTCCCTTCTAGCCTGACATTTCTACGAAGTGATGATCTGCGCAAAGGGGACAAAACAGATCAGGTTGTGTCTAGTGAAAGGCTCGCTGGTGGGGCTGGTCAAAACGTCTCCATCACAAAACTGATGGAAAATTGGGGGTGGGGGTGGGGGGGAGTGGGAAGGTTTGTTTTTTTTTGCAAAAAGTATCTGCTTCCCATGGAAATTTTTGATTTTATGTCAAAAAGATGAACACTGGAAAACTTAAATATTTTGCTTTCCAGCCAACATTTTTCAGTATTCAAATTTTTTTTTTTTTTTCTGAAAAGTCTAAAATTCTGTTGGAAAATTGACAATTGTTTTTGTCGCCCCATTTTTTACACATCTACACTGTGATACATGTGTGTGGGCATCCCCTGAGGCCATCTGTTGTTGCCCATTCCTTAGTGGGGTACGGGTTGCTAGAGGCTGCCTGTCTGTCCCCCCAGCTCTCCGTCCGTGTGTCCGTTTCCCTAGCTCCCTATCTAGTGACTGTCTGAGCCCTATGGAAAGGGACCCCCCCCCCCCCCGCATCCATCTACACCAGCGCACACATGTGTAACATGCTTCTGACATGCAACATGTCCTTTCCTCACTGGATGAGCGAGAACAGCCCCAGCTCCCAGAGGGCCAGAAAGCAGGGCAGGAAACTAGGACTACCAATCCCACAAAACACTGCAATGCAGCAGAGAGGATGGTACTACCACACCCAGAATGCAAGGCGACAGGACAAAGACGGGGAGGGGGGGGTTGCAATACCCAGAATGCAATGCAACAGGACAAGGTGGGAGGAGGAGCTGTAATACCCAGAATGCAATACAGCAGGACAGATTTGCGGGGGGAGGGAGAGGATGCTGCAATACCCAGAATGCCATGCAATAGGACAAGGGTGGGGGGGAGGAGCTGCAAAGCCCAGAATGCAATGCAACAGGACTGATAGGGGGGAGGAGAAGGCGCCCCAAAGCCCAGAATGCAATGCAACCGGACAGAGGCCGGAAGTTGGGAGTGCAACACCCAGAAATGCAGCAAGCCCCCGGGATGGGACTACAAATCCCAGAGTGCAATGCTGCAGAACTACTATGGCAGCAAATCCCAGGATGCATTGCGATTGGGCTCGCCCACGCAGGACTACCAGTCCCAGCGTGCAGTGCTCTTGGTCCTCTGAAGACGCATGTGCATGGTGTATTGCAACTGCAAACTGCTGCTGGAGGGGCCTGGGAGCAGCAAAATACCAAGGTGAGAAGGGGGGGGGGGCTGCCTCCTGGTGCCCCCCAAGGGCTGGGTTGCTTGGCTTGCATGCAGGGTCCGTGGGGCAGGGGAGTAGGGGATGATGCAGTGAGATGCTGAGGGGTAGAGGGGGGTAGTGCTGCACTAAGCAGGGCTACTGTGAATGGGGACTAGGGTGACCAGACAGCAAGTGTGAAAAATCGTGACGGGGGTAGGGGGTAATAGGAGCCTATATAAGAAAAAGACCCTAAAATCGGGACATCTGGTCACCCTAATGGGGACCTGAGCAGGCTTGAAACCCGCTGGGTAAAGCTAGCTAGCTCCCTGCTGGTGTCCCGCTTAAAATCTTCTCCCCATGCGCTATTGCTGTGCATAGACCAGCCAGGATTCCTGGGTTCTTTCCCTGGCTCTGGGAGGGGAGGGGCTTTGTGGGTTTGGGGATTGTGGGGAAGGGGACGAGACCGGGAGGTAGGACACCTGGGTTCTGTTTCCTAGCTCGGCCGCTGATTTGCTTTGTGACCTTAGGCCTGGCCTTGGCTGGATCTGCTGAACCGTGACCGCCCTCGCCGAGCGGGACCATGCGTCTGACCGCCTTGCTTGCCATGGCGGCTAAGATGAAGCTGCCCCCGGACTATCGCCACGGCATCTACCGGCCCTGGACGGCCGTGGCCAAGGCCCTCAACCCCCCCGGGCGGAGACGCAAGAAGGTGTTTGTGGAGCCCATCAGCAAGGAGGACTGGAAAGTGTTCCGTGGGGACACGGTGAGCTCCAGCCATAAGTAGTCCCCCTCTGGGATTGTCTAGCGTGGGGCGTTGCTGAGTTTCTGTGCCCCGAGCCGGGGGGTCCCGTATGGAGTGCTAACGGGGACTTGTTGTGTTTCAGGTGGAGATATTAATCGGGAAGGATGCCGGGAAGCAAGGAATGGTGATCCAGGTCATCCGAGCTCGCAACTGGGTCTTTGTGCAAGGTTTGAATACGGTAAGGGAAGAACCGGGGGGAAGCCTCAATCTCCTGTGTGTTGGCCAGCTGGAATCAGAACTGCTCTGCTGTGTGTCATACATCCCATACCGCCAATGGGGATTCTCCTTTGGCTCAGGCAGCGGGGCTCTCAGCGCAGGAGGATCTGAGTTCTATCCCCGTGGCTGCTTGGGTAGTTCTGAGTCTCAGGGGCGCGGTGCCCAAGGAACCCCGAGAATGACTGTGCAGTGAGCCTGTTCCAAGCCCTGGGGCAAGTCACTCCCCTCTCTGTGCCTCAGTTTCCCCATCTCTAAGATAGGGCTAACCTACACTACGTGGGTGGGCTATGAGGTTTAATCAGCTTGTAATGTGCTGCAGAACGGTGGCAATAACCCCTCCCCTCCCACCCAACAGTCACTGGTGCTAGTGACGTGTGAGAGTGTAAAAGGCCACAACCCAGTCCAGACACTGCCCTGGCCGGGATGGTCTCCTGGCCTGAGGGACCCTGGGGCGAGGCCAGTGGGTGAGGAAGGGGCGGCGGTTTGAAACCCAGCTCTCTGTTTCCAGCATTACCACTACATGGGGAAAACCGCCGATTACCCGGGGATGTACATCACCAGCGAGGCACCCTTGCTGCTCCGACAGATTGCCCTGGTCGACCCTACGGACAGGTAATCCCGCCCCAGGCTCCGGCCCGTGGCTCGGCTGGGGGCACTGGCGTCCTTCCAGCTGCCTGTGGGAGGCTGGTGCTGTGTTAAACCCTCACCTAAGGCACTGCCCGCAGCCGTGAACCTACCGGATCTGTCTAGCTAAGCAGCGCAAGGCCTGGCCAGTACTTGGATGGGAGATGCTCAAAGTTAGAGTCCAAACTCTTTGGGGTAGGGCCTGTCTTTGTTCTGTGTCTGTACAGCACCTGGCACCGGGGAGCGGGGGTCAATGACTTGGGCTGCTAGGTGCTCCTGCGAGGCAAAGGGTAATAAGGGAAACCAAGAGTTGGGCCGGACGTGGCAAGGAATCAATAGGTAACGCAGAATTGACCCAAATGTGGTGCAAGGGGGGGGCGCTGTGCCCCAGGGAGTGGGGGCTCAGTAGGGGGTGCTATGCCTCAGGGAGTGGGTGGCGGGGGCTCAGTAGAGGGCACTGTGCCCCAGGGAGTGGGGGCTCAGTAGGGGGTGCTATGCCTCAGGGAGTGGGTGGCGGGGGCTCAGTAGAGGGCACTGTGCCCCAGGGAGTGGGGGCTCAGTAGGGGGCGCTGTGCCCCAGGGAGTCCGTGCTGACCCCAATGCCCCAGCATGGTACTAGGGGACACTGCGCTGGAGGGAACAGTAGGGGGTGCTCCTTCCTCTGGGGGAGCGCTAACTGCAATGCCCTTGCAAGGTGCTAGGGGCCCCTGTGCTGCAGCAAGAGAGAGACTTCCAAAGACACCAATTAAAAACCTCCCCAAAGGCTTTTGGCCGGTCTGAGCAACGCTCTCGGGGGTCTCGTCTGATCCCCCCCCACCCCCTGCCTTTCCCCCTAGGAAGCCCACCGAGGTGGAGTGGCGCTACACCGAAGAGGGTGAGCGAGTGAGGGTGTCTCTGCGAACCGGCAGGATCATCCCTGCACCCGTCCACCAGCGCCGGGACGGCATCATCCCAGAGCAGTGGAAAGGTGAGCGGGTTTTCTGGGGGCTTCTCCCACTTGGCCCCGGGCGAGCCGACGTTGCTTTCTGTTGGGAACTGCTGAAAGGTGCCCGAGCAACAGGGCTGAAATGGGATGGTGTCTGCGGCATGTGGCACACTTGGGGCCTGACTCTAAGTCACCTTTGTGCTCTGTGTTCTAGAGCCGCGCAGACCTTGGTGTAAGTGAGAGCAGCCACGGAGCTGTTCTAATTTGCAATCCACTTCCCGGGGCCAAGCGGCTTTCAAGGGGGCGCCGGTGACGTTTTCCTGCGGGCGCGGGGCTGAGAATCGGGCCAAGGGGTTTAAAGCATTCTGTGGAGCCTGCTTCGCAGCTGGGCCAGGGAGGGGATAGTGTTTCCTTGAGTTATTTGTACTGTCAGTCGCCCCACAGCCTGGAGCACTGACTGCATTTACAGCTGCTGCCTTGGACTCACCCAGACTCGGGGAAGCCAGGAGTGGGTTTTGTCACACTTCTCTGGTTAGCCCTGTTTCCACTGACGTTTGTCTCCCATCTGGGAAGCGACGGTATAAACCCACGTGGCTTTTGAGTTTGTGCCTTGGCGATCCCAGGTCCCAAGAGATGGGCCTGATTCTCCCCTGCCCAGCATGTCGTGTCATCGCTGACACCAGCATGGACCCGATCGGAATGGCAGCAACCCCCCCGGATCTGCGCGTCAAGCAGAGTTCGCCCTGGGCATGATGTGGCCGGGTCCAATTCCCCTGTGACGTGAGCCGGACTAGAATTCGGCTACCCCTGGAGTTGGGCTGGCCCTGCAGGGCTACATTCGAGCTCCCTCCCACACAGCTGGGCTGGGCTGGCCTCGTGGGCACGAACCCCCTTCTTCCCCACGGCTGTCTCCGCTGTGCAGATCTGTGGCGGAAGGGGTGCTGTTCTCCGCAGCGTCCTGGAGATGGTGCCGAGATCGAGGTTGTAACATACTCCCCTCTCCCCCTCCCCGGGCAGATGGGCCAAAGGACACCTCAGTGGATGATGCGCTGGACAGGACCTACCAGCCATCCCTGAAAATATTCGAAGAAGAAATCCTGGAGCTGCAGGGCATCGTGGAGACGCGCCGAGCCAGGAAGTCCTATTGGTATTAGCACCTCTGCAGCTGTCTCTGCCTGTGACCCCAGCGCTTACGCCATGTGGCTCGTGGGCGGCCCGCTCTCCTGGAGTCCCAAGTTGTCTTCGTATGTCTGGACGGCAAAGACCTGGCTGCCCAGCCCAAGGCTGCAGGCCCCTTGCAATCAGGGCCTGCCTCTCCCGCCGGCCAGCAATAAAGACATCCTGACCCCTTTTGTATGCCAGCCTCGGCCATCTTTCTTTCTGAGCCGCAGGGCACGCGTCCCTCCTGTGGCAGCGAACGTGGCCTCACTGCCACCGCCTAGGCAGAGACCCGAACAGAACTGGGTCTGGCTTATGAATCCTGTTGGTTACGGCAGAGCCCGAGTGGGGGCCCGCTGTGCTCGGTGCTGTACAAACCCAGTCCCTCCGCCGCAGAGTGGACAGTCTGACCAGCTGCGGGCTTGGGGAAAGGGGTACGGCACCCCTGAGGTGGCAGCCAGTGGCATGGTAGTTTTCTGGAGGATTTTGGGTGGGTTTAGTTGGCAGGGGATGGGCTGAACGCAAAGGGGGGAGCATCTGAGAGAAGCAGGGTGGGAGGGGAAGGGTCCAGGTGTGGCATGGAGCTGAGTTGGAGAGACGGTGGGGGAGGGCTGGAGCAAACAGCCAAGCCACACAGGCCGAGACAGTTGAATATCAACTCTCCCCCCCCCCCCCCCCCCAGGTTAAACAGTGGGGAGGGCAGGGTAGCCCCCGTTGGCCCCCACCTTAGGCTGTAACTGTTTGGCTTGGCCTCTGGGTACAGAGGAAGGAAGCCTGGTGTGTGTGGGGGGGCAGTTTGGGATTAAATCCCAGCTCTGCTACAGGCTGCACGGGTGACCTTAGGACAGTCACTTAACCCCTGTTCCATTCTGTAGGGAGTGGGATAAGTACCTGAGGGTTGAGCACCTCCCACGCTGGGATGTGAGGGGATCCATAACCCACCCCCATTAGGATTAACACTGCTTGTTACGGCAGTGCCCACCCGTGCCCATCGTGTTCTGCACAGACCCGTGGGAGAGTCGGTGCCTGTCCCCATGTAGACAAGGCAGGGAGCATTGACAGACAATGCAAACCTGGTGGTACGTCCCACTGCTCTTTTGGGGGGTGTTTATTTTGGGTGAGAGGATCAGCTGAAGGGGGGGTGGGGAGAGATGCAAGGCCAGGAAGGTCGGGCAGGTGGAGGTGCAGGGACTGGGCAACCAGCCAGTCATCACCTGGAGCTGCTGCCTGTTGTCCCTAACTGGGCCCTGCTGGGCTTTCTCTGGTGCCTGGGGCTGGCTCCTCTTTGGACTCTTCCAGCCCAAGGAAACGGGGGGTGGGGGGAAGAAACCTCCCTGCCCCTGAGTGGGGCTGAAGGGGGAAGGATTGGTCCTGGATGGGCCACATCATCTCGCTCCCCATGCGCAACTGCGGCAGAACTTTGAGGCTGCTCTAGCCTGCCACAGGCAGCCCCGAACTCCCCCAGTGCCTCCTCTTACAACGAGCGCCTCCTTCTTTCCCGTACGCTGTTCAACAGCTGCCACGTTCCTCCCCAGAGGCGGCTGCAGCAGGCGATTCCCATGCATCAATGGAAGCCGGTATGAGTCAGTCTTCCCCTGCCAGCGTGGATAACGCAGAGCCCAGCCCAGCCTTGGCCGCCACCAGCACTAGGTTCCGGGGCGAGAAGCTGGGGTTAAACAGGGGAATCAACTGGCACTGGAAGCCTGCAGGGGAAGAGTGGGAGGGATACCGAGTAGTTCACAGGTGGGGTTTGTAGTGAGTTCTTACAGGTCAGGCGGCTTGTTCGAAAGGATCATTCCCCCCTACCCCCCCACAGTCCCCAGATGCACACGCTAGCCTGGCGAGTAGGTGGCGATAGAGACAGGAACACGCGTGCTCGCTCGCTGGGTGAACGGGAGGCCGGACCTGCTCGCTAGCCCGGCAAGTGGGAGCCGTACAAAGGGGGACACGGGCTCGCTAGCCTGGGGAGTTACTGTTACGGAGGCCAGGGCGCTCTCAGCTACTGGCGAGGCGAGGGTCGGTGGAGGGGGAAACACTTGGCCGCTGCAGCCAGCATCCCAAGGATGAACATGCTCGTCTGTGCCAGGCAGAGGGTTTAAATCCCCCCACGCTGAAGATGGCTACAAGGAGCAGCTCAGGGGAAGGGCAAATGGTTTTCCCCCCCCACCCTCCGCAATGTGAAGGAGCCGGGTGTCTCTGCCCTGGATCCCAGGCCTGGGCCGGGGGTGGGTCGGTCCGAGGCACTCACCGTGCTCCTGCAAGTAGATCATCCTATCCAGCAGGATGAGGGTCTCCACCAGCGGCGCCAACAGCAGGGCCAGGCTGAAGAAGGCCACCACGTTCTGTTGCTGGGCCAGCATGGCGTCCACGCAGGCCCGATCCAGAGGGGCGGCGGGGTCCAGCCCCACCCGCTGCAAGCCCAGCCGGGCGTACCTGCCAAGGTGAAACAGCATGGCCCCGTCAGCTCTGCCGCCCACTCCAGGGCAGCTCAGCCGGAGCTGACAGGACCCTGGCAGGGCCCCAGTCCCCCGGCCACTAGCTCTAGCCCCCAAGCCACATTCCCATCCCCAAGCAGGGAAGGGAACCCAGGATTTGTATACCGCTCATGTATATACAGCTTTGGGCATCAGTTGTCAGACAGAGCATGGGGAGCAGACTGGGCATGTGCCCATTAACCCCTGAGTTACCCTCAGGTGAGCCAGTCAGATGGGGTGGATCAGTGATGTCGCGTCCCTGTGCCTCAGTTTCCCCACCTGTGAGAAGTGGAGAGTCGTGCCCCTAAGTTGTTTAAATAGCAATCGATGGGAGCGGAGAGACGTGTGCTAGGAACAAGGAGACCGTTGCCTCCATCCCTTTCAATGAGGTTCTGTATCCAAACAGCCCCCGAGTTCTGGGGAATTTCTGAGCAGGATCAGCCCTCCCATCTCCAGTAAGGGGCCAGAACCGGAGCCCCGTCTCTGGTCTCCCCGGCTTCTATTGCTGTCGAGATGGGATGAGGCCCGTCTCTGCTGCGTGGCCATTGGCTGGTTAGCTAGGCCAGACTTTGCTAAGACACGCCATGCCGGCTGACTCACTCCTCGAAGGCTAGCTGGTGGGCCTTGTTGACCGTCTGCACCCCGAGGCGTCTCTTCACGGGATCAGCCGCCCGGATCAGCGTCTCCAGCGTTGCGCGGTAGCAGTGAGTCCGCAGGACGGGGCTCTCGCTCTTCAGCCGCAGCACGTAGTCCTCCACGGCGTGGCAGGCCACTTCCCGCGCCTTGTAGGAGAGGGCGTGGCCCGGCAGGCCGGCCACCCAGGCGCTCAGGGGGTAGCCGTACTCAGGCCAGTCGGTGGAAGGAGGAGATGGTGCAGCGAGGCCAGGAGGGGTCGGCTCCTCCTGAGTGGTGAGTTTCATGTAGCAGCAGGCCACCGAGGTCATGGCCACCACGTGGGGGCAGCGGGTAAAGTGTCTGAGCAGGGCTACGCTGAGGTCTCCGCACGCATGGAGGCCGGTTAGTAGCAGCCTGCCCTCTGCCAGCGGCCCCAGGGGATTTACTGCCGTTGGGCGGCTCGGTCGATACAGAGGGTGAGGCCCGTTGGGAACGTAGCCACGGCCTCTGCTTCTGAAGGGAGCTGGGGTTCCCCCCCGCTCCTCTCTTGCAGCAGCCATGCAGCTCCATCCTCCTGGCCCCTTCTCTCCAGCCTTGCCCGTCTCTGCCCCATCTCTGCCACCCCCACAAGGGGCTGTGGGGGGAATGATCTTCCGTGGCCCTGGCGGGTCGTAGGTGACACCGATCTCTGGGGACGGGCCGCTTTCTGCCATGGGAGAATGAGCTGTGTCTATTCCTGGCTGCGGCGGGAGGAGGAATTCCCGCCATGGTGCTTGGGGGTCGACCCACCCCGCCACGTGGCTTGGCCCACGGAGGGAGATCTCCACTGGATCCTGCAGGAAGGGAGAAACAACGAATCACAGACAGCCACTCAGCGGTGGTTATCTGAGCTCAACTCTGCCACAGCTGATCAGACTAAGGCTCCGGCTAGGCTGGGGTTCTGCCTTCAAGAGAGGCCAATCCCGGCTGCCTGAGAGGCAGGTGCAAACTGGACCGTCCCAGTGGGCCACCACGGAATAAAGGGAAGTTCCGTCGCCTCTGGCAGTAAAGGGTCAACTCCTAACAGATGGTTATAGTCTGAGCTCAGGTTACCCTGGCCGTCCTGATCGGGGAGCAGCTCAGACCCTATAAGCTGTTAATGAAAAGCCACCCAGCAGAGCCAGGATGAAAACCCCGATCTCCGACACCCAGTCCCACGCCACAGCTACTAGACCAGGGGTGGGCAAACTTTTTGGCCCAAGGGCCACATTGGGGTTGCAAAACTGTATGGAGGGCCAGGTAGGGAAGGCTGTGCCTCCCCAAACAGCCTGGTCCCGGCCCCCATCCACCCCCTCCCACTTCCTGCCCCCTGACTGCTCCCCTCAAAACCCCCGACCCATCCAACCCCCCCTGCTCCTTGTCCCCTAACCGCCCCCTCCCAGGACCTCCAGCCCCCCTGCTCCCAGTCCCCTGACTGCCTCCCTGACTCCATCCACACCCCCGCCCTCTGACAGGCCCCCCGGGATCCCATGCCTATCCAACCCCCCTGTTCCCCATCCCGTAACCCCTATCCACACCCCTGCCCACTGACCTCCGCCCCTTATCCAACTCCCCAGCACCGGCCCCCTTACCATGCCACTCAGAGCAGCATGTCTGGCAGCCGCGCTGCCCAGCCAGAACCAGACCCGCTGCTGTGCTGCTCTGTGGAGCGTGTAACCCCGCCGCCCAGAGCGCTGCCCACGCGGCGGCGTGGCTATGGGGGAAGGGGGACAGCAGGGGAGGGGCCAGGGGGTAGCCTCCCCCGCTGGGAGCTCAGGGGCCAGGCAGGATGGTCCCGCGGGCCCCGTAGTTTGCCCACCTCTGTACTAGACCATGCTCCCTCCGCTGGAGCCTCGCTTCTTCCCTAGAAAAGTCTTCGGGGTAAAAATATTAACATCCTCTGCTTGAATGGGTCGCAGCCTGGATTTCCTCGGGGTGAGAAGCATCAGGAGGATATCTCTCTCCAGCGCCGGGTTCTCTGAGCACCTCACTATCAGAGATGGACCCCTGAGAGGTAGGCGGCTCAGTCCCATTTCACAGATGGGGAACTGAGGCACAGGGTCAATTAAGGGTCGCTCAAAGAGCCAGAAACACAACCCAAGTCTCTCGAGTCCTAAGCCAGTGCTCTACCCACTAGGCCGTCCTTCCAACCCCACAGGAATTTAGTCATTGCCTGCTGTGAAGAGCCCACTGATCCGCACTGGGCATTAGCCTTGGGCCCCTCCTCTGCCCCCCACTGCACCGTCTACCTTGGTTCGTTGCGCTTGCTCCTTCTCCAGCACCCACACCAGTTCTCGGTCAAACTTAGTCGCCATGTCAACCAGGCGTCCGTCTCCCTCAATTGCCGTGACGGACAAACCCAGACCGAAGGCCAGAAAGCGAGCGAGATGGCCCTTGAAGGGGAACACACGCCGACCGTCAACCACGGCTGCCGCTTTGGGGGTTTCTGAAAGCTCCCTCCCCTCCCCCAGCACTGGAAGATTAGGGAGGGAGGGGGATGCATTTCCCCACACTGGGGCGAGTCATGATTTTTGAGTGCTTGGGTTGGGGGCCTGCGGCGGAGTGCTGAGAAACAGCAGCTGACCCTCCCGCCCCACCAAAGGGCCTGATTGAAGGAGGGAGGGAATGGCTAATGTCCAGATCAGCCTGAGCTGGGGAGAGCTAAGGAGATAATTAGCCCATTAACTGCAAGAGTAAAAAAGGAGCCCAAGACGGAAGTGCAAAGGAGAGAGAGAAAGCAAGGCAGGCCAGCAAAGCCAGGGTCAAGGGGGATCTCTGGAGCACGCTCTTCTCTCTGGCCAAGGGATGATGATGGTATGTCACTGTAAACAGAATTGCTGCATGCAGGGGCGGCTCTAGTTTTTGTGCCGCCCCAAGCACGGCAGGCAGGCTGCCTTCGGCGGCTTGCCTGTGGGAGGTCCCCGGTCCCGTGGATTCGGCGTACCCACCGCCGAATTGCCGCCGAAGCCGCGGGACCGGTGGACCTCCTGCAGGCATGCTGCCGAAGGCTGCCTGACTGCCGCCCTCGCAGGGACCGGCAGGGCGCCCCCCCGTGGCTTGCCACCGCAGGCACGTGTTTGGAGTGCTGGTGCCTGGAGCCGCTGCTGGCTGCATGGGACTGTACAGGGTGGTGGCTGAGATCACACAAATAAAAGACACAGTGGTGGTTACAAACCAGAGCTGCAGGGCCCTATCACAAAAGCACTGTGCGGGGAAAGCAGGACGTGCAACTGATTAGAAGCTGCATAGGGGACCGTAGAGAGACAGCTCCTAGGTGAGTTCGGTCTCCATAATCCATTCAGTCCTTGGCCTCTCCACTAAGGCTGCCAGCGAGGGAAACAGCTGGCACTGATCGTGCTGGTGAGTTTTGGGATACGGTCTCCTGGGAAGTGAGTTACTCCCCACTATGTCACAGGCGCCATCAGTCCAGGGTCACCCGCAGTCCAGGGCGGGACTCCAAATGGGTGACATAAAGGTGAAAGGAACCCTCTGAGCCAGCCCGTCACCCCTCCTGTGCAGCAGGAGACAATGCACCTCACCCCTCCAGGGAAGGATCTGGGACACAAAGTATAATGCAAACCACGGAACTACCGGCTCCCAGCGACCTACCTGGCCAGAGCCAATATCTACCACCTGGTCACACCTGGTGATCTCGCTCAGTTTCTTCACCACCTGAGGAAAAGATAAAGGTGCAGACTCATCAAGGAACTTGGCAGCAGAAAGGCCTAGGCTGGCCAGCTTGGGTGCGGAGAGTTAGCCACCGAAATCCGTGTTGCAATACCTAGGGAGCTGGCCTGCTTCTCAACGCAGCTTCCGCCGACTTCAGGGTACAACATCTTGACAGATCAGGCCTCTTTTATTGGGCTGCTCAGTCAAGGATGCAGCTAGGAGAACGTTGGCCAATGGCCTTCGCACTTTTCCTTATCGCGACCCTATGTTGCAACTGAAAAAATGGTGGGGACCCCCTGATCAAGGGAGGACAGCGGTGACCGCCCTTGGACCCACGTGTGACCCCCTTTCCCTCTGGAACTGCAACTCCCCAGCTGGAAACCCATGATCTTGGCCTTTGCCAGAGGAAGGCCTGGACTCAAGCGCTGGTCTTCCTCCTCCAAGAAATGCCATTCCTCAGAGCTGAGGAGAGTCACCTTCTAACTAATCTGATCGCTTCATCACCCTGCTACTAGGAATTATAGCATCTTCATACTCCTGGGGATGTGAAGTGGGAAAGGAGGCTAGGATAGGAGAAAGTGAGACCCCAGAGATGCTGGATTGGAGTCACAGCTATAGTGATGTCATCATTCCTACTGGGGACAAGAAATGCTAGCCACAGACCTTCCCGAGCTGCCGGATTTCATGCTGCTTTTTCGGCTTGACGTGCTTCCGGAAAAGGGGGTTAAGCTTCGAGCTCTGACACCGGTTCTCCCTGAACTCCTCTGGCCTCCCGTTCGCCGACATGCCGCCTCTGCCACGAGGCGTTCTGGAGAAAGCCAATGTGTGCGCTGTAGCTTTAAAGGCCAGCAAGGAGAGTGGCCACACCACGCTGTAACTGGCAGAACAAGGACCGCAGTTAGTGTATGGACAAGGAATTCCCATTGCTGTCGCACCAAAGGGACTGAACAGACTACGGCTGTACAAATCACTTCACCCACTGGGGAAATGCGGCCACCTCTGGAGTAGAATGCGGCAGCTGTTTAACAGCACAGAGGAACAGTATGTGAAAGTTCAGGACGGGTGGCAACGAAGCAAATCATATCCAAGTTGAACTGCATGGGGAATTTAAGGAGGCAGAATGCTGGATTTAGGCCACTGGGAATGCAACCCTGACTCTTGCGAATAAAAAAAATGCTGTGGTGTCTTTAAAGGCCACAAGTCTGTGCCTATCTGTATCTCTAAGCCTTTCCAAAGCACCTGTCAACATATCTAGCCGCTGAGTGGTCGGGGTTTCATATCCTCTCTGATAGGCATTTCCCCTATCACCACAGCACTCCCTAGCACCATGCGAGGGCTTTGGTCCAGGACTGACTCAGAGGGAAAAACATCCTCTGCTATAACTGACAATGCAGCCTGCAGACACAAGCCCTGCCTGCAGCCCTATGCCCCTTGCAAACCCCTGCAGCTAAAACAAGCCTACAGAGGACACTAGTAAAGCCCCTTTGACAGGAGCATGTTCTTACCAAACTTCCTCCGGTTTTCCTTTCTCGAGCAAGACGGCAGCGAGTTGCGGGGAGGGGAGATCGGTGAGCACTGCCTGCCAGGAATAAGGAAGCTTCCCCCAAAGATTATCGGTGAAAAACTCCTGCAGGGAAGAAAGGGTGATGGGGAAGGGGAAAGTTTAACCACCAGCACTCATCATCCCAGCCCACCCCCAGCACTCAAACCCCAACCGAGATAATGGCCCCATTGTGCTAGGCGCTGTTCATATACCTAGTGAGTGACAGTCCCTGCCCCAATCTAAATAGACAAAACCGACAAAGAGTGGGAGTGGAAACTGAGGCACAGAGTAGGGCAGTGACTTGACCAAGGTCACACAGCAGGTTGATGGCAGAGGCAGGAATGAATCCCCAGTCTCCTAAATCCCAGGCCAGCACCCTTCATGCTGGACCCTGCCGCCTCTCAGCAAAGCCCAATCGCGGTTTGAATAGGACTCACAATGATGTATGAGTCCACAATGGAGCCATAGAGAGAGAGGACATGGGTGATGTTCACTGCTAACTGCTTCTGCTCCTCCAAAGAGAGGGGCTGGCCGGAGAGCCCCGTCATGGCAGTGGCTGTGGGGTGAACCTGAGAGATGGGAAATGGTGCACAAAGAAAGAGTTAAAACCTCCTAAAAGGAAAAAGGGAGAGACTCACCGCGCAGGAAGGTCTGAATGAACGGGCTTGGCTCCTTTAATTACTCTTTGCAGCCAGGGGCTGCTTATGTAAAAGATTTGGGGATGAGGGGCACTTCCTGGGGGAGAGGGAAGGCCAATTCAATGAGGCATTCGCCCCCTGGCATCTCTGCCAGGCTTGGGAGTGGGTTGGTGATGTGGGTTCCTTTACACTAGCCAATGGGCTGAGGTCCAGCAAACTCATTTCCCGTATGATGCTGAACAGCCCTCCAAAGGTCTGGATCCAAGCTGGCGCCTGCGAGGGGAAGGCCCCATGTCCCATTGCCTCGTGCCACTGTTGCGCTGTGCCGTGTGGCAGCAGCTTGTGTCGTGTGACCGTGCGTCCCCAGGGGTTGCCAGGACGTTACACTCACAAGACATTGTGGTGATGTCATGGCACGGGGCATTAGCGTGGCATCACTCAGGGAGGTGTTGCCGTGACATTGTGCTGTGACACCACGTCACTGTGACATCACCCTGACACGTTGCCGTGACATTACAGCGCGACATCGCACTGTTGTGACGTGTCAGGGCCTGGGGCATCAGTGTGATATCGCTCAGTGAGGCGTTGCCATGACTCTGAGCTGTGACATCATCAGGAGGCGTTGTCATGGTATTACACAGCATAACCGTGACGTCGCGATGTGACGTCATGCCACTGTGATGTCACCGCGCGGCACGTCGCTATGACGTCACCCATAGTGCCGTTCTGTCTGTGTCGCCGGCAGACGTCACCAGCCCCTGTCCCCGCCCGAGACTCCTGGCCCCGCCCCCTCCCGCAACTCCTTTGGCCCCATAGAGCTCACCCTCCGCAGGGCTAGAGTGCCCAACGGCACATCGCAGCCACTCACCGCCAGCTCTCTATGGTCTCCCTCGCCGCAGGGCCGCGCACGCGCAAGCGCCCTCCCAGCCCCGCGCGCCTCCAGAGGGGCACACGCATGCGCACAATCTGGCCTCTGTGCCTCAACAGCCGAGGCGCATGCGTAAACTGTCTGACGGCTGACCCCCGCCCTCCCACCTCCGCCGCCGCGCCTCACCCCTGGCGCATGCGCACGACTCTTGGCGGCCCATGCTCCTTCCTGACTTTTGTTGTGCGTCCCTCCCCGTGTCCCCGACAGCGGGGCAGTTTGTACTTCCGCTTCCGGCTGCAGCTGCCTGGCTTGGTCTGAGTGGCCCAAGGAGAGAGGGTGAGGGGTGTGGGGATCAGTGGGGGATGGGGGGTCAGTGGGGTAATGGGGGATCAGTGGGGCAGAGGGATGGGGATCAGTGGGGGAAGGGGGTTGGGATCAGTGGGGGAAGGGGGCTGGGAGATCAGTGGGGTAATGGAGGGTGGATCAGTGGAGGAGGGGGATGGGGATCAGTGGGGTAGAGGGATGGGGATCAGTGGGGGAAGGGGGTTGGGATCAGTGGGGGAAGGGGGCTGGGGGATCAGTGGGGTAATGGAGGGTGGATCAGTGGAGGAGGGGGATGGGGATCAGTGGGGTAGAGGGATGGGGATCAGTGGGGGAAGGGGGTTGGGATCAGTGGGGGAAGGGGGTTGGGATCAGTGGGGTAGAGGGATGGGGATCAGTGGGGGAAGGGGGTTGGGATCAGTGGGGGAAGGGGGTTGGGATCAGTGGGGGAAGGGGGCTGGGAGATCAGTGGAGGTGGGGACTGGGGGATCAGTGGGGTAATGGAGGGTGGATCAGTGGAGGAGGGGGATGGGGATCAGTGGGGTAGAGGGATGGGGATCAGTGGGGGAAGGGGGTTGGGATCAGTGGGGGAAGGGGGTTGGGATCAGTGGGGTAATGGAGGGTGGATCAGTGGAGGAGGGGGATGGGGATCAGTGGGGTAATGAGGGGATCAGAGGGTGAGGGGGTTGGAGGATCAGTGGAGGAGGGGGTTGGGAGATCAGTGGGGTAATGAAGGGCGGATCAGTGAGGGAGGAGGATGGGGATCAGTGGGGGAGGGGGATTTTGGGATGGGGATCAGTGGGGGGGATGGATGGGAGATCAGTGGGAGATGGGGATTGGTGCAGGGAGGGATGGGATCAGTGGGGGAGGGGATGTCGAGAGGGAAGGGATGTTGGTGAAAAAGGAGGTCATTGGGTGCGGGTGAATGAGGGGGATGGTTAATCTCTTGGGGGAGAAGTGTCACTGAAGAGGTTATGGGTTCATGGGGGAGGGGATGAGCAAGAGGTGGGGGTCAGCACGGTGTATTGTTTTTTAAAAACCCACAAAGAACAAGACACTTCAGTGCACCTGCATCTCCCCTGGGGAGAGGATGAGAGAACAAGCACGTGGCAGATGTGGGTGCCGTCGCTTAATGCACCCAGACATAGTGCTGAGTATACGACCTGGACAGAGACTAGACTAGGCAGTAGCAGGGAGTTTGAGTGGAGCAGGACGCACTAATGAAGCACTTGTGGGGTCAGTGGGTGGGAGGGTTGGGAGGGGGAATCCTGGAATCAGAGTGCGGTGGGACTGGGGGAGTTTGTCAGTAAACTCCTCTCAGCTTCTGTGGAGATGGGTGTATTTGCAGTGCCCCTAGATTCACTTTCCGTTTCTCAGGTACCAGCACAAAGCTGGTTTGGTTGCATCTCCAGCACTTCACTGGAAGGTTTCAATCCAGATTAAAATGGGTTATGTTGAAGGAGTGAAAGCAATGCTGTATGTCGTTCTACACACGTTGGAGCTTTGGTCTTTTACACGCCCCGTGTATGTTCCCTAAACTTACATTTTGGTTGGGTATTTTCCACACGCAGGGATAAGGAACCGAACCAAACCAAACCCCAAAGCTGAGTCTTTCATGATTGGTTGGTTGATAAACCGTCTTAACGAGCTGTCGGATGCCACTCATCCAGATTTCTCATGGTGGTTGTATCTGCAGCTGTAGTGCCACAAACTGATCTCATCAGATCACAGGCTGAGCAGGGTTGGGTCAGTTTCACAATAATGTAAAACCTACAAGACAAACCCAGGGGGTTCCCTGCAATGTGGTCAGATAAATGTCGCACCTACCCTCTGGGGAAAAGTTCCGGGGCCCATGTGCTTTTCTACTGCCGGTGTCGATTTTCAGTTGAGACATAAAATGGAGACCTTGATCATTCCTACAAACGTAAGTGTGTTAGTCTTGATGGCCTGGCCAAAGCCCCGAATTTCAGTCCTCCCTGTACTTACAGCTGGTTGCTGGATTTTTCTTTACTTCCTGGCCTAATCTGTGGTGTTGCACACACCAAGGTGGGGGCAATTCACTGGGGCGTGGAGTGATTCTAGTGCGCAGAGAGTTTCTCAAGCACTTTGAGATCCCTCTGTAAATGTGAATTCTTCTGATGAGTGGCGGCAACGGTCTTGATTTTCTGTTTCAGGTGAGGGCGTGAGCCTCTGTCGAGCCATGTGTATGGGGCTGGCTGCTTGAGAGGTGAAAGAGACTGGGGGCCCTTCTCCATCTTCCCTCCTCCTCATGTTTGCTGCCTTCTGCCAGAACCCACTATGTCGGATTTGATCATCAACCTGGACTTGGGCCTCCAGCAGGCTCCCAAGAGGGGAACGGACAGCAACCAGAAACACCAGCGCTTTGTGAAACGGCGCCGTTTCCTGGAGAGGAGGGGTTTTCTGAAGCAGAAGCAGCTGCCGCCGCCCCAGCATCATCCCCCCAAAGGCCAGGTCTCCCATCAGGACTCCCGCTCCGGGGAGAGGACCAAGAAGAAGTGGCTCGCCGAGGATCAGAACTCTTTCCAGACAGATGGGCTTTCCCATCAGCCAAAAACCTTCCCCAAGGCAAATAACCATTGGTGCTTTGACCAGCCCAGCGCCACCACGGACTCTGGCTCCCCTCTGCCTTGCTTTCCATCAGGAGCGAGGAAGGTGAAGTGTAGATCAGCAAAGGCCAGTGGGACCCCTGGGAACCACAGCGCCCAGCCCCTCGCTGGCGTGCAGAAAGCCAGCCTGCTGAGCGAGTATGACAGCGGCCTGCCCCCAGTGCCCCGACCGGGCAAGCCCAGCAAAGTGGTGGCCATCGACTGCGAGATGGTGGGCACGGGCCCTGGCGGCCGGATCAGCGACCTGGCCAGGTGCAGCATCGTGAGTTACCATGGCGACGTGGTGTATGACAAGTACATCCGGCCTGTCGACCCCATCACCGATTACCGCACCAGGTGGAGCGGCATCAAAAAACATCACATGAAGAACGCCACCCCGTTCAAAACGGCCCAGAAAGAGGTAAGCGCCCAGGGCGTCGGTTGGGCTTGTGGGGGTTCAGTAGGGGGCGCTCTCCTCTCTCAGCCCAATGCCGTGGCCAGGAGCACCGCGATGTGCTTGACTCAGGAGGGGGCGCTCTCTCTTTGGAGTCAGTTTGGGGTAAAGGTTTCCGGTGCCTCTGGGAGCTCCCCTTCAGAAGCCTTAAGTCCCTGCCCTGCTAGTCCTTGGGGGCCCTTTGCTTCTCCATGGCTGGCATGAGGCCTACCCCATCCTTTCCTCAGGTCCGTCAGCCCAGATCTCTGCTGGGGCCTCTAGACATTACCGTAAGAAGAGAGCGAAAGGGCCGAGGAGGTCGGGGTGCTCAGCGTCTCTGAGGAACAGGCCCTTTGCGGCCACACATGAGGTTCGAACCCACGCTGAGCTCGCACTGGCTATCCCCAGGCAGTCAGCACCTCCAAACGAGCCATGCCTGAGGGAGCCAGCGTCCTCTGCTTAAACACCCTCCCAGACCATTGGGCAGCATTGCCTCTGCCTATAACCTGTTTTCTCAAAAGCTCACTAGGGGGCGCTCCAACCCTCTCTTTAATCCAATATGCTGATGCCTTTTTGTTGTTGTTGCCTCTGATACATGTCTAATGTGGTGGTGGGTGATGGGTTCTCCCAGCGTCAGCTCGGTGCAGCTGGCTCTCGGTGGTTTTTCGGCACCTTGTGTAACCGTCCAGGGAGCAGCCACTTAGAAGGCCCGTTCCTAGCGAAGCTCTAAAACGAAGGAGACGGGATTCTGGCCACGCTGGGGTGAAATAAGCAGCCAGGCAGAGCTTCCAGACAAAGCTGGTTCAGGCTGGGTCACTGCTGGAACCAGAGACCAGAGGAGATCGTGGGGTGGTTCGGGAGCAGTGTGGGGGACTCAGCAGGGGGCGCTCTCCCCTCTGAGCCAGTGCTGACCCCAGTGCTCGGGAGTGGTGTGGGTTTCTCAGTAGGAGGCACTGTCCCCTGGCAGACAGGGCTGATCCCAAAGCACCAGCAGGGAGCAGTATGGGTGACCGAGTAGGGGGCGCCTTCCCCCCAGAGCCAGCGTTGACCCCGATCAGACGGCTGCGGCATGTGCCTTCTTGCCTGAGCGCCGGTCCCCGGCGTCCCCAGCCCCTGAGCTGCCCTGGTTCTCTCTCAGATCCTGAAGCTCCTAGCGGGGAAGATCGTGGTCGGCCACGCCATCCACAACGACTTCAAGGCGCTGAAGTATTTCCACCCGAAATCGGTGACCAGGGACACATCAAAAATCCCGCTGCTGAACCGCAAGGCCGGCTTCCCGGAGCACGAGTCGGCCTCGCTGAAACGCCTCACCAAGCAGCTACTGCACAAAGACATCCAGGTACCCTCTGCCTCTGGGACAGGCCCCCAGGCGCTAGCCACGCCCGTGCTTAGCAATGCCCCGGGCCATGCAGGCAGCCCTAGAAATCTGGGCCCCGGCCCACGTCTTCTCAGTTCCTTGCTGCCTGTGCTGTGTCTGGCTACTTCCCCATCCTGAAAGTCCCCCTGGTTCTCAGCATCAGCCACAGGGGGTCGCTCTAGAGCTGAGCTGCTGTTTCAAGGAGCAGCGCCCTCCAGAAGCCAAGGGTCCCTGAATGGAAAAATAAAGTGCTGTCCCCTGGCTGGCCAGGGGGTGTCACTAGAGAGTGAGGTGAGGCATTTCCTCTCCCAGGAATTGCTTGCTGTGTGGTAGGGTTACCATATTTTGAGCCTCCAAAAGGAGGACACTCCACGGGCCCAGCCCCGCCCACGGCCCCCCTGCCCCAACTCCGCCCCTTCCCCAAAGTCCCCGCCCCAACTCCGCCCCCTCCCCTGCCTCCCACGAACATTTGATTCGCGGGAAGCCTGAAGCAGGTAAGAGGGGTGTGGGGGGAGGAGGCGCGGCCCAGTCTGGCCCCCCCGGCGTCTCCAGCCTGGGTCGGCTCGGGCCCTGGGGTGCCGGCCCCGGGCCCGGCCGAGCACCCCCGGCCCGCTCAGCACCCCCCAGCCCCGCCGCCCCCCGGCGCTTGGCACCGCCGGCCCCCGGCGCTCGGCGCCCCTGGCACCACCGGCGCTCGGCGCCCCCGGCCCGGCACCGCCGGCTCCCGGCCCAGCACCGCCGGCCCGCATGTCCCGATTTTCCCGGACATGTCCGGCTTTTTGGGATTTCCCCCCGGACGGGGATTTGGAGCCCAAAAAGCCGGACATGACCGGGAAAATCCGGACGTATGGTAACCCTACCGTGTGGTCTAGTGGATAGAGCACAGGACTGGGGCCCTGTGCTATCCCCAGCTCTGTCACTGGGTGACCTTGGGCAAGTCATGTCCCCTGACTGGGACTCAGTTTCCCCATCTGCGCAATTGGGCTAATGAGGTCGGCATTAGTAATGCCCAGCGCCACAAGCCGCCTGCTGTTCCGAGCATGCTGATCACCTGGGGCAGCAGCGAGTGAGGATCAGAGCTGTCGGCCGGTCACACTGGCTAACGTCCCTGATGGATCGTCTCTCTCTTCCCTCGTTCCCCGCAGGTCGGCAAAAACGGCCACTCCTCAGTGGAAGATGCCAAAGCCACCATGGAGCTGTACCGGGTGATCGAAGCCGAGTGGGAGAGGCAGCTGGCGCTGAACCCTGAGCAGGAGTGAGTGGCCTTGGGGCCCGCCCCTGTGCTGCCGAAGAAGGAGCAGGCCCCGAACCCCAGAGCAAACGGGATCAGCAAAACGCAGGGTGGGAGGATCCTAGGCCAGGCCGGGGAGTAGGAATACGGACCAGCTGCCTGGGGCGAGTGAAAGCAGGCGAGGAGGAGGCGGGCGGGCGGGCAGCTGGGAGCCTCGTGCAGCGTTTCTGACGCAGGCGCCAGTCAGAGGCGCGAGGAAGTAGCAGCCGTCACGTGTCACTTCCAGGTCTCTGTTAGCGCACGTGCCTCACCAAGTGCTGTCTCTTTCGTCCTGTCTTAACCCCGCAGGGGAACCATGCTACCTCCCAGCTGGGGGGGCCCACACTTTGCCCGCCCCCTCCCCGGCGTTCCATGCCCGGATCACGCCGTGGGTTGTGCTGGCCGCCCCTCATGTCCTAGAACCCGCTTGGTCCAGACCTCCGGGCGGGATTCGTGCTCTCTTCCCATGCGGACAGGCCCTGCGTCACGTTCTCGTTCTGATCTGATTTCCGTAGGGGGCATGGGCCAGTCGGTGAGTTCGAATCAGACCTTTAGAGGAGAAGATCTTGGGGGCTGAAAGCGACGCTGGTAAATAAACGTCTCCAAAGGGCTTTTCCCTGGGAAGGTTTCTGTGGCACCCCAGTGGTGTTTGGTGGCTTCCCCACCCCCTCAGCTTTATTTTGGATCAGAAGTAAGGGACTCTCAGAGTTCCCCCACCCTGGGGTGCAGGGGAGATGGGTTGGCACAGCTGTTTGCAAGCCTCAGTGCCTCTAAGAGGCCTGATGAACGGCCCTGCAGAGCCCCAGCTGGTCGGTCAGTGGCACACCACTGGCACTGCACTGATTTATCCCAGAGAATCAGGTCCCAAATTCCTAGACCCTGGGCATCAGGGCCCGTGCCACCTGCCATTGCTGGGGGATTATGAGATTCAATCCTCCCCGGCCCATTCCCTCCTTGGCCCCCCTGCCGAGGCTGGCAGTTACGCTGGAGACGGCGGTGGCTTGTTAATGCGGGCAGCGGGCTGAGACCCACCAAACTCATCTCACGCAGGAGAAGGACTCTGCCGAGACGTCCAGCCTGGGCTAAAGTCAGGGCAGCATCCAGCAGTGAGGCTCTGTACCCTGTCTTCGGTCCCCTGAGCCAGCCGGCACCATCCCACGATGGTGGCCTCTCTAGGGCAGCATGGGGTCGCTTGGGCCACTGAAAAGCTCCATTAGAGGTCACGGCCGCAGCTGACTCATCTCTGCCCCCCCCCCTTCTGCGAGAGCTATGCCTCAGCCTGGGGGGGCCCCTCTGGGTTGACGATTCATCTCCCAGCACCAGGCGTGTGGGTGGCAATCCGGAGCCGCTGCCCTCGCTGCCTTGAGTCCAGCAAAGGCCCTGATCTGACTCTAGCCAGGAGGCGCTCTACTATGATTCCCATCAGCCTCTGGGGCAGGGCTTGGCTGAGCATGGAACATGGGCAGGAATGTCACTGTGGTGCTGTGGTTTTGGGACAAGACCCAGGGGGTGGCCCCGAGTTCGAGACAGCAACGGGTGGGATCTTTGAGGTGGAGCAGCGTCCAATCCGCAGTGCCCAGGGGCAGGCTACCAGACAGAGACGGACTTCTGGGTCTGTGCCAGCAGGCAGGACGTGGGTAGCAGACGCACAGTCTGGAGGAGCTTAAGGAAATCAGCGGAGGTACCCGCTCCCCCAAACAACCCCCCAGTCTCCATTGGCGGGCTGTGCCAAACAGGGAACTTCCGCTATAAGGGATGAAGGGAGGAACTTCTTCAGAGACAAGTCTGCAGGAGAGGAAGCATGGTCTAGCGGTTACAGCAGCCGCCCAGGGGGTTGGGAGGGCGGGGTTCTAATCGCTGGGGTCATTCTGGGTCCGATTCGGCTCTCCTTTACATGGGCGTAAGTCCCTTTGACTTCAGTGGAGCTACTCCTGATTTACATTGACGTGACTAAGAAGCAACTCGGGCCCAACGGGTGACCTCGTGCAAGTCGCGCTGCTGCTCCGTGCCTCAGTTTCCCCACCTGTGAAACGGGGAGGACGATCCTGACCTCGGTGCGGTGGTGTGAGTAGAGCTGGCAAACGATTTCCAAACCCACCGCTCTTCATGAATTTGACACACAATTTCGGCCAGTCACCAGATGGCCCGAGGTGGCGGTGGGAGTGGTGTTGCCCCGTATGAAGGGCGCTCACCCGAGAGGTGGG
Organism: Malaclemys terrapin pileata; assembly: GCF_027887155.1. Lineage (NCBI taxonomy): Eukaryota > Metazoa > Chordata > Testudines > Emydidae > Malaclemys > Malaclemys terrapin. The sequence goes on from NC_071525.1 coordinate 3,898,831, forward strand.
GGAGACAGGCTCAGATTCCCACTTCTGAAACAGACCTGAAATGACCTTTTTGCCACCGAATCCCAAAAGTGAATTATTCGCCCCGCTGGAGTTGTGAAGGAAAGTCCTTTGCGATCCTTCCCTGGGACGACTCTCATTTGGCAGTTTGCATTGCAATTTCAGATCTCTTTCAAGTAGATTGGCACTGACTTCTTTAAAGGGCCGGATCCTCTGGCATGGTCATTTCCACCAGGGCAAAGTGGGGGTGAAATGCTGCCTGTTCTGTTCCGGTTCCCCCTTGCTTTGTACTGGTGTTAGTGAAGACAGGAGCAGCAGCGTGCTAGAGAATGGATCCCAGCTCTAGCAGTGGGGCAGCTCTGGGGCTCCGTGGTTGAACCGTTCGGTGAGCGGGCTTGCCCAAGTAACGGTTACTCGAATTCGTCTTTGCCGTAGTGCTCGGACCAAACTGTTTGTCCGGGGAGCGGAGCACGGTGCTTTTCACATACATGTACAGCTCCGTGCGCGAGCATCTTTCAAAATTGGAATGTTTCCGGGTCCTTTAATCCCTGCAGCAATGAACTGTTCGGTCCTTCATGGGAGTGAGTTGGGTTGTTTGAAAATGAAATGGGTCACTTTGGAAATCACTCTTAAAAAAATAAAACCTAAAAGATCAATTCATTTCTGCTTCTGCAATGGGGGTGTGCTCGCGGGGGGCTCAGAATATCCGCTGGGGAGCTGTAGGTCTGGTTCTCGCCAGGGGCACACTACTACAATTCCCATCAGACACCGGGGCAGGGCTTGACAGTGCTGGGTTTTCAGGACAAGATCCAGGGGCAGCGTGTAGGTGGCACCGATTTCTAGGCACCCAAAGACAGCAACGCTCGCTGCCTGAGTGGAGACTTGTAGGCGGCTCGGTGGAGCTGTAGTCCAGGAGTGCTGGCCTGAGATTTTCAAAAGCAGTCTGTGATTTTAGGGGGCCGCTGTTTTGTGGGGTGCGACTTGAGACACCTTAGAAAGCGGCTGGGTTTCACGCAGGTCCTTTGCAGGGGGTCTCCACTTGGGCCCCACAAGTGGGGAGATGGATGGGAGATCAGTGGGAGAGGGCCCCACAATTCAGTGGTCAGTTTTAAAAACATCTTCGCTTCCTCCCCAGCATCACCTGACTCATCCAAAAGCGTCCCCGAGCGCTGTTATGGGCGGTAATTCTCCCTGCCGCCTGAGGTCACTAACCCAAGGAGCTGGGAAGAGCCGTGCAGCAGTGGCAAACCCTGGATCCCAATGGATCCTTCAGGGGGGCACCGTTCCCTGCTCTGGGGGTTCCCTGTGCCTCCAGCCACACCTCACTCCCGCTTTGTGGGGGGAGAACCAGGGGACCGGGGCTCAGCGGTGAGCTCTGGAAGAGGCAAGCAGTCCGAAGACATGGGGACGCAGGCTGCATCTTATCCCAGGATGCCTTTCCCAGCTCTGGAGGGATCCACCGATTGATTTCAAAGGGTCCCCGGAAGAGAACCATCAACCCAACGGCGATTGTAGTCCACTCCATGGACAGAACCTGCCCCGGGGGGCAGTGAAAGCCACAGCACAGCAGGGGCAGAGAGAGCGTAGGCTTCTGGTTAAAGCACCAGTCTGGGACTCCAGAGAGCTGGGTTCAGTTGACCTGGAGTTGAGTCACAGGTTCATGTTCCTGATGCCCAGCTACCATGGTGATGGGCACCCTTATGAAACTACTTTTGATAGAGTTGCCTGTTCTGGGGTCTGGGCAGCGCCCGGCACAACAGGGCCCGGATCTCGGTCAGGGTCTGGGCAGCGCCTGGGTTTGGTTGGGATCTGTACAGCCTCCAGGGGGTGGGATCTTGGTCAGGCCTCTGGGTGCTACTGTCACTCTCCCCAGCCCCTTTGCTAAGCCAGATTGAACTGTATGACGGGCTCCCCTGGTACCAGCTCCCCACTCAAACCTGGGGGACAGAGAGGAAATTGGTGCCCGCACCACTCCTCCCCCCCCCCCCCAGGTTCCCAGAGGAAATGACACGTGGGGTTCTTTAAAATCTGGGGCTCTTGTTCAGACTCCAGGTGGGGCCAGGGTAATGCAGCTGAGCAGCTGCAACCTGGGGGGGCGGCGGGGGGGGGGGGGGGGGGGTTTGATTCCAGTCAGGCCCACGGCTGCCGGGATTTTGGCTGAATTTCTTCTTGCTACTCTCCAGAGTGCGCGGGGGGTGGGGGTATGATGGGAAAGGGGAGGAAGTTGGGGGGTGTCTGAGAAAGGGGGAGGGAGGGTCTGTGGTGCAGGGGAGAGCGTGTGGATTGGGGAGGGGGTATTTGGGCATGGACGGAAGGGGGAGGGGAATGCATGGGGGGAAGGGAGGGGGTGGGATAGAGGAATGCTGGGGGTGTTGGGGGCAGGGTGTAGAAAGAGGGGGATGGGGTGTATGTGTGGGGAGGTGGGTGTAGAAGGGGGGGTAGTCACACTAGTAGAAGCCAGATGAAACACAAGGGCCTGCCCCTTCCCCCCCACCATTCCTCCCCCGGATCTCTCCCGTCTCTGTCCCCCGGAGCTGGGCTGTGCTCTGACTCCCCCTGACAGCAGAGGCCGAGCAGGCCCTGGAGTTGCGAGGGGTGGGGTGGTGGTGGGGGAGCAATTCCCACATCTTTGTTGCATGGGGCCGAGCGCCTGCATCCCCTTGATGTTGCTTTTCCAAATCTAAACCAGTCTGGGAGGGGGGTCAAAGACGGGCCAGCAGGGGCTGGAGGGGGAGGGAGGGGGGAGTGTGGTTGCAACAGCAGCTTTGTAGGCCGGGTGGGGTTGTTGGAACAAAGCAACAAAATTCCCCCCACCCTCCATGCACGGAGCGGTGTGTGGCGCCTAGCTCTGCTTCTCCAGTAACCGGGGAAGGCAGGCGTCGGGGCACCTACATTGCGGGTGGGTCCCGATCCAGCAGATGTGCTCGGAGGGGGCCTGCCGGATTGGGCCCCACGGGTGACGTCACACAAACCAGCTGGTGGGGGGAGTGGGGACGGGACCTCCCTTTAGCCAGGTGGCATGGGGGGGCCCCGGTACGAGTCCCCCACTCTGCCTGATGAGACGGGACCTGTCAGGGGCGAGCCCTAACCCCTGGGCGAGGGGCTATCCATCCCCAGTCTCTCCCAATCCGACGGTCCCACCGTAATTAGATAGCTGAAGAATTAACTAGGAAGAAGAGCTAGGACGGCTCCCTAGCCAGTGGTGAGGGCACGCGCCGGAGAGGTGGCAGATCCTTACCAGGCATGGGGGGGCTGGGCCCAGGGGCGTCCTAGGTGAGTACCCGCACTACTGGACTATAGGCTATAAGGGAGGTGGGCGTTCCTCTCCACCCCCAGCTGTGCACTTGGGGTGACTGCTCTGAGGGCCCTGAGCTGGTAGGCGGCTGCTGAGACCGACTAGATCAGGCTCCACCGGTGAGGTGGGCAGCTGAACGCCCGGCCAGGTTCCTGGATCGCTCAGGTGGGAGCTGAGGGTCTGGGTGCCCGGACTTGGAGACACCTGGGGTCCTTTTGCTGCAAAGTCGTAGGCGCGGAGCGGATTTAGGAGCCTGCGGGTTTGGCAGGATCGTGGATCGCAGCGGGATCTCAGAACGGGATGTAGCTGCCTGCGTGAAGCCCATCCCAAGTCTCTCTGGACCTCGGCCGGTTCTCCTTTGTCTGCTTTGATTGCAAGCTCTGCCGGGCGGGGACTGTCTGTACAGCACCTGGCACAGTTGGACCCTGATCCTGATGGTCAGGTGCCCTTTGCCTGGGGACGGGGCTGTGGGGATAAATACAGAAAAGGTTGGGAGGAGCCCAAATGCTACGGGTGATGGGCGCCCTGGATAGATAGGTAGCCATGTGGAAGGTGCAAGGCTGGGACTCAGAGCCAGCTCCTCAAAGGGATTTGGGTTCCTAGGCGTTAGTAGCCTAGATACTTTCCCGGATTGGGGCCTACATCCTCTGCAGGGGTGGAGGTGAACCCAGATTTCCAGAGTCCCAGCCCTGCCCCGGCTGGCCCTGAACCCTAGGACACCGGCCAGTATCCCTAGGCGGAAGAGCTGAGCTAACACCCTCCCCTGGATAAATCAGCTACAAGCTCTTGCCTGTCTGAAGTGCTGGGTGGGGGAAGCTGAAGAGAGTGGTGGTGTGATTAATTAGGGAGGTGCTCCCTCCCAGCAGAGAGAGATGGCTCCCGCTGATAACACCTAACCTCCCTCTGACTTGCCTTTTGATCTCCCTGTTGCCTGTCACATCCCGGAGCCAACTTCACCTTGGAACTTCTTAAAGTTTTGCTGTGAATCAGGATGATTTTGGAGATTAGTGTGTTTTGCCTCAAGCAGTGGTTGTGGGGGTGGGCTGGGAGTCAGGACCACTGGCTTCTAGTCCCAGCTCTTGCAGGGGTGAGTGTGATCTAGCGGTTAGAGCATAAGACTGGGAGTCAGGACTCCCGGGTGTCTCTGCAACTCTGGGCGGGAAGTGGGGTCTAGTGGTTAGAGCAGGGGACTAGCACTCAGGAATCTGGGTTCCACTCCCTCGTTTCCTATTGACTTTCTGTGGCAGCTGATCAAGTTGCCGCTCTGTGCCTCAGTTTCCCTATCTATAAATTAGAGATCGTATTTCCCTCCCTGACTGGGGTAAGTTCAGGCTAGTTTAGGAAGGGGAGAGTTGGCTGTGAAGACCGTGTACAGTAGTGGAATACTGGGCCAGGCCTGGGATCTGTCATTCCTTTCACTACAGCTCTGTCCTCCTGTGGTGAGGTGGGACAGCTGTTTATTAGCACTGCTCCCCAGGGTTCAGTCACCCAGCACTAAAATGCAGCCACCTCTGGGGTGGGACACAGTACTGGCGTAACAGCCCTCAGCAACGCTGCGCAGGGTTCACTCATCCAACACTGAAATGCAACTGCCTCTGGGGTGGGGTGTGGCAGTGCTTTAACACTGCACAACAAAGGGAAATTTGGGGAGGCAGGCCATGGAATTAATCTAAATAGAATTTGGCCAGGAAATCAGTGTGCTGAAGGGAACTGCCCGGTGACCCCTCTTTAAAAATGTCTCCCATAAAATACAGCTGTCTAATGTTTGTGTCCAACTTTTCTCAGCCGATTTGGTGATGATTTCCAGGGCCTAGCGGGGGGCAGGATGGATTCTGTCAGGCAACTCTGCAGGCATCACCAGTCACCCGCCAGCATCTGCTTCCCCAGGACCTCTTTCCTTCTGTGTTTCGCGCCTGTTACAAATGAACTTCCCCCCGCCCGACCCACAAACAGGTTGTGCCAGAGGGGCTGACAGCCTGGCTAAGTGTTGATGAAAGATGGCTTGGCGGGGCACTGGGCGGGGGCGGGGGAAAGGGAAACCCACCGTGCAACTATAACCTTTCCTGCTGTCAGGCCAGGCCATGTGTGAAAATCTACGGAAACTCCAGCGGATGGAGAGGGGGTGCTGTGCCGCAGTGAGCTCAGTAGGGGGCGCTCTCCTCTGGATCAGTACTGACCCCTTTCAGAGGAGATGGAAAACCAGCTCTGATCCCTTTTGCTCTGGAAAGACCAACACCCAGAGCCGACACGGCTGGGGTACCTGAATTTCCAGGAGGTTATTTTTATCGATATTTAGGCTCAACAGAATTCTGTTGCTAGAATCCCGACGTTTATTTTTAAGCATGTTTTGAGATTTTTATTCCATTTATATTTTCACCAGGGTGCAAAATGATGGGCGGTGTGGGGCAGGATGCCATCATTATGTATTGACCAGAGATGTTGAGACTGAAAAAGTTAAAGCGACCTAACTGGGGCCGCTGCTCCAGCCCCATTGAGACCAGCCTGATGACACATGAAGGCAGGACCCTAAGAAGTTCTCAGGAAGCATTTTTCTTACTTTGCCAGACTGTAAATTTCAATTCTCTTCTTTCCTGGGCTTGGGCGTGTAGGGTGAAACTGATGTTTGTCAATAACACTCGAACCCTTCCAAGCCTGTTTATATTTCAGTAGCACAAAGAGATCTGTCCCAAGATCGGGTCCCCATTGTGCTGGGCTCTGCACAGACAGCCTCTGCCCCAAGCCGCTTGCAGTCTAAGCAGACAAAGGGAGGCTTACGATCTCTCTTCGACGGAGGGAAAGCGGAGGACCAGAGGGATGAGGGGAAGCTGTGGCAGAGCTGGGATTTGAAGCCAGTGCCCATCCGCTGCCTAAAACACAAAGCTATTCAGAGTGTCTCCAGCCTGTCTTTACCCTTGCACAGCGCTGGAGGAAATCCAGCAAGTGCTTTGCAAACAGCACCAGTTCCCCCCACCCCTTTGCCTGCTCATCCTGCGTGTTCTGACCCCAGGAATAAATGAAACAAGCCATAAGGCAAATAACTTGGGGTCAGGTCCCTGCTGCCCCTTACTCCGAACTCAACCAGACCACCTCTGTGCTGACCCCCCCCTCCTCCCGGAGCCTTTGATCTGTATAGGTTTGTGGGTGTCCTTCATCTCTCCGGAGTCATAACAAAGAATCCTATCTGAGATCTGCTCGGGATGCTGCCAGGAAAGACCCCGGGCTCAGCTTTCGTTTGCTTAAGTGTTTTCAATCTCCCCTGTGCGGTGGGAATGGCTGGGATGGCGTGAAGGTTAGAAACAGGCCCTGTTTACCCTCCATCCTCACCCTGGGGGCCCCGCGAACAATGAAAAGTGAAAACACCCGCCTGGCGTTATGATTGCAAAACCTCGGGACATGCCAAACCAATTAGGGCTTTTGGCTAGCTCCTTTCACATCTGCAGGGTTTCTCACGCCACTCGGGGAGCTGTGTTTCGGGGGGGGGGGGCTGCACGGCTACGGGGCGGTGGGGGGCATTGGAAATAGGATACAGAGTCTGTCACCTTAAGGTCACCAGTTTGAATCTGAGCCGGGCTGGGTGTGAGCAAAAACGGTCGCAGATTTGTTCGGTGACTTGTGTGAAATGAGTCGGGGGGTGGGAGGGGTTGTCTCAGACGGCCCCTTCACTGGACAGGGGACCCCATGATGCTTGTGGGTCCAGATGTCATGGGGGTGGGAGGAAGGCTGGTCCAGTGGTTAGGACGCTAGCCTGCAAAGCAAGTGACAAAGGTTCCAGTCCTTGCTCTACCTCAGACTTTAGACCCGCTCCGTGCCTCAGTTTCCCCATCTGCACAATGAGGATAACAGCACTGCCCTGCCCCACGGGGTGCTGTGAGAATAAATACATCAAAGAAGGTGAGGTGCTCAGATACTTGTACAGCCCCTAGCACCGTAGGGGGCGCTTTGGTAATAGCGGGAGCCTTAGATAGATGCAATTGGCTCCCCAGCCTGTTGTACCCACTGTGGCTGTGATAGAGGGACCCTTGTGGAGTGCCTGGGCACGGGAGCGTCATGGGGAGAGAATGGGCTGCATAGAAAAACAGGGCTGCTGTCTGGGAGGCTGGGCTTCGGTGGAGCAGATGCCAAGGGCACCAGGAGAACAGAGATCTTGCAGTGCCCAAGTCCAGCCCCTGCATCTAGTGCCCCTGCCGGGCTGGAAATAGAATCGGAGGCCAGAAGGGACCAACATGATCCTCTGGTCTGACCCTCCTGCGGAGCACAAGCCAGAGACCGTCCCCACAATAATGCCCAGGGCAGATCTTTGAGAATGGAGCCACCCCTTGGCCCATTGTTAAGAATTCACCATTAAACATGTCCAGTCTGGATTTGTCTAGCTGCAACTCCTAGCTGCTGGCTCATGGGAGCCCTTTCTCTGCTGGATAGAAGAGCCCGTTCATACCCCGTGTAGGGACCGTAATCAATTCACCCCTTCACCTTCTCTTTGTTACCCTAAAGAGATGGAGCTCCTAGAGTTTACCACTGGAAGGCAGGTTTTCGGATCTCTCCCGTGGCTTTTCTCTGAACCCTCCCCAATTTACCCCTCTTGAATTGTGGGCACCAGGCCTGGACACGGGCTCCTAGCAGCGGTCGCACCAGTGCCGAATACAGAGGCAAAATAACCTCTCTGCTCCGACTCGAGATTTCCCGGTTTCTGCATCTCAGGCTCACATTAGCTCTCTTGGCCCAGGGGCATGCTGGGAGCTCCTGATTAGCCACCGCGACCCCCAGATCTTTTTCAGGGTCCCTTTTCCAGGCTGTTCTTCAGCTGTGGCGAGCGAACGGCAGCATGGCCCAATGGGTAAGTCTAGCCTGCGAGTGAGGAGTCCTGAATTCCAGTCCCAGCTCCACCCCTCCCCCGTCGTATGACCTTTGTCACGGCCCTGCTCCGTGCCTCAGTTTCCCTTCTCCCTCTTTGGTCTGTTCAGATGGTGAGCTCACTGGGGCAGAAACTGTCTCGCTACATGTCTGTGCAGAGTCTGGCGCAAAGGGGCTCTGATCACAGGTGTGGCTTCTCTGGACAAGACTGTACCACAAACAATAACACACTCATTGACCCAGAGCCTCTGGCAATTGCAGGATGCTGACTGGGTTGGGCTTGCTCTTAGGGGGCAGTCCCTGCTCCATGTTTCAAAGGAAGGAGATGCTGTCTTTTTTCCAGGGTCTCTGCTAACATGGTCTCCGATTTTGAGCATCAGAATAAACCACTGACTCTGAGCAAGCGTCACCCCTGGCTTACCGGCTAGGCATGGAATCCCAAATCACTACCAGACTGCATGCTCCTGCTGCCTTTAGGCGTGTCTGCATTGTGTGCTTCCAAACAATCAATCAATCAGGTGTGGCCCAGGGGCCTTTACAAACACTGTTCTTTCCCCTTCCCTCTGGCCAAGTTTTCCTTACAGCCCGAGCAGTGAAGCTAGAGAGGGGAAAATCTGTCAGCAATTGCACTCTGCCCTGGTGCCAAAAACAACAGCCCCTGCCTGGACTCATAGCGACAATGCAAAGGTAAGGGGTGTGGAGGGGCTGCTGGGATGCGTTATAGCATGGGGTTATCATCGCTTAGCCAGCAAACACGTCCAACTTAATGGAGGGGGTTGGCCAGAGGCCCTGGTGATGGGAGCAGAACACCAGAGCCTGCATGTGATCCTTCTGTCAGCTAGTCTTTGGGGAAACCCTGTCCGGTGACCTATATAGCCCAGCCTAGAAGCCAGAGAGAATGGCAAGGTCTGTCTGTCCCTAGCAGCCTTCTTCATATTCATCACAGCCCAGCCCTGCCTCTCTCCTATCACCAGGGCTGCTACAGGCAGCTGTAGGCTTTGATAACGTTTGATGTGTTGGCTGCATTTAGCTCAGCGGGTTTTCTAGCCCTGGAACTGAAGCTCTGGAAAAACAGGCAGCCTGCCATGGGATGTTCGTGTACGGTTTACTGTATTCTCTGGCCAGCAAGGGTATCTGGGAGTCTCCCTTCCTCCCTGCCAGCGCAGAGAACTTGCTCCGTATCGGCAGCCCCAAGTGTTTCGGATTCATGAGTTGGGCCCCTAAAGTTGAGATTAACAAACGTTGGGTTCTTTTTATTTGCCGTCCGGTGTCCGAGCCTTGAGGGAGGTGGGGGGGGGGGCATGCTTTCCAGCTTGGCTCTTCTTTTCTTTAAATGGAAGCTGAGACTCTGCCCTAACCACGTGACTCCAGGAGCTGGGGATTAAAGGGCATCGCCAAATATGGTGGAAGCTGGCAAGCGATGGGTGGAGGAAAAAAATGCAAACCAACAGGAGCCGCTGTCCAAAGCAAAACATGCTTCTCCTCTGTCCGCTCACCCCTCCTTCCGGGGCGAACAGCTGGGCTTTGCAATGGGACCTGAAGGTTCACAGGTGTTGTCTGTGGTGGAGCAGCAGCGGAGGTGAGCTGTAGAAAGTGCTGTAATGCTAGAAGTACCCTCCATGCTGGTAAAACGCGCAAAATGGTTCTCCAGGCCATTGAAGATCCTTGGTGCCCTCTGGTGTGTGCAAGAGTTGGGGGCTTTAACGCCAGAGATCTGGCCTAATTCTGAAAGGTGTCATTACGTTTCCCCTCCATAACTCCTCTCTGCTTTCAGTTGTATCCAAATGCCCAACTTCCTGTCCTGAGCTGTTGCCGGGCACTGTTAAACAGCTGTTGTCCCCCACCCCAGAGATTGCTGCATTTCAGTGATGAGTGAATGATCCCGGTGCCATGTTCTGTGTGGCTGTTGTATGGTTACCATGCCTGCCCCACCCCAGAGGTGGCTGCATTCCAGGGACAGGTTTGTAAAATCTTTGCCTCTAGATAAATTCGGGGCCCAGTAGCTGTACAACCCAAGAGGAATTTAAAACATTCCCCTTCAGAGTCATTCTCCTGCATATCAGGTCCTGGGAGATTTTTACTTTGATTGTTAGCTGCTGCAAACATATCACACCCACAAAGGAAACATGGCCTTTGCATTTATATTTAATTTCTGTGGCATTTTATGATCTGGGATGTTTGTAGCATAGATTTTTTTCCTGTTACCACGGTGTGATAGTTAAACTGAACTAAGCAGTGGCGCTTAAAGCATCCAACCTTCCAGATGTTCGACCTTATTAGAGGAATAATGGAGAAGTGAAATAGACATTAAAACAATTGATCCCCAGAAATATTTCAGCCGTTGGAAAGGACCCACTAGCCACAACATAGTTGGAATAGTTAGTGTGTATATCCAGGGGTCAGGGGGAGTGTATGGGAGACCAGATGTGGAGAAGGAAATGTTCTGGTGATGGATGGAGGTGCTTCATGTGGGGGCATGTACCAGAGGAATGGGTTCCCGAGTCTTTCCCAGCCTGTTCAGGGATTCAAAGCTAGCCCCAGGGCAGTGGTGATTGAAAGTTGTTTCAGAACAATTGTTCAGCTGCCAGGTTCCACCTCAGAGGTGGATGCATTGCACTGATGGAAGGGCTATCCCTCTGGGGGAAAGCCGTGGCAGTTGCTTAAGCACAGGGAGGAAGGGCGGTGTTAGACTCAACCTGGGCTTGGTTCCTGGCTCTGCCTCAGGCTCCCTGCCTGGGTAAATTACTTCATCTCTCCCCGTGCCTCAGTTTCCCACCCCAATCATGAAACTTCCTGACTTCCCAGGGAGAGAAATGGCAGCCTGACAGAGAAAGGTGCTGTGAGTGGGGGAACCCTCTCAACGCTGCAGAGACCTCCCCCAGTGCTGTCCTGGACAAGGTGGCAAACTTGGCCACTGGCAGAGGTGACCCATGGCCGGCTGCCACCGTTACCAGATGACCATTCCCCAGGTGCTGGGCGGGCACTGGTTGGGCCGGGACGCCCGGGACCTGAGTTGATCTAAAGAGCCAGGGCTGCCGACCTGTGCAGCGTGACCAATACAGCATCTCTGCCCCGAAACAGATGGGGACCCAGGAGGCACCCGCTCACCAGTGGGTTACAGCTGCACGGGACACCTTCTCCTCTAAAGCCATGGGGTCTGGTGTGTCCCCTTTGACCCTCTGAGCTTGGGGTGCTGCTGGAGGCATGACAAATAGCCCCTCTTGACAGCATCCAATTGGGTAGCTGAGCTAGAACTGCGGGGAGTTTCTTAGGTGTGACGAAGTGGGGATCATTTGTAATATTTTTACGGCGCCTGTGTGTGCCTCGGTTTCCCCTATATGTGCATGCTTACCGAGTGGGTGGACAAGGGCTGTCTGCTCTCGCGGCAGGCTAGGACACTGGTGAGAATGGCGCTTAGCTGTCCGGCGCTTATGCCCCACATCAGTGGAGCAGCTGAGAAGACCATGGCAAATCCAATCGCCCGGACGACTAGCAACCCACAACCCAGGGGGATATGGACTTTTCCTCTCCTCAGGGAGGCCGAGCAGCATTTCCCCAGCTGGAGGGCAAAGGACTGGGAGGTGAGGTGGGGGATCCGAGCTGGCTGCTGGAAGGAGTCAGGACTCTCAGCTGGAGGCCAAGCGGACGGTCAGACAGAGCTTGAACCAAGGGCTAACCACAGTGGATCATGCTTTAACCGTCTCTTCTCTGTGGTACTCTCAGGACTGCCCAGGCTGTGTTCCAGATGACTAATCAACCCTACAGTTCTGACAGCAGCTGTGCGAGCGTCGCCGCAGATGCTGAACGAGGGGCTTGAATCCCCGAAGAGCGTACACGTCTCCGTCGGCATCTGTCTCAGTGGCCCTCGCTGACCGGAGTTCGCGGCGTGAAGCAGGGGTGCTGCTGGCCCAGAGGGCCAGTTCTAAGGAGGCGGTGAAGCCACCTGCCCTACCCTGGAGGGAATGTGAGACTCCTCAGGGATCTGGCACTGAGAGGCTCCTCTCAGAGACCGTTCCAAAGCTGGGGCCCTGTCACGGATCCGTGCTAGAAGCCTAGGATATACCCTGCAAAATCAGACCCAGGGGTCTTCTATCATGCTGCCTCTGGCTGTCACCTAGAAAGATAACGACTGTGCTAATTAGCAGCCAAAGCTTCCCACAGCATGCTGTGAGTTTGTATGTAGAAATCACCACCAGGGCCAGGAAATAAAGTTTATTCTCTTACTAACCCTCCGGTGTGTTATGCCTTCGTTACAAGCTATTGCCACCCCAGCAGTGCAGCTGTCTCTGGGGTGGAGCACGCTGGCTTGCGTTGGCGTTACTATGTGCTTTGGAACACGCAGCGCGGGAGAGAAAAAGTGAGAAAGCCCATGAAGGTAGGACGAGCCTGGGGTAGGCTTGGCTCAGGTTGTGGCTTGAAATCTTGCAGAGAAAGTACCACTGGCTCTAGTTGTAGCTCCAGCGTCGCTGAGCCGCACAATCACTAATGGATTTGACCCTCCCAGCACCCCTGGAGGGCGGGGTATGCTCTTATCCCCATTTTACAGATGGGGGACTGAGGACCAAAGAGATTAGGTGACTTTCCTAGGGACTCTGGCTAAGCTGAGAATTCAACCCAGTTCTCCTGAATCCCAGCCTCATCCCTTAGATTTCCCTTCCCACCTCTTCCATGAAGGGGTATGAGACATTGCTCTTCCCCTCCCTGTCAGGGCATGGGTTGGCTGAACCTACTGGCTGCGTTAGTTACCTCCCAACGAGTCTCTGAGCCAGTCTAGCTCAGGAGGGGTGGTGGGAAGGTGGTAGCAGAGGTGGTTACTTGCCCGGCTGCTCCAGGAAATGTGTAACTGGGGGGGTGTTATGTCTAGGTAACAACCCCTCCCTGGGTAAGCAGCAGGGAGCAGGACCTTCTGCCACATCCTGAGTGAGGCGATGTGCACAGCAAGTTGGGGCGGAGCCAGGAACAGATCCCACGTCTCCCAAACCCCAGTCCAGAGACTTAACCGCGGGGCTGTCCTTCCCCTTTCGCTGGTTGCGCTCACGTGATCAGATCTCAGCTGGATCCCCGCACAGCGGCCCGTCGTCGTGCAAGGAAGCAGGTTGAGCAGCCCTCGCGCCAGAGCGACCCAGAAGTGAAATTGACTAGCACCAGGAGCTGTTTTGCATAATGCCTGCTCTCAAAGATGAACTGTATTACATGGTTCCTCTTTGCTCTGTCTCCAAGGCCTTGCCAGTTCCTCGGGCATGCCCATCGTCTCTCTAAGGCCTCGTCTCTGCTAGGAAATTAGGTCGGTATAACTACATCGCTATGGGGTGAAAAAAATCCACACCCCTGCAAGACACCGGTAACTCAACCCAACCTAACCAGCAGTGTAGACAATACTAGGTTGACGGGAGAATTCTCCTGTTGACCTAGCTGCTGCTTCCTGGGGAGGTGGAAGCCACACCCCTGTGGTGTTTTAAGTATAGCTTTAAGAAGCTGAGTTGGGATGGTCTTAATACAGAACTCGGCTTCTGTTTAGCCACAGAAATAAGTGGTCCGATTTTTCAAAGAGCTCAAGGCCTCGGACACTGAGCCTCTTTCGCAATCTGACCCACATGGTGGGGCCTGAGGTCTAGAATATCTGGCCACACATGTCTTGTTCCATAGCGATCACTACTGGTCCTGCTACAGCACCTCCTGTCTGAGGAGCTGTAGGGATGCCAGCCCTCCAGGATTGTCCTGGAGTCTCCAGGAATTAAAGAGTCATCTTTAATTGAAGATTATGTCATGTGATGAAACCTCCAGGAATACATCCAGCCAAAACTGGCAACCCTAGATCTCCCTGGGTTTTCCAAAAGGATGGGTGGGGCGGGTTTTCCCAGCGGCCCTGCCAGGAATTGGCGGGAAGTGACAACCTCTAATGGAAGGTTTAGTAGCCACGCCCTGGAGTGGAATGTAGGAATTAACAGACCCATGTCCATTCAGCCCAGCGTCTGGTCTCTAAGGCCTTGTCTAAATGGCGGGGGAAGGACAGGGCGAATGTATCTCGCACTGAGTTTTTTGCACACTAACTGTTGCAGCTGAGAGAACCTGCAATACTTGCGTCCGCATGGCCAGCTGTTTCCTACTTGGTTGTGTCTACACAGTGGGGACTTAGTCTGGAGTAAAGCGTTCTGGAGGGTGCTTTGCCTTGCTGCTGGGCTCTATGCATTCTGGAATGTTTCTCACTGTGGGGTACATTGGAATTCTGGGACTTAGGAGGATCAAATTCAAAAATCCCCCGATTCAGAGGGAGGCGCAAGAAACTCCTTAGCAAACAACTACAGAATAATCTTGCCCATGGAAGAAATTTCTTCTGAAGTGGTTGGAGCTTTGACCCAAAGGATCGAGGGTGACAGGTGCTTTCACAGACATCTAGGGCTGGATTCTCACCTGGGATAAATCCACGCTGGCTGCGGATCTGGCCCCAAAGGCAGCTGCGTGCCCATAGAGGACACCAGACCCTAATCTCCTGGGTTACAACTTTACGATCAAATGTTCCTCGAACACGAACTAACCAAACATATTAATTCAACTGTTAAAACCACATTCGTTCTCGCAGCCTTTGAGCGTAAACTTTATTTTTGTTATACAAGCTGCTGAAAGCCATTTGATAAAGTTACACACGGGATGGATCAAGGGTTACGGTCTCATCTGGAAGGATTTATGGCCGCCTGTAACAGAGCTCTTAGACACCACTCCGTCTTAGTGGCTCCAGAAACGTAGCAACTTGGGGATTCGTTCTGTAGCTATCTGCACCAGCCTGAGACTCAGGGACTGACTCCTGGGTTCTTTCCTGGCTCTGCTAGGTCAAGTCACTTACCCTCTGTGCCTCAGTTTCCCCTCTCCTCCTTTTGTTTGTAAGCTCTTTGGGGCCAGGGGTCTGGAGGAGGTGTGACCTCTGCCTTAGCCATTCTCTGTTGCTACAAGTTGCAGGGGGAGGGTGCATGATAGGCCACACCCCTATTCCTAACCTCGGGCTGCCCAAGCTTATAACATGGCCTTCCCAGGAGCAATGTAGGGGCCATGCAAACACAGCCTGCTGGTGAGTGTGTAACAGGCCCCTCTCGGTGCTGATCCACAGAGGAGATGAGTCTGTTACTGCCCCAACTAGCCGGCTGGTTCTGGAGATCCCTGGTTCAATCCCTGATACATCTACTACGGTCTGGTGCAGGGGCCAGTCTGGCCCTGTGTGTGTCTGGGATGATGGAGCTCAGAGCTCATTCAGGCTAAAGGAACAAAGCCTGACATCACCCGGTGTCTCTGCCTCATAAGTAAGTTAAATCACTTGGTTTTTTATGACCCTGGCAAGGTGAAGGGGAAAACTCCTGTCGCTGCCTGCACAATGTCCATGTGCTTCTGGAATCCAACCCTCTTCTGGCCTCTTCTCTCTCCGTCTGCCTGATTCCTAGAAAAGCTTCATCCAGCTCCTCCCCTGCACCCATCGCCAGTCTGTGGTGAAATGGATGTGGCCCAGGGACCAGCTGTTGACTCAAAGTCCCCCATAAGAGGAACATTTGAATCAAGGCAGAAGAAAAAGAATATGGAACATAGGGATCACCCGGCTGGATCAGACCACAGAGACCATCTGTTCTGCTGTCTTTATTCTGATACTCACCAGTACCAGCTGCTTTAGAGAACCCAGCAAACAGCAGAGATGAAATTTTTCCCCAAGAAATGTTCCTTCCTGACCCCCAGTAATTAATTGTTGCCTCGTGCCCTGAAGCATGAAGGTTGGACTTGATATCCCTTCCAAAAGCTGTTTTTGGGAAAGCCAAGTCCCTAAACTCCATGTTCACAAATGACTTAATATGATCACCAGGCTGTTTGCTCGCAGGGCTGTGCTCTGCTGGGTCAGATGTCACCCTGTGCTAGGGGGCTGGGTTTTTATTTCCTTAGGCTAGATGGAGGGAAGGACTGGAGGGTGGCAGTGGAGTAGCCTGGAACAGCTGACCCTGATGCCAGGGATGGACAAAGGGGTTTGGGTGGAATAAGCCATCCTGGTGGATTGTATTGTAGCAGTGCCTAGAAACTCCTACCCAGATTAGGGCCCAATTGTGCTAGGGGCTGTACATATACCTAATGAGAAATAGTCCCTGCCCCCAAGAGCTTATCTAAATAGAGGAAGGGTGGGTAGGGAAACTGAGTCATAGAGCGGGGAACTTGCCCAAGGTCACCCAGCAGACTGTGGCAGAACCAGGAAAGGGACAAAGTGTCCTAGTTCACTGCACAGAAGCCCAGCCTCTCCTCTGGAGGGACCCGCTCAGAGTATCCCCTGAAGACAGTTCTCCGTCCCCTTTACAGCGCCTTCTCCCCACCCCACTCCACCCCCGTGGTTGCTCCAGGCAGGTTATCCAATCTGGCCTTTCTGTTTGTGAGGGTCCCACTTAAAACAACCCAGAATCAGGTTCCTTCCTTTTCTTTCCCTATGAGGTTCTGTCTGCTACTCTCATGCCGAGATGTTCCCGGGTCACTTTGCAGGTACCTGATCCTCGACGCCTGGCCCCCATTTCCCCGAGGTCATTCCCAGGAGCCCCAAGGCTCAGCCAGATGAACAGCGCAAGGAAGCTTTCAGAGGAACTTTCGTTAGAACAGGGGCAACGACTTCCTTCCTTGTCACTGAAACGGGAAGTCATAGAAACGTCTGAGAGCTCCAGGGCATAAAAATGATAGATGGCCACAGAATGGCAGGAAGGTCATCTACATGCTCCAAAAGCAACCCCGTCTTGCAGTCCCCGAGTGTCTGCAAACACACTCAGGAGGCTGGATGGCTCCGAGTAATTCTGGGGATCGCCCTGTGCTGAGGACAGCTCCCCCGCGGCGTGTTGTCAGGGTCGGATTCTGTTCCCAGTTCCACCTGGAGTAACACTAATCATAGCAACTGGGGCTGCAGGGTCTAGGTTTATTGAAACCAGTCTGGCCCTTCTTTTCTTTTTTTTTTTTTTAAAAAAACCACCAAGGCTGGTTCTTCATGGGGCCCTTGATTTCCCCTGGACCCTGACTTGAGAACCCCTGGCTCAAGGGATTGAAGATGGCGCACCAGAATCAGCCCAAGCCAAGTTGGCAAAACTGTTGTCAGCTGGCGGACGTTCGGTGGCTGTGTGTGAAAGGAAAGCGGGGGTTTCTAAGGGGTAAAACTCCTCAAGGCAAAACAAAAGGGTCTGTTCGGTGCAGTTCCTGGCCTGCTGAGTGTCGCTTCCTCGCTTTGTGCCTCAGTTTCCCCATCCGCAAAATGGGGGTAATAATCTGACCTCCTGGGCAAAGCGCTTTGCGGTCTGTGGATGGAAAGTGCTAGGTATTATGGTTACTTACTAAAGCCACTGGCACTAGCCAGCCGCATGGTTGGCCGTCTGGGCACAATAGCCAAGTGTGGAATGAGTCCTGGAGAGTGACGCCTCCAGGTCGGGGGCAGAGACGCAGTGTTGGACACGCTACCCAGGATGGCGCTGGTGTGGCTTTTCCCAACACTGCATCTGCGACCTGATGCTCAACAGAGGCCATCCGCCTCCGGTTATGTTAGACCGCTCCAGGGGTGGGCCTGTCCTTGTCCTGGGGGTGGAGGGCTCCGTAAATAAGCTGGTGACGTGCTCTTTCCCAAGTCGCAGAAATCAAGAGGACGCAGTGAGTTTATCCAGCACGCAGGCACCTGCCCCGGCATTTCCCCTGGCGCTTTCCTCTACGTCTCAGCACAATGCTGGATTTTACCCCCACTTGGTGCCGGTGGAGGCGTGGGGCCGTGGGGAGTCAGTCTGCCTAGGGGTGAGAAGTCAGTGGCATTGCTAGCCCCGGCTTTCAGACAGCAGGGCCACGTGTCCCGTTCACACGGAGGCCCCTTTCTGGCCAGTGGAGGGCGCCGCTGCTCCTTGGGGTGGCCCTTTGCACACCAAGGGAGGTCTGGGGGTGGTAGCTGGACACTGTCCAAGGCAAAATTGCTTTGAGTAGTGCTGAGTCAGAGGCCTGGTTCTCCGGCTCGCAAAGGCCGGGAGACGAGATCGTCCACTAACGGCCGATGCTCACGGCTAAAGGGGCTGGTGGCATCTCCCAGGCTGCCCGGGACCCAAAGTGGGGTCTCTGCATAGGTGCTGGAGCTAGGGGTACAGGGGGTGCTGCAGCACCCCCTAACTTGAAGTGGTTTCCATTATCTACAGGATTTACAATTTGGTTCAATGGCTCACCACACCCCCACTATAAAAATGGTTCCAGCAGCCCTGGGTCTCTGTTGGCTGGGATGAGCTAATTCTGCCCCCAGCCCACCCCCAGCAGAGCCGGCCTGAGGTGCTGACAGTTATTAAAGAAAGACGGGGTGATCAGACGGGGTGAACGTGGGAGGGGAAAAGCAGGAGAGGGAAGCAGGGAGCTTTTGTTCGGGCCTGTGTTGCTTTCCCAGCCGAGGTCAGCCAGGGTTCAGAGCCGGCTGCTTATCACCCAGACGGGTGTCCCTGGGGAGCCGGTCACCGCGGGTTCCCCCCTTGTGCCTCGCTAGCACTCAGACTCCTGGCCGCCGGTGGCACCGCCGGACAGGAAGCGTGGAGCGAGGCCAGCGGGGCGCAGCCGGGGGCGGTGGGTTCCGAATCTTGCCCTCTGAGCTGCGGTTACGTGCTGGAACCCATTCGCCTCCTGGGGGAAGGAGAGAGACCGGACCACCCCCTTTGGAGGAACAACCGTCTTCCCTTCCCCACCCGTGGCCGTGGGGCTGGGGACCTGCTCTGCTTTCGTTCAACTGGAGAGGAAGGGGCCTTCCATGCCCGGCCACTAGGCCCCTGCCTCCCCAGGCATGCTCACCCCCTGCCCCTCAGGGTAGCGATGCATGAGAAACCTAGCACCCCGGGCAAGGTACGGGCCTGCAGAGGGGCTCACGGGAGCTGGGCCTCCAACCTGGGCCCTTGGGAGCTAAAGGACCAGGCCTGTTAACGCCGAGGCAGATGCCTGTCCCTGAATCACACCGAATCGGGGGTCACTTTATCCACCTTCCTGCCTCGCCCCGTGGGTTGGTGGGGAGTGGGGAGCTCTGGAGGGTGTGGTCCAACTGCGTTTCCACTGGGACACCTGAGGCCTGGCTTCTGTTCCTAGCTTTGCTGGCTGCCCTTGACCAAGTCACTGTGCTGCCCGGTGCCTCAGTTTCCCCACCTGTACAGAAAGTGATACTGACCTCCTTTGTTAATGTGCTTTAAGACCCACCTCTGACAAGTACTAGGTAGCAGCCGGGTCTTTATTTCCTCAAGGGAATATAGTGCCAAACGCTCATTGTGGCAGCCCAAGAACCATGGGTACTGCCAGTGGACTGGCAGTGGCCAGCAAAGCGCCTGTTAACCCCCTATCCCGTGCTTCACTCTTGGCCTGAAGGAGGCCTGGACGGGGTAAGACAGCAGAAAGGAGGAGGGCTGGCCTGGTGATTAAGGCCCAAGACTAGGCTTCCAGAGACCAACTCCCAGCTCTGCCGCAGTCTCCCTGTGTGCCTTTGGGCGGATCGCTTTGTCCCCGCGCCTCAGTTTCCCCATGCGTAAAATGGGGTTGCCGACTTGTCCCCAGTTGAGTCTGTAAAAGTGTCGGGCAGAGCCGCAGCCTCTTGTACGTGGAGTCGGCGCCTCCAGACGAACAGGCCCGAAGCCTGGGGCGCAGAGCTGAGCAGAAGGGTTGGGGCTTTGTGTGCACCCATGTGAAGGACAGTGTGGGGTGTGTGTGTGTGTCTGAAGTTCACGGTGTTAAACGTTCCTGAACGGACATGCAGCCGCGGGGTTCACCCCCTCCCCTGCTGGTGCTGGCCTCGGGAGCTCTGCCCCATGGTTGGATGAATTCCAGCCTCTCAGAAAGCTCTTGAAACTGGCCCCCCAGTCCCATAGCCTGGTCTCCCCCCGCCCCATGCATTCCCTGCCAGCTGATGGGCCACAAAGAGAGACAAAGCTGGTGCCGCCCGCCACAGAGAGACCTGGGCCGACCCCAAAGCTCTCGCGGGCTGAATAGACCAAGGAAAGACCATGCTGTTCGTGGCGGAGGCAGGGATGGAACCCAGATCTCTGGTGCCCCGTGGCCACCTTCCTCTCGTCCAGCTGCGCCATCTCATCACCCCCGCAGCTGGAGGCAGGCAGTAACCCCACCACCGGGCACAGCCCACTGCTCTCCCTGAGCCCGCGAGAGATGAAAGGCCCGGCTGCTAATCCGGGCTGCGGGGAGAAGGAAGTGCCTGTCAGGCCGTCTGGCTTTCTTCATTCCTTCCCATCAATTAACGCCCCCCCTGGGGCAAAAGACCACGGCTGCTGCAGAGGGCTAGCCAGCCAGGGGTAGGGGAGCAGGAGGCCGGAGGTGGGGCGGGGGGAGGGTGGCGGGCAGGGGAGATCTGATTTTTCCAGGCCTAGCAAATGTTGAGAAAGGGGGCAGAGTGGTGGGCTTGGATCCACCAAATTGCCCCCCCACCCACCCCCACCCCACGGCAGGTTCACCGTCCCCTCTGCAGGCCCTGTTCTACTGGCTGTTTATTCCCCAACTAGGTGCTGTACTGGGGTCACCTCCTGCTACGGCAGCCTAGATCCCATAGGACTTTATTCCCGCCACCCCCTCCACACACACTCCCTGGGAAATTGGGGGAAGCCACATCTGCCCTGGATGGCACCTGCGTCTAGCCACGCCGTCCGCCCCTGCCCAGCATGGAAGCCGAGATTGTGCCGCTTAGCTCAGCCAAACGGTGGGATGTGTGTGGGGAGGGTCTTCAGTTCTCCCCTGGCTGGGGCAGCCTCCATCCATTGCTCTAGTTCATCCTCTGGTTCCCAGATCCCTCTCCCCCTTCCCTCGTCGCTCCCCCAGCGCTACCTCGGCCAGAGTTAAATGGAAAAGGCTGCTGAGGCCAGAATCCATCCCCCGTTAGCTGTGGTTTTTTGTGGGGGGGGGGCCCTTTATGAAACGAACTTCTCCCCCCTTTACAAATATACCTTCATTAAACTACAAAGGAAGCATGTCCTGACAGAGCTCACCCCAGGGGAGAGCGGGTGTGCAGTGGAAGCCCCGGGGGAGCGAACCGGTTATTTATTTGCCAAGGAGGAGAGGAAAAGAAAAGCCGTTAAAGTTGAAGGCACAAAGGAAGGTGAGAATCAGGAGAGGAGAGCGCTTGGGAGCCTTTGTGTCTGGGCTAGATTGGGAGGCAATTGAAGCAGAGAGTTTACGATCCCGGTTATAAATGGCCAGTCGTTAAAATTTTTTACGTCTTTTAGAAATTAGAACCAGGCGGGCCCGGCCCCATCTTGTCGGCAGATGTTGGACGAGCCCCTTCGAACGAGGGGAAGGCTCCCTTGGTTGGGCTGTTGGCACGAAACGTAGACAGTGGGGTCAGAGAGCGGCTGGCACGTGGGAGGGTTCGCAGCTGGGCGAGGTTCAGCCCCAAGAGATCTTGCTGGCATGGAAACTAAGCAGCGTGTGGACCAAGTTGGGATTGGGAGACTGGCAGCCCGTGACAGGTCAGGGAGGGGAACCTGAGCTAATGTGGCTCTGAATCTGGGAGGTTTTATGGCTCTCCGTTGGAGACAGAGCCCTTGCAAAAAGGAACCCCCGGGACCTGTGAGATTGCGCGCTTTAAAGGGCCTTGATCTCTGTTCTATGCGAGTTCTTCTTCCGCATGTGCAGCGGAGTGTCTTGTTTTGGTAGGGTCTTCTGTGGTGGGGGTGAGGTTTTTTGTGTGTGTTTGTGTTTAATACGCATGTTGCTCTGTGTTTATGGCACAGAGGCCAGGCCAAAGAAATGGATCGGAAGCGGGGGGTAAGTTTGTGATGGAGCCCTAGTTCCTGGAATTCATTCCCCTGGCGTGGACTGGCCCCAGAGACACGCCTCTCTCCTGCCCTGAGGGGACAGGTTCCATGTGGCCAGAGGAGTGGCCTTGTGGATCGAGGTCTTTTAGATTTGCGGGGCCCAGACCACGGAGCGCCTTGATGCAAAGGACCAAGACCGTGGCATTTTTACTTGCCCTGTGTGCTGGGTTGTCGTGTATGCCAGGGCAAAGTGGGCGTGCAATGCTGGTGTGTCAGAATGGGAGCGGTTTGCACTCACGATAGTGTCAGGCGCTGGGCAATGAGGAGTCGGGCCCTTTATCCTGACTGTAAAAGGTACCTTCTTGCAGGAGAGCAATTACGGCAGCCACCAGCAAACCACAGCTGGACTGGGCCCAGACGCCCGTATCAAACCGCCCCTGAACTTGGGGACTTTGGAGCTCACAACCTTTCCTGGCATCCTGCTGATCGACTCTGACAGCCTTCGGCCTGGCATGGAAGCTCTGCTTTTTCCCGCCCTTCCCAAAGGGGACGTGAGCAGGTGTCACGAACCCTGTCCCTACGCTTGTGCCGGAACAGGCCGGTTCCGCCATTCTCTGGATGCTCTGAACCGTTACACTGATTCCCGGGGGGCAAGGGATTTGCGGGAAGGGCTGGTTGCTAGTGGAGGAGTTGGGGTATGAAACAGCCCACTGAATCCTTTGTCTAGCCACAGCAGGCCTGATTCTCAGTTATTCCGTTCCAGTGCTTGGGCAGGGAATGGGGAGTTAAAGTGGCTTTAAGCTACTAGTGTGCGTCCCAAATTCTGGGAGCGCACAGGACCCTGCTCAGCATCCCGTGTCACTTAGAGCAGCCTCAGGGCTGCTCTAATTTACTCTGCCTTTCATGGCCCCTGGGAAGCCACAGAATACCCATAATGCACTGTGCTCTGGCCATGCCCCCATGCTGGAGTCTGGAAGCAGGGTTGGGGCAGGTCACTTACATCAGGTCCACGCTGGCTGGGTAAGCCCCCTGCATAGAGTGGGGACTTGGGGGGTTATTTCCATCCCTTTTAAGGCTCCTTTAGGCTGCCAGAGCTGCACGCAGGGGCCCAACTGTAACTGAGAATCAGGTTCTCTGTGTTAGTTAAGAGGGAAATTTCTCCACTGACTCTAATGGGAGCTGGGTCAGGCCCTGAAAGGTGGTGAGATGTGCTCGCTTTTCACGCAGCTACGTGGCACCCGGGGCTCTACCACCAGCCCAGGCTGGCAGGGTCCCAATTCCACCCTCCTTCCCGTCTTTGCGGGATGCGTCACAGCAAGTGTGTCCAGCTGCATTTCATTTCCCCCTGCAGATCAGGGAGCGTGGAGCGGAGTCAGTCCTGCTTGTCCAAACCCAGGAGCCACTTGGGTCCTTCTATGGCACACGGGACTCGGCTTGGGGCCAGTAGGAAGGGACGAGAGGCTGGGACTGGGAAGCCACTGGCTGGGCCAGCGCATTGAGTCGAGCTGGGATGAGTTTGCGCTGGGATACAGGGAGAGGGGATAACTTTCCATCTCTAGCAAGGGACTCAATCTCTCAGGCGTGGCCAGTCGTGGTGACCACAGGGGATGGCATGGGAAGGGTGTGGAACCTGGGAAAGAGAAATTAACCAGCTCCACCCAAATTCCAGTGGAAAATACTGGCTGGATGCAGGTTTTCACAAACCTCCAGGTGTGACCACAAGGGATGGCATAGGAAGGATGTGGAACCTGGGAAAGAGAAATTAACCAGCTCCACCCAAATCCCAGTGGAAAATACTGGCTGGATCAGGTTTTCACGAACCTCCAGGTGGCTTATAGAGGATTTCAGGATCGCTGGCCCCAAACCTCCAAATATCATGAGCTTTTCTTAAAAAAACCCCACCATTAGATATGAATAAATCACTGTTGGGTTCTTCTTCTTTGCCTTCCACTTTGTTTTTAGCTTTTAGGGGTCAGGTTTTCAAGCTTTTATGATGATTAGTTGCATTACTGTAGTGCCATAAACCCCTTCGTGCCAGGGGCTGTACAGACAGAACAAAACCCCAGCCCCCAGCCGTGAGTAAGGGACTGCCAGGTAAATGTGAAACATGCCGGAAGCGCAGTGCAGTGGAGAATCAGGTCAAGATATTTTTTTTCTTCCCCCTGAATACCACCTCTTTTGCAAAGTTGAGTGGCGCTAATTGAAATAATCTGATGCAACTTCCTTGGCTTTTGTGACTCACCGTGCTCTGAATCCGCACGTTGCCTCCCCCAAGGAAGATCTTAAAGCCAATAATCCCATTAAGATGTGAAGGGCTGAAGGTCCCTCCCGGGGTCAGTCATTACAAAAATACACTCCTCCCGTCTCTTGCCAGACCGCCGATGTGATGAAGGGGAGATTAGCGGGAAGCCAGAACTGGGGTGTTTGTCTCCAGGTTGGATGGGTGTCAGATCCAGCCTGTTATAGAGGTCGGGGGTCAGACTCTCTGCCAGTGTAAATCCACAACTGAACTGACTTATTACATTCCACCTAGAGGGGTCCAGCCAGGATCTGGGCCCCTTTGCTCATAGTGAGAGACAGTCCCTGCCCCAAAGAGTTTATTACCTAAATAGACAAGGCAAACAAAGGAGGGGAGGGGAAACTGAGGCACTGGGAGTAACTGGCCCAAGGTCATACAGCAAGTCAGTGGCAGGGCTGGGAATAGAACCAAGGTCTCCCATTTTGGAGCCTTATCCCTGAACAACACTACTTCCTTATACATTAATGTCCATCCCCCAGGCCAAAGTGAATTGTATAATATCTCAGAGTGCCGTCCTGCTATGGTGTCGATCCCTGAGTCCCCCTGAAGTCAGCAGGGCTCTGCCTATCCAGGGCTTTTTGCAGAGCTGGGATCCAAGGGCTTGGTGTATCCTGGCCCATAGGCACTGCCAGGCTGCGGGAGACCTCAGGTCTGTCTCATCCTGTCTCTGATGGTGGCCAGCAGAAGCTGCTTCAGGGGAAGGCGTAAGAACTTTGCGGTAGCAGATGTGAGATAATCTGCACCCGGAACATTAGGGCTTATTCTGATCTCTAAAAACTAGAGCTGTGTTTATACCCAGAAGCATGAAGCTTAATATTCCCCTCCCATAATTATCATTAATTATGGTACCTCTGGATAGTCTTGTTATGGGGTTCAACAAAGTGCGGTGCAGTCTAGTGGGTAGAACACTGAAATCGAAGTCACAAGACTGGCCTCTGTTCCCAGTTCTCTCACTGGCTTGCTGGGTGACCTGGCGCAAGTCACTTTCCTGCTCTGTGCCTCAGTTTCCCCATCTAAAATGGAGCTAATGATACTGACCTCCTATGGAAAGTGCTTGGAGATCGACTGCTGAAAAGCTCTACGGAAGAAGTGGTATTAATATTTAATAAGTATTCAATGTTATTGTATTCATATTTTATATTAATATCTGTATATTTGATAACTACTTTATTATTGTCTAAACAGCCAATCTTTTCTTTTCCGCTCGAAATGACTTTTTGTATATAAATGTTTGATAATTTATAGTTAAACCCTTATTTAAAAAAATAAAGAAGGTTGACATTGAAAAGAAATGTCTTGAAATGATCAAAATGAAACATGGCCCCAAACTGATTTTTTTTTCCTTTTGATTTTTTGGGTGTGAAAATGTTCAAGATTTTGAATTTTTTGTCACAATTCGGCGTCAGACTTTTTGAAATCTTGAACATTTTTCTGGGACGGGAAACCCATTTCCTGCCCATCGGTGTTTATTTTACTCAGGGAACGAGTATAAATTATGCTGGTAAAAGCACTTAAGCAGTATCAGCTGTGTCTACGTTAGAAAGACCAGCCTAGTGTTTGATGAACAGATTCTGAGTGATGGAAGGAATCTCTTCCAATGGCTGATTATCCAGCATGGCTAACCTCCCATGCTCAAAAATCAGGAGTCAGATCTGGCCCCTAAAATCATGACATTTTAAAAAAAATAATTATAACGATGGGGTTCTTCTTCTTTGCCTGCTGGATCACACTCAGGTCACATTTTTGGTCTTGTCTGCAGCCACACGGGCTAGAAACTTCCTATGTAGATGTAAGATTTATTTAATGCAAGCTGAGATTCTCCCATGACTCCAGGACCTAGGGCTTCAAGAAACACACCAATTTATTGTGAGAGATATGATAAAATTGCAAGAGCTGAAAACACTGGTTATCCTCCTTGTGAAAGAGATGGGCCTTTTTTTTCTTCTTTGTTCCCAATCTGAATTTTTCCAGCGTCTCTGCTACTTTATGCCCTAATACAAAGCAATGTGCGTCTAAACTTCCAGCTCAGATTAAGGCCAGAGGCTGGAGTCACTTGCTCCTTATTTTCACATCGAAATAGGTTGCTTATTTCCAGATTCCAGTGGTGCATTTTGAAAGCATCGCTCCTGCAGGCTCCGAAGGCCTGGGTCAAAAAGGATGTGCAAAAAGGCTAACGGCATTTTGGGCTGGATAAGGAGGGGCATTGCCAGCAGATCGAGGGACGTGATCGTTCCCCTCTATTCGACAGTGGTGAGGCCTCATCTGGAGTACTGTGTCCAGTTTTGGGCCCCACAGTACAAGAAGGATGTGGAAAAGTTGGAAAGAGTCCAGCGGAGGACAACAGAAATGATTAGGGGGCTGGAGCACATGACTTATGAGGAGAGGCTGAGGGAACTGGGATTATTTAGTCTGCAGAAGAGAAGAGTGAGGGGGGATTTCATAGCTGCTTTCAACTTCCTGAAAGGGGGGTTCCAAAGAGGATGGATCTAGACTGTTCTCAGTGGTACCAGATGACAGAACAAGGAGTGACGGTCTCAAGTTGCAGTGGGGGAGGTTTAGGTTGGATATCAGGAAACACTATTTCACTAGGAGGGTGGTGAAGCACAGGAATGGGTTCCCTAGGGAGGTGGTGGAATCTCCATCCTTAGAGGTTTTTAAGGCCCCGCTTGACAAAGCCCTGGCTGGGATGATGTAGTTGGGGTTGGTCCTGCTTGGAGCAGGGGGTTGGACTAGATGACCTCCTGAGGTCCCTTCCAACCCTGACAGTCTATGATTCTGTGATCTATTTGTGGCAGAGGATCGGAAAAGCTGGGAGAAGGAATGGGGCTGAGGGTTGGTGATGGACGGCGGGGCTGGGACTGGGGCTGGGAGAAGAGTTGGATTGGGGGAGGGTTTAAGCGGCTGCGGTGCTGGGAAGAGCCGGGGGAGGGGCAGAGGGTGGGGAGGATGAGGAAGGTCTAGGCACCGGGTAGAGGTTTGGATCAGGGTGCTGTATCTCATGGCACTGGTAGGGGGCGCTAGACTGAGTCTCTCTGTTCAGGATGGGTTGCAGAGTCTTAGCAGCTGGTAGTGGGGTTGGGTCCCTGGGGTTGGCTCAGAGGGCCCCAAATTACAGACCTGGAACAGGGTGGTGGAGGCATACAGGGGGTAACATATTAGGGTCCCTAGCACCTGCCAGAGCTGTGCCTGCCTGCGGGGGGCAGGGGGGGAAGGATAGAGCCCTCCAAAGCCCAGGGGCCAGGAGATGAGACCGCGCCCTCCAGGGCAGATCCAGCTGTTGGCCTCTGCCACCTGCCAACTCGTGCCAGGCGGTGGGAGGGAGCAGTGCTGCTTGGGAGAAGACAATGCTCCTTGCCTGTAGCGCGTCGAGTGTCTCCTGACTGCTCCCAGCGCCCGGCCTTCCCATCTATTTACGGCGCGATTTTGTTTTATGCGAGGATCCGAGTGTGGAATGCTGGTCTCTGAAAATCCCGCCTGCCCTGGGGGCTCCCAGGGGGAGAGCGAAAGGAAGAGAAGGGAGGTGGGGGAAAGAATAGGAAAAGGGGTTGATCTGACCTTAAAAGCAGAATTCTTTCCAGATGCGCGAGTCTGCCAGCTCGCGCTCGCTCGCTTTGTTCTGGCCTGGCTGAATAACCAGCCCCAGTGCCAGGTGGCTTTCCCTTCCCTGCCCCATTGGCTGAGGGCCGTGGATCTAATCAGCGAGTTGCTTGTAACAGGAAAAAGGGCAGGACGCAGACTGCCGGCTAGAGCTGGGGGCTTGGCACTCGGGGTACCAGTTCTGGCAGGGAGTTGGGAGATCTAGTGGTTAGAGCAGGGGAGGCTGGGGGTCAGGGCCAGGGCCGGCTCCAGGCACCAGCCCACCAAGCATGTGCTTGGGGCGGCGCCTGGAGGGGGGCGGCGTGGCGGGGCGCTCCGGCCTGAGAGCGGGGCCATGACTGGGCTTGCCGCCCTCCCCACGGCACTCCGGCCGGCCCTGGTTAGGGCTCCGCGTTCTGTTCCGAGCTGTGGGAGGGGAGGGCTGCCCAGTGCTTAGAGCGGGGCGGGCTGGGGGTCAGGACTCCTGGGTTCAGTTTCTGACTCTAGACAAGTCGCTTCCCTACTTGTCTAATGGGAGTGAGGACAAGGAGCCTCCTCACGGGTGTGCTGCGAGGTTTTATCCCCCCGTTGCTGAGCTCTCTGAGTGGGTGCAACGGACTGGTGGTGTTACTGTGTGGGGAAAACGGCCTTTCCGTTTGCATCCTCTTCGGAGCCTGCACCGGGTCCACCTGCTTTCTATTTATCCTGCGGCTGGAGGGAGGGGTGCAGAGTTGCTTGCGAATGATAGAGAGATTTTTTCCATTCTCCAGAAACACTAGGGTTAGCATTTCAGCATATGACTCAGGGCCTGGCCGCTTGCGGGCAGCCCCAGATGTCACGGCATTGTTCATAACAGCAGGGTCCTGAGCAAATTCCGCCTGGGTTCACTAGATTCGGGCGCCCTACGCTTCCCCCTGGAGTTTCAGCCGCACGCAGAATCCTTTTCTCTTCGTTCCCTAACCTGCAGGAGCCTTTCCCCAAATGTGAGACGCTCATAAACTTTAAGGTCAGAAGGGACCATGGTGATCATCTAGTCTGACCTCCTGCCCATCCCAGGCCACAGAACCTCACCCGCCCACTCCTCTGTGAACCTCTGCCTGAGTCTGCAGAGAGCCTGGGACGATAACTCCAAGGGGTGAGCTGCCCCATTCACTTCGCCGGGGGGCTGACTCAGGAATGATACTTGACATGGTAAAGTATGCATGAAACGGGACGGAGGATCTGAGTATGGGGCTCACAACCTGTCTACACTGAGCGAGCACTCAGAAAAATGTAGGGTGGGATTGAAAGGGGTGGGGGCAGGGTGTGATGGCCTCAGTTTTTAAAAAGAGGGGCTCGGCTTTCAAAAATCTGGGAAACATTGGGCTAGAGAGTCCTTCACGTCTTGTTCAAACCAGGAATTTCCATTGGAGCAAGGATTCTGCTTCAGTTCCTGTCCTAAACGTCTTTTTCAGCTGGTGACAGTATTCTTCACTTCTGGGCCTAAACTGAATGCATCTTTGTTTGCTCCCTGCCTGAATCTGTAGCGTTGCTGGGAAGCTTTTAAACAGCTGCCGTGCCCCACCCCAGAGGTGGCTGCATTTCAGTGCAAGGGGAGCAATCCCCCCCCAGCAGCGTTGCTGTGTGCTGTTTAACAGTGACCACATTCCACCCCAGAGGCAGCCGCATATAACGGTTTGCGGGATGAGAGGCGCTATATAGACATATGGTATTGTTAGAGGATCTGTGTATTTGTCGGTTCAGTTTCATGTATTTTGCTGTGAGCTAGGAGCATATATCTGACCACCCACCCAAACGCCGCTTGCACCAGCTCCTCCTGTAACCTCAATGTCCTCTTCACACCATAGCTCGCTGGTAACATCATCCTTTCCTTCCATTCATTTATTATGGTTTTGCGTTTGCGATGCTGTAGGTAAGGTAATGTCAGCCCGTTCTGTTATAAATCCCTTTCTTTGGGGGATTAGAGCTTGACAGTAAAAAAAAAAAAAATGCTGGCCAAAATTCCCAGCCTAGGAACTTGGGGTGAGGGGATGTGGGGAGGGGGAGGGGGAACAATCAATCCAGCTGTTTCGCTGAGACAGAAACTGTACAAAGAGCTTTCAAAGAGGAGGAGGAGAATTTGGAATCTCTAAGCTGCCTTGAAAGCAGCAAATACTTTTCTATTTTATTACTTTTTAAACCCAGTTGTGCAGCCGCTAGGTCTTCGGGGCTGAGACGTCGTCTGGCTCAGTTTAGTTCATATTTTTTAAAATTTAAAACAATTATAATAATTAATAAGCTACAAAAGTTGCATGGCAAGAGGTCTGTGATCACTCGTGGAAGAGGAGGGAATCAACAACAAAAAAGATCTCCCCTTGGTTTTGGACCATGCAGCCTGTGCCCACCTGTGTGCACAGATTTGGATTGGGATTGGGGTCCTGTCGTGTAAACACACAGGGTCTGTCTTAAATGCACAGTTAAGCTGGAGTTTAACCCCAACCTCCCATACTGTCCACAAGCACAAACCCTAACTCAGGTTTGGAGGTGCTTTAAGCCCTGCTCAGCTGACCAGGCTGGGGCCCTGGTTTCACTTGGGCTGGAATGCTCTCAGTTCGCAGTCAGGATGCCGGCTAAATCGCTTGAGTGCATCTAGACCTCTGGTGCCTTCCCACAGTTCCCCCAAAGGATGGACAAGTTCCCCCATGATTGACTGGGAAAGGATCCCAGAGCATCTCAGCCTAAAGACCCATGGGGTCTGCTCCCAGACGCACACGGATGGCTCCAGAAACAAGGAGGACACAGTGGGACGGGCAGGGCTTTGCAGTGCGGATGCTTGTGCCTAGGCCTGGCTAATTCAGGTGCTCAGACACAGGTGTGAGTCATCCAGGTTAATGCTAATGAAGCCCCACCGAGAGAGCCAGTCCCTGCTCTGAAGAGCTTACAATCTAAACAGACAAGGCCGACAGAGGGAAGGCGAAAGGATGGATCCTTATCCCCATTTTGCAGCTGGGGGAAACTGAGGCCCAGAGAGCACTTCTCAGATGACCTCCAGGCCAGATTTATAGCAGCTCTGCGCTCCCAATGGGAAGCAGGTTTTCCAAAGACCGCGGCTTCGGCGCCTGGTGCAGTCACTTACCCCAGAGCAGGAGGGGTGTAAAAAACAACTGTCCTGAGCTGAGCGTTTCACCCTCCCTTTGCACTGGCAGAAATGGCTGCACGCCATGCAGAGCAATGGAGAATCGGGCCCTTAGTGTGGAAAAGGCCCAACCCCCTGAACCATGAGTTTTGCAAAATCTGAAGTTTTATAGTGGGACCTGATACAAAGCCTGTTCTCATTGGCTTCAAAGGCCTCTGGGACGGGGCCAAATTATTTTAGTTTTAGCCAGTGCAGAGCCAGCCAGCCAACCCACAAATAAATCAAAGAAACTTCTCCATGGGGGAGAGAACATAGTGTGTGTGTGTCTCCGCTAACGTGCTGCATTGGCTCTGCTACACAAAATGGCCGACGTTACAGCCAGGAGACTCCTGTAAAGGAAAGGTGCATTGCACAATGAAGATCAGGTAGATGGGTGTACTCTGAGCAGAGCGAGAATCTGATTAGATAGATAGTTAGATAACCTACGGTGATTAGCTAATCTGATTTGATAGATGGTAATCTAATTGATAGACAAACAGGGATCTCATTAATTTTAATTAGTGCAGCTAATCTCACTAGATAATCTGATACAATTGCATAGATTATCTAGCTATCGGCCTTTTAATCCAGTCATCCATTGTTAGGGTGACCAGATGTCCCGATTTTATAGGGATAGTCCCGATATTTGGGCCTTTTTCTTGTATAGGCTCCTATTACCCCCCACCCCCCATCCCGATTGTTCACACTTGCTGTCTGGTCACCCTATCCATTGTGAATGCACCTTCTACCCTGGCCTCAAGATGTGTAACGAGATGTAAAACCAGCAACAAAATCCATAAACATCCCACACTGCGTTGACGACATCGTGTTCCAGATTTTGCAAGGACATTGGGCTCTGTGCTCCGGCCGGGACATGGCTCCCGTTTCACGAGGGGATCTCCTGGGAACACGCTAGCTGTTGTGGTTGGCCTGCCTGCAGCGGTTGGTCAGCAAACAAGTTGGGGCAGTAGCGGGTGGGCTGGTTTGTTAAAGGGAGAGCAGTCGCGTTTACACAGGGCAAGGACGGGCTCGGGGCTGGGATTCGGGGGGCCCTGGGATGAGCTATTGGCTCATGGACACTTTGGGGACACGTTTCTTCATGGCTCTGGGCTTCCTTGGCTCACAAGCCCCCCCTTGTCTGCCTTGTCTCTGTAGATGGGAAACTCTCCGGGGTAGGGACGGTTTCTTATGCTCTGAGCTGTGCCTGGCACAACGAGGCAATACTGTGATACAAATCAAAGCCAATGGCATTTCTGCCGCAGGTTGGCTCCACCGACTTGCGGTTAAGGCTGTTAGGCCCAGATCCTCAAAATTATTTAGGAGCCTAACTCACTTGGGAAGTTAGTGCCTAAATACCTTTGAGGCGCTCGGTGTTAAAGACTCAAAAGACCTGGGTTAAATACCTTGCTCTGCTCCAGTCTCCCCGCGGTGATCTTGGGCTTTCGTGTCTCTGTGCCTCAGTTTCCCCATCTGTGACATGGGGGAGATGAAACCTTCCCCTCACCCGGGTTGTGAGGCTGGGATGGTGAGGTGCTCAGAGGCCAGGCCAAGGAGGACGATAGAAGTATTTAGAAAAGCGTCTCTCCTCTTGAAATAGTCCCATTGCCGCTGTTCTAGCCTTGCCGTGGCGCCAGAGGCTTTGGGCCTGAAGATGAGTAATACTAGGACAGGGTTTTGCTTTTAGCCTTTGACTCCACATCCTGCAGCAGAAGGGCCCCCCAAGGCGGCAGAGACCTTCGGTGTTTAAATAAATATGGAGAAACCCCAGCAAATAATTAATCACTAGAGCGGGGCCTAATTTCTCCATGTTTCTAATCCAGCATTAGCAGTTAATCTTCGTTCTTTACCCCAGGCCCGGAGCCAAAGCAAACTTTACACAGCACAGTAAAGTCTCGTTTTTTAAAGGGACAATGGCAGAGCTGACAGGCGCCAGAAATTCTTTAATGAAAATGCCATGCCTTTCACCAAAAAAAAAAAACCCCTGACCTTCTGACCCTGGAACAATCAATCGGGGTTACTTCCAAAAATGTCACCCGTTAGCTGGTGTGTATCACTGCTGCCACCTATTAGATGGAACCAGACCAGGCCAACTGTGTGTCCTGGGCCCAGTACTGCTAATGGTTGAGGGGGATTCTCCCTTGTTCAGGTGGCAGGAGGCTGGGTGGGTAGGGGAAGGATCTAAGTTCTGTTTCCCATTGCTGCCGTGATGTTCTGATTGGCCTGGTAACAACTGTGAAGTCCTCTGCCACTGATTCCTTCTGTGGCCTTGGGCATCTCACTCACTCTTCCTGTACCTTACTTCTCCTGGAAAGTGAGGAGAACACTTCTTCCTTTCTCCTACTCTTTGTCTTGTCTACTTACATTATAAACTCCTTGGAGCAGGGACTGTCCCTTTATGTGTCTGTGCAGTAGTATCTTTAGCCCAATAGTATGGGGATGGATGGGGGAAACTGAGGCACGGGGGACATGACTTCCCCTGTAGTTGGCATGTCATAGCGCCTCGTGGTTCCCACGGAGATCAGGGCCCCATTGTGCTGGGACCAGAGCTTACAATCTAAAGCGACAAGCAGAGACGATAGATGATGCTCCCCAAAGAGACCTGCCTAAGAAGGGTAGGAGGGGACAGCACCTAACTAAGGTCACAGCAGTGCAGGGGCAGTGGTGGGATTAGGTCTCCCCTCTGCTGACGCCCAGCCCCGTGCGTGAGCCACTGGGCCCCACTGCTCCTGGCTGTCACGGGTGGCGGAAGAGCGGTGGAATATGTTGAAAGCGGTGCTATTTTCCCCTTCGAGCTGCTCCAGCCAGAGGCGCGAGAGCCCATCAAAGCGCTGTCTTTGCAGGTGACACCAAAAGCAGACGGCCCAAAACCCAGACCCCTGCCGGCTTAGAAGGAGGCTGACGTGTGGAATCCCCCTCACGCACCTGAGATCCAGCCGGCGGCAAATGCCCTCTGCTTCCCCTAAACCGTGTCCTGGGGCTGGGGCAGGAGATTAAGCTTTTACAAGCTTGAGGAGAGCTGCAGAGAGCGGTTGCTGAGAGAACAAGAACTGGAGAAAAAGCGAGAATAACCCGAGTGGATGATCTCACCACCTGAGAGACACTGGATACTCTCGCCAGAGGGAGGAAATCGCCTTTACTTACTTCCGTTTTATTTCAGAAACAATCTGAATTCTTGGGACCTGATTCCCATTTACACACCACGGGCCCTTCACGCCGGCCGTGGGTGGGTTTTCTTTTGTGCCAAATGAGACTGCTCGGAGATCAGCCTCTGATCAACTTAACTGTGTGGATTCCCTGCTCCTAGTGTCACTGCTTTCTTATTATTTATAGCACCGATGAGCCCCAGTCACAGGCCTGGACTCCAGGGTGCTAGGCGCTGTACAAACACGGAACAAAACAATGATCCCTGCTTCCAATCTGAGTATAAGATGGAAGTATAAAGTCTGTCTTTTGTTCTGTCTGTACAGCTCCTAGCGCCATGGGGTCGTGGGCCATACAAAAAGCCAATGGCGGGCATGTTAGCTCTGCCCTAGTTTAGAGCAGAGGTTCTCACAACAAATTTTTTGGTAGCCTCTGACAATTTTTCCTAAAATACTTAATCAACTTTAGGAAAAACACATAAATAAATATGCGCATATACATGTCCAAATCATTCTCATTTATTTAAGTAGATTTTTTTTTGCAGACTCAACAATCAGAAGAATGTACAGTTGGCTCTATTCCGTACTGGATTTAAACAGAAACACAAATAAGGTGTTTTACAGGTTTTGCTCTTTTTTTTTTTAAGACTTGCTAGCTAGTAAATCTGCTACTGCGAAAAGTGATCTTTGTATATTTGTTAATTATCACTTTTCAGAGCAGATTTAGTCAGCCCCTGCAAGCTCGGGGACAAATTAAGCCCTAGAGGGGGAGGTGGGTAGGGAGGCGGAGAGGACCAGCGGTAATGGGGGGTGAGCCCGGGGCTGGAGCCCGAAGCCCTGTGGATGGAGCCCGCTGCCACATGGCCAGAGCCTGCCGCCCACCACCCATGGCTGAAGCCCGAAGCCCAAGCCCCACCGCCCCCGGGAAGGTGGGGAACCTACACAGGTTCCTTGCTTCTGTGGTGTTTGTGGCTCCAGAAGGGAGCAGGGACTTGCCACTGCTGGTGGCCCAGGGGGAGGGGCAGCTGCTTCCCTCCCCCATCACCACCCAGGAGGCTGTGGCCGCAAGAATTGCCCCTGGTGGCCGCATGCGGCCACAGTGGCCGCATTTGAGAAACGCTGGTTTCGATTCAGAAGCCCTGCTGTTTCAAAGATGCTCCACTCATGAGATACAGCTGGGGGTAGGCGAGGACGCCGTATTTCGTCTTGCAGTGGCAGCCAGCTAAGCTCAGGGCCCCATTGTGCCGGGCATGGCACGGACACATAGACTTCGCAGCCTCTCGGTCCCCTTTCCCAGATGGGAATACTGAGGCCGAGAGACGTGACTTGCCCAAGGGGCACAGAGGAAATTAGCAGCAGCTCTAGGAACAGGAAGGCGGATCTCCCAAGGCCCCAGGGTCAGCACTGTCACCCACATGCCTACCCCTCTCCTTTCAGAGCCCAGCTTGTTACAGTGGGTTGGATGGAAAATTAATAACTCAATCCTATAGACAAGCAAGCCCTGGCTGTTCAATCTGGTGGGGCTTTTCCTTCAGAGGTGGAGTGCGCGGATCTGTTCTGGGGGATGTTATCACCACCTTCCTTGCTCTCAATCCAGCAGAGGGATCTTTTGTTTATTTCAAGATATGCAGCCCCCTGACCTCCTAATCTCGACAGTGTCCCTTTAAGAATCCGCCATCCCCAGTCCTCACTCCTTGCTCCTCGGTTTCCACCCCGCCCTGCTCAACATGCTTCTGCCCTAGGACTATTCTGTTCACCGCCACCAGGCGGAGCTATTGCTTCACGAGAGGTCCTAACATCCCCCCTTTCCCACCCCAAGTCTGGTCTTAAAGAAAAACTCATCTCCCTGCTCAGGGTCTGTCTACACAGCCCAGGGCTCTGACCCCGAAGCCCCGCTTCTGTCTGGTCTAAACCCGGTCATTGTGCAGAGTGGACGCAGCTCAAGCCACGGACCCGAGTCAGACGCAGGTGTGTGCAGGGCAGTCTGGATGCCTGAGCACTGCCATGAGACCTGGCTCCAGCAATTGCAAGCCCGGGTTTACGAGGCAGTGTGGACGCTCAAGCACGGGCTTGGAAACACGGTAACTGGAGCTGGGAAGGGCTTATTCCATTGTAGCCCTTACCGGGGAGGGCGTTGCTTTATATTTGACGGTAGTGCCTACAGGCCCCAGCTGACCCCCACAGTGCAAGGTGCTGTACATACCTACAGCAGAGATCAGTGCCTGCCCTGGAGAGTCTAAAGTCTCAAAAGGCAGAAGATTATTGTCCCATTTACAGCTGGGGAACAGAGAGAGAGTTTAAGTGACTTGTCCAAGGTCACCCAAGCTGGCTGTAGCAGAGAATTGAACCCCTAGTCTGCTGAGTGCCAGGTAAGGGCCTGCTCACAAAGCCGCCCTCCCCCTCTACCAGAGGAAGCTGAATGCTGGTTTCATTAAAGCCATCCAGTGGTTTCACTGGGGAGAGATGGTTTTGCCCCAGAGCTGCCAGTATGTATCAGCTAGACCGGGCCAGAACTAGGGTATTGGTTGTGATGGGCCTGAACCAAACCCCAGATCCTCATGTCATGGCATTTGGAATCCAAGCCTGTATCTTTGTAATTGTCAGAGCCCAAACTCCTGGGACACAACCCCCCTGGGACGCTGGGGAGTTTTGGAACCTGGAGCTGGGTGTTGCGACTGGAGTCCAGCTTCCATATTGATTTTTGCGTGGGTGGGGTGGAGATTTGGTTTGGGCCCAAACACTCCTGCAGTTCTTTGGGAGGGGGGCTGCGATGTGGCTCAGTCACAATCTTTCTGGGTTCAGATCCTCGCTAAGATCAGCCGAGGAATTGATCCAATTCAGTAGCTGAGCAGTCAGAGAGTTAAGAAGGAAACATGTGTTGCTGGGAGTCACGACCCATGCGGTCTAATCCCAGCTCTGCCACTGATCTGCTGGGTGACCTTGGGCATGTCACTTCCCAGTCCCCTCCCTGTGCCTCAGTTTCCTTATTGATAAAATTATTCTATGGATGAGAAGTGCTAGATAAGAGCTTGGTATTGGCATTAACGCATCTAATCCTGCCCCCCTGGTCTGTCCTGATCGGTATGCTTCCTAAGGGCCAGATTCTGCTGTCAGAGTGGTGTAAATCTGGACTAGCTCTCGACAGCAGTGGAGTTACTGCGGATTTACACCAGTGAGAACGCAAATGCGTTCCCGTCCCACCGTTGCCAGAGGAGCGCCCAGTCACCGGGCCGGCGTCGCCCCATCTTTCCACAGATTTCAATCCAGACTTCCCCCCCTCACCGGCGTGTGCCGCGGCGACGATCCGAATCTAGGTGCAAATGGCCTCGTACTACTGAAAGGAGCGGTGGGCCCGGAGGAGATGAGATGACCCAGGCTGGGGACGGGGCGCATGGCCCAGGTCAGAGTCAGGCTTTATTATTAGTGTGGGGCTGTGAAAATGGAGTAGACAGAGTGAGTCTGGATTGCTTCCTAACTGGGCAGGCAGGGAGCTCTGCCAATAAGCCAGCTGCCCTGCTGTTTAAAGCGACACCTACCCTGATTTTCCTTTTGCAAGGGGTGTGTGGGTGTGGGGGGGGATCAGGAGCTCCCCCCCAGACAGGTGAGCCTGGAGACATGTTTCTCTCCTCCCAGAGGCCGGGGGGAGGGACTAGACAGGGAGGCTGAGCAGTAACATGACACATAAAGGGATGGGGGAGAAAGCGCTGGAGAGCAGAGGGAGAAAGGAGGCTCCTGTGTGGGGCAGGGACGCAGGCACCGGAGCTCCCAGGCTTGTGGGAAACCTCATTAGGAGACAGAGAAAGAAGGGGGGGGGTGTCAATCAGCCAGGGGTGGGGGGAAGGGGCGCGAGCTCCTTTCTAAGGCTAGGGGAGAGCAGAGGGGTTAGTAGGTGACCAGCCAGTGCAAAAGCTTTGCCCCCTCCCATCATCCCCCCCCCTCTCCAGCTAGGAGCTGCCCGGTGCATTTCTCTCTTCCCCACCCGGCTGCTTTGCCCCCTCCCGCTTCGAGATGCCCAATTTCTCCGGGAACTGGAAGATGAAGCACTCGGAGAACTTCGAGGAGCTGCTGAAAGCGTTGGGTGAGTCAGTGGGAGCTCTGCCCCCCCCGATCCCTGAGCACTGAGGCCAGCCCGAGCCGGGGGGGGGAATAGCAGATGACTCAGGGTGAGACAAGCCAGCTGCTCGACATGAACCCGGCATCACCCCGTGGGGCAGGGAGCGCTGGCTCCGTGGAGAGCATCCATCCCCGGGCTCTCGGAGGGGTGCTGGAAACTGACCCTCCGGGGCCGCCTTCTGGTCTCACTCACGCGTGCCTAAATCCGGAGTCACTCCACTCCCGGCTGCTTCGGTTGGCCTCAGTGGAGCTGCTCTGGGTGTACCTGAGACCGGGGGTAAATCTCCTGGACGGAATTGCTCTGGGTGGGCACCAGGAGTCACGGTATTGCTCTGGAGTTACACCAGAGATAGCGGAGTAACTCCGCTGAGGAGATCTGCTCTGGATTTACACGGGCGAACCGGAGATCAGGATCCGGCCCTACGGTGGAAGCGAAGGGAGCCTGGCGCTGGATTAGACCGAACCTCAGGGGTGACTGGGAGCGACAATGGGCCTGATTCTCCTGGCAAACTGGTGTAAGTCAGGAGTAGCCCTTGAAAAACCACTGGGGAGTGAGTGGAGAATTGGCCCCAGTGGCTAATGTAGCGGGGACTAAACTGTCTGATGGGGGCAGGGAGTTCTTTTCCTTCTCTTCCCCTCCTTTTTCCTGGTTCTGTTCTTTAGCCTCCCTTGTCAGTGCCCTTCTCACCCCAAGCCCCCTCTCCTGTCGGATCTACCAGGGAGCAGCAGGAGACCGTCAGGTTAGGACTGGCCTTGTTGCAGATCATCCCCTTGGGATGCCAGCTGAAGCATCTGGGAATCAAACCGCAATTCTCCCCCATGGGAGGTAGAGCCTAGTGCTACCTTCTGGCCGTTTGCTGCCACGCATGGGTGCAGGGTGCTCTGCCCAGCGCCCGGGGGAGGGTCTGTCCGGCCTCAGCTCTGATCCCCAGCCGGCTCCCCCTCCCCTGTGCACCCCGCCAGTGCTGGGGGGGCGGGGGGGCGGGGGGGCGGGGAGGAAGATGGGACTTTCCAGCCAGCCCCACATATCTGCAGAGGAAGTGAGTAAACGCTGAGCCTGCGAGGGAGTGACGCACTCTCGGATGGGCCCGTGAGGGACTCAGCCTGCGACTTCGGGAGCGTTTGGCTCCGTGCCTCAGTTTCCCCATCTAACGAGACTGCTCCCTAGAGGGGGTTGTGAGGCAAAACGAATCGGTGCTTCAATTCTGCAGAAAGGGGTGTGGTAAAAAAAAAAAACCTTGGGATGCTGCAGGGAGGGGGTGAGTGGGTGGCTTGGTCTGGATCCAGCGTTCAGGGGGGTGCTGGGATCTGGGATCCTGGCATGGCTCATTAGCCCCCTTGTTATATCTGTGAAGTTTCAGTTGGGGGCGCAACTGCTCCTCCCCTCTAAAGTCTAGGGGCTCCAAGGGGATGGCGGGGGGGGAGTGGGCTGCTCCCATTGCATGCCCCCGCCACCATAGACAATACCCTGCCTGCTTGTTGGTTGTTATAGACTCAGAGACTTTAAGGTCAGAAGGGACCATCATGATCATCTAGTCTGACCTCCTGCCCATCACAGGCCACAGACCCTCGCCCGTCCTCTCCTGTAATGGGATTGTACGGACTGTGTGTGTGATCGGGGACACCCTGCCATGGGAGACAGGTAGGGAGAGCACCTGTAACAAACAAGCAGGAGCCAATGTGAAAACCCCTTTAGGTAACGATCTATAATACACCCCCCCCCATGCTGAAAAAGGGGTCCTGATAAATTAGAGACGTGGTCAGACCAGCCTAAATTACTAACAAGGCTCAACCCTTCTAATCACAGATCTCCCTGGGCTTTACAAAGACACCTTAGTATGGCTATCCCCATTTTACAGATGGGGGAAACTGAGGCACGGATGGGGGGCTTGCCTAAGAGTCACACAGCTCATCAGCAGCCAAGTTGGGAAGAAAACACAGACTTCCTGCCGTC
The DNA here is from genome assembly GCF_027887155.1 of Malaclemys terrapin pileata. Taxonomy (NCBI): domain Eukaryota; kingdom Metazoa; phylum Chordata; order Testudines; family Emydidae; genus Malaclemys; species Malaclemys terrapin. The sequence goes on from NC_071525.1 coordinate 3,938,961, forward strand.
CGCTCACTGCACTAGGCTTTCCTCACAGAGCCAGGAGCAGAACCTAGGAGTCCTGACACCCAGACCCTTGTTTGAACTGCTATTTTCCCTCCATCCATGCTTAATTTGTGCAGGGGCTGAGCCCGACACCTCTGGGCCTGGCAGTTCAGAGCCCCGGCACCTCTGGGCCTGGCAGTTCACAGCCCCGGCACCTCTGGGCCGGGCAGTTCAGAGACCGGCACCTCTGGGCTGGGCAGTTCAGAGCCCGGCACCGCTGGGCTTGTTGCATCAGTTATGAATGTAAAAAAATTCCTTGCATCCCGGCCCCCCTTCTATTACAATTAAGCCCTGCCCTGCGCCTCTGACCTTTCCCCAAAGCCCCTGTGTGCTCTTTAGCTCTGGGGTGGCTGGGGCCGGTCACCCCCTGTCGATTGCAGAAAGCTCTGGTCTTTCTCTGACCACCAAACCTGAGCAATGTTCGAGCAGCCCAGGCTGCTCGCTGGGGTGTGTTGAGATACGGGCTGTAGCTCTTGGCACCGGCTCGGGCCTTCGTTGTTGGATGCCGTTTGGGAACCCGCCTGTGTCCCGGCAGAGTTGCTGTGGACTGTGTTATGACTAACCTTTCACAACCAGCGCGAGCCTCCCCCGTGGCGATCTCGCCTGCCCCTGCCGAGGCGCTGGCGCTGCACAGAGAGGGCTTGGGGCTCGTCCTCCTCCCTCCCGGCTTTTTCTTGCAAACGACATGGAAACCACAACAGGGCTGGCCGGGCCTTGGTGGAAGGGCCCCGGTGGGGACGCCTTGTTATCTCCCCATGAGCTGTGCGGAGAGCTCCGGGGTGGCTGCTGGGGGCGGTCCCTTTCGGTACGTCTACACAGCGAAGAACAACCTGTGGCTGACCTGAGCAAACCGTCTCCGCTGGAGCTTGAGTTCTTGGACCCTCCCAGCTCGCAGGGTCCTGGGCCCCACGCCCCAACCCCAGCCCAGATGTGAAACAGTCCCACCGCCCGAGTCAGCTGGCACGGGCCAGCCGCGGGTGTCTCGTTCCTGTGCAGACAGACCCTCTGTTTGCTTGGCAGTGAAGGGTCTAGGCCCGGGGTGGGCAAACGTTTTGGGCCGAGGGCCACATCTGGGTATGGAAATTGTATGGCGGCCGTGAATGCTCAGAAAATTGGGGTGCGGGGGGACAGTGAGGGCTCCGGCTGGGGGGGCGGGCTCTGGGGATGAGGGGTTGGGCTGCAGGAGGGTGCTCTGGGCTGGGACCAAGGGGTTCGGAGGGCAGGAGGGGGATCAGGGCTGGGGCAGGGGGTTGGGGCATGGGAGGGGGTTGGGGTGCAGGCTCTGGGCGGTGCAGAAGCAGCGGCATGTTCCCCTTCCGGCTCCTACAGGGAGGCATGGCCAGGCAACTCTGCATGCTGCCCTGTCCGCAGGCGCCGCCCCTGCAGATCTCATTGGCTGTGGTTCTCGGCCAATGGGAGCTCTGGGCGCGGCGGTTGGGGTGGGGGCAGCGTGCAGAGTCCCTTGGCTGCCCCTACGTGTAAGAGCCAGAGGGGGGACATGCCACTGCTTCCAGGAGCTGCGCGGAGTCACGGTACGCACGGAGCTGGGCAAGCCCCGGACCCTGCTCCCCGGCAGATGCTCGAGGGCCAGATTAAAACGTCTGAAGGGCCGGATGTGGCCCCCGGGCCGTAGTTTGCCCACCCCTGGTCTAAGCAGATTGGCCTAGAAGATAGCACACTGGGCTGGTGTTTAGGAGACCTGATTTCTAGTCATGCCTCCGTAAGTGGCCTGGTGGGTGACCTCGGGCAAATCATGTCTCCTCTCCATGCCTCAGTTTCCCCCTCTATAAAATGGGGCTAATGATGCTTATCTCCTTTGCAAAGTGGTTGGTGAGCTGTGGCTGAAACGTGCGAGTGGATGGTAAGGAGTTCTTACGTGGCTGTGCTAACAGGTTCCCAGTAGATCTTTGCTCTTTGAAAAGCCCCTTCTACGAGGCAACGGCTGGTCACGTGAGAGGGGGCCCCGGTGTCTTCGCTTTGTCGGCCACGCTAAAGGTGCCGCTGCTGCTGGTGAGGTCGGCTGTGGTTGTTGGACCCAGGAGTTCTGGAACTAAAAGGTGTGAGATTCTACTGGTGGCACTAAACGTCTGTTAGCTGAAAACCTGCATCAGAGCGCTAGGCATAAACCTGTCCAGGTGATCCAGCCACTGGTGACCAAGGAGCACGGCACATTAGCATGGGTGATACAACGCATCCCACCCCGGGCACTTACGGGCACATCTGTCTCCACTGCACTCAAAGGGTGTGACTCACCTGGGTCAGCTGAGGTGGGCTCATGGCGCTTGGGCTGAGGGCTATAATACCGCAGCGTAGGCATCCGGGGTCTGGCTGGAGCCTGGGCTCTGAGACCCTGGGCGGGGAAACCGAGCGTCTACACTGCAGTTTTGAGCCCCACAGCCCGAGCCCCGTGGGGGGCACATGCAAGCTAATTGCTTGTGCAAGGTGTGGGGGTGGGAGTAGGTGGGGGGCAGGAAGAGGATTCTTAAAGAGACAGGCCCCCCTTCCTCCAAAAAAATCTGTGCTGGGGGTGGCTGTGATCCAGGCTGCTGCAACCGGGCAGGAGATGCCAAGCTGTGAGTGAAGCCAGCCCGGCTTAGGGGGGGTCCCCCCAGAAGGAAACAATTAGTGAGGAAAGCCCGGGGTGTGGGGGGGGAGGTTGTAGGGCAGGGGCATCTGGGCTCCTGGTGTCACCTGGGAATTTAAAGTTGGGGAAACCTCTTGCTCCAGGGCCAGTGAGGTCTCAAGCGCCTTCCACCGGGATCAGGCCCATCGAAGGTGAAATGGCCCCGGGGTGTAAGAAAATGCCTTTCGGGTCAGATTTCCTAGTGCTAAGCGTTCAGGAGCTTCTACTGGGGAACAATGGAGAATACTCCCCTTCCCCGCATTGGAGAACAAGGGAAAAATCCCCTCCTCCTCCCTCCCTCCACTACTGGAGAACAATGGAGAGACCCCCTCCCCCCACCGAGGACAAAGGAAAATGCTCTCCCCCCTCACTATTGAGAACAATGGGAGCTGCTGGGTTCTGGGAAGTCAGTGACCAGCCTGGCTAGATTCCTCCCAAACCCTCACCAGGCAGTGGGGCGAAACACCCCCCATTTGCCAGCGCTCGCTTGCTCTCCCCTCCGCTTGACCCTTTCTAAGTGAAATGAGAAGTGAGTGGAGCAGAATATTTTCCAGGTTAGAGGATATGTAACAAATACTTCAGTATAATTATCACTTACTTATGTTTCACTTGGTTTTCTCCCCCCCAACCCCCCTTCCCTGTCTCCGAATCAGCGACGCTGGAACTCACAGGCGCTGGAGAAACCTTAGCAGAAATATAAATCTGCCAGCTGATGGAGTAAATCTTGGGCTTTCCCACAAAAGCAACAGGGGTCCCGACTTTTATCAGGCATGGGATTTCACTGGCATCTTAGCAGCATTAAGCGAAGTTGATCTCTCCTGGCACTTACTGTTTTGTGGGGGGACTGGCCGGCTATAAAGGGGAAGGGACACTCAAGATAATGAGCCATGAAATTTAAAGATCGGACTTGCTTCCCCAGGCTCATGCTGTTTTACCTTTTGCATTTGGCTAAGTTTAGGTAGTTGAACTTGGTTTGTTGGTTTCCTCCTTCCTTTGTTTCTAGTCGCTTTCGCTTCCTAAAGTAGTAAAACACTGTTGTGTGAGGGTCTCTGAGGCAGCCGGGGGAATGTGTAAATGTAGCTAACTCTGGGGTTTATTAGGATCATTACTTGTAATACACGAGGTCAAGATTTTGAAAAGTCACAATTGCTTGGATCTCGGTGCCCAGTTGGGGGGGAAGAGGGGCGCTAAAGCACCCGGGCCAACCCCGAGAGTTTGAAAATCATGAGGCAGGACTCCAAAACTAGTGAGATTGCCAGAAACATTCGTGAGATTTTTAAAACCGATAATCTTTGCTTTCTGGTGTCGGAGCTTTTAGGGTAATGTTCACTTTCTTTTTTTAAGCTTCTTTCTGTACGCATGAGGGCGAGAACCTTTTTAAAAAATGAAAGCGGAGGTCTTCCCATGACTCCAGGAGCTGGGGCTTTAAGCAGAACACCTATGGTTGTGCTGCTCATGATAAAAACCACAAGGGTTGGTCACGCTGCTGAAGAGACCTGATCTCCCTCCCCTACCCCCACACATGCAGAGTGAGCAGTTCTTGCTGCAAATCATTTAACTGGGATCTCACCTCTGGGTTTGAATTCACCCAGAAGTGTAGGCAGCTCACCCCCACCGACTTGTAACTTGTTCAGTCCAGCTGCAGAGCAGAATAGAAAACCTCTAATTATTGAGGGAGACCAGTTTCTGGCTGAGCTGAACTGTCTCAGAGAGGCACATAGGAATGACCAGATTGGGCCAAACCAGTGCATCCATTTAGCCCAGCACCGGCAGCTGCAAAGAAAACTCTGCTGGACATCCCTGGGATAACCTACCCACAGAGGAACTTCCCTCCCTGATGCCTGAGGATGGATATCCAAAGCTTCCTCTTTTAAATCCTTCCCATTATAACTCGGGATGTTGTCATTATCCATATATGCGCCCAGTCCTCTTCTGAATACTGCTCAGCCATTGGCCTCGGCAGTACGTTGTGGCAATGAGTTCCACAGGCACGAGCGTGGGTCATGTGGCATTGCCGAGAGGCACATGGATTGTCTGGTTTCTGCCCCCTGGAAATGATGGGGGCGCGGACACAAACCAAACATCTCGGGAGCTACAGCTCAGAAGCCAGCCCTGAATTTCCTTGCTCCAAGGAGAGAGGCTGGCACCCTTACCCCGAGCCCCTAACCCGGTGCCCCAGCACAATAGTGGAATGCAATGGGAACAATGACCTATGCACGAGGTTTGGGCAGCTTCCAGGGCATTGCATTGCTCAGAGACAGGCCCGTATTGTGAGGAGATGGGAATGCCGAAAAATGGGGGGGGGGGGGGGTCCTATTCTTCCGGCAGCGCTCGCGCCTTGACTCCTGGGGCGTCAGACTAGGAGAAGAAACATCCAAGAATTTGATCTGTGGCCTTGTGCACCCAAAGGTCAGCCCTGCTTCTGCGCCGAGCGCTCTCTGACTAGCCGGGGAACAATGCAGCTGTTCCCGTGAGCCAGGCCTCCTGTTCCGTGCAACCCGGATCTTTGCAGGCCCCCGAGCGGGATTCCGGGCAGCGGTAGCATGACCGTGTTGTTGCCGGTTGGAGCAAACCAGACAATAACGGGGCCAGCAACGGGGCTGGGATTTGCAGCTCTGTTGCGTCCCGGGCGGCTCAGCGAGGCGCTGCGAAGACGTTGGCTCGGTCTGTAGCTGAGTGCAAATGGAGCAATAACCACTCGGGGTGGATGGAGTCCGGCAGCAGCAGGGAGAATGACATCCCGCGGCAAGCGAGCGCCAACGAGAAAATGGCGGGGGGGCAGATTTTTAGGGGCTGCGCTGTTGCCTTTGCGTCGTGACTTTGGCTTCCTTCTCCAAGACTCAAGCAGGCGGTGCAGCGGTCAGTTGGGGGCAAAGCTGCCCACTCCACCCTCCAGCAGCCTCCATTTGCAAGAATGACCCACGCGCCACGGGCTAGATTTTACATGAGGAGTCCCCCGATGTCTCTGGGCCACAGAATCTCACGCAGGCTGGAGCTGACCAGCTGGGTGCCTGGGGGAAAGCCACTGAATTCCTCACTTCCCCCAGCTGTAACATGCAGCTAATCAACCTCCCCCCGGCCCGGGGCTGTCTTGTCAGAGGGTGAGCTCTCTGGGGCAGGGATCGGCTCCTGCTCTGTTGGTGCAGCCATGGCATAATGGAGCCCTGGTTACGGGCAGATATGTCACCACGATAAACCCATCACCTGCCTGCTTTGGTCCTGCTTTGAGCAGGGGGTTGGACTAGATACCTCCTGAGGTCCCTTCCCACCCTGATCTTCTATGATTCTGTGCTTCTCCCCCTCTGCTTCCTGTATCACTGACCGTCTCTTCCCCTGCAAGATCAGAGGGACATTAGGCCCATCTCTCGGGGATGGTCAGCAGGCAGGTCAGGCTCACGTCTTTGCACTGATAAAGGCTGGTCTTGTGGTGGAAGGCCCTGGCCCAGGGGCTCAGGAGACCTGGGTTCTGTTCTCAGCTCTGCCCTAGATGCCCTGTGCGACCCTCAGCAAGTCACTGTATTCTGATGTGCCTCAGTTTCCCTCATCTGTAAAAAGAGAATAAGCCTTCTCTTACTCTGGTTTCTCTTCAGAGCAGCGTGGTGTAGTGGAGAGGGCTGGGGCTCAGGAGGGTGGGATTCTGTTCCCTTCTCTGTGACCGGCCTGCTGGGTGGGCCACTTTGGCCCTCCAGGCCTCAGTTTCCCCAGCTGTAAAATGGAGCTAATGACATTGACTTCCCTTGTCAAGCGCTATGAGATCTATGGATGGAAAGCTTTATAGACGAGCTAGGGGGAGTTGTGCGTGTTGTTATTTTGTCTTTGGTGCAGGGGCTGTCTCTTGCAGTGTGTCTGTGCAGCACCCGGCACCATGGGGCTCGGACCTTGACCGAGGCCTCTTAGGCACGACTCTACTAGCAATAATAAAGAGTTTACCCAGCCCTAGCATGGAGCATCTTGCTGGCTGGATTGCTGGGATCCGTGTCTCTGGGACGCACCCTCCCTTATTTTTCCTTATTCAGCAAATTTATCCCTTGAACAGCCAAGCCCTGAGAGCAAATAATGGGGAGGAATTTAAACCGCCGGTGCTGCTTTGCAGCTGGGGTTATTCTATCTCCGCAGCACGAGGCTCTGTCATGGAAAGTCAGGGCTCCGATCCTGCCCTAAGAAGCCTCACAACCGGGGAATAATGAGCAGATCGGCAGCAGCCTGTCGCTGCCGTGTGTACCCCAGCGATCTTATACGGCACACGGCTTCCTTCCCGGGGCGTGTCTACCCCCGACTTGGGCATTGCAGCGGTGGGTGTACGGGAGTAGCCTGATTGTGCTGAGAGGGGAACTAAGTACCTAGATTTAGCGTAACCTTTCTGAGAGGCAGGGTGAAGAGTGGGTTCTGTTCCGACCTACCCATTTTCCTGTGGATCTGACCGTTCTGGAGATGATCCAACACCCTCCTTTGCCTGTCTAATGTCTTTGTCACCCAAGAGAAATTCTCTTTCCATCCATAGCAAGCTTTTATCCATGGATCTCACAGCGGTTTCCTAGCATTAAACTTCCCAGCGGCCTGGGGAGGTGTCCTAGCATCGTTACTGCTGCTATACAGCTGGCAGAGGGGAAATCGAGGCACGGAGAGGGAAAAGGGACTTGCCCAAGGCCATGCAACGAGTCAGCGGCAGAGATGGGATTAGCACTCAGAGCTCTGGCCCCAGCTGATGGTTTCGCTCCTCATGTGACCCCAACTGTTCCTTGCTCCCCACACCCCCTTAGCCACAGCTAGCAATGCAGGGGTCAAAGTAACACAGAGGATATTCTAGGCTGCTCACAAGACCTTCCGTCTACCACAGCCCGGGGGTCGGTGGCACTGTTCTGATTTACACCGGCTGGGGATCTGTCTCTATCTTGCCCACGCTCACCCCTGGCCCAAGAAGCAGGGGGAGGGACAATCGCCCTCTTTAACCCCTCAAGCATCAGCATCATCTGTCTTCGCCAGCAGTGTCACATGGTTCCTGTGTCTCATGCTGCTCCCTCCCTCCCCCAAACTATTCGTGACTCAGCATCCGGAGCAGACTGTCGGATCAGACCCTCTCTCCCCCCACGCCTGGTGACAAAGGACCGTCTGCCAGCCAGCCAGGGGCAAGGGGCAATGTATCGCGAGGCTGGTGCTGCATTCTCCAGCGGGTTGCCCCAGCCCAAAGAGAAGCGCAGCCTCTTGGAGGTGTCTGGAGTGGGGCCAGCTCCCGGAGCAGGGGCGCCGGTGTGGGCGGTGCGCATCTTGCACTCGGAGAAGCTGGATCTAGTCCTATCATCGGCTGCAGGCTGTGTGTGTACAGGGGGAGATTCTACATTCCCGAGCCCGCCCGCCCCCATCCCATTCTCCATCTGGGGTCAGGAGTCCAGGGGACCGGGGGGAAGTCTAGGGACCTAGCTGAGGTCCTCTTCGGTGCATCTGTTAAGTGGGTTTTGTGCTGGTGGGAGCCCCCATGTCAGCAGCTCTGGAGTCCTCGGTTACTCACTGTAATAAGGGGGCCAAAGGCAGAAACTGCATGGCTTTTCCCCAGCTCCCAGGTCCCAGCTCTGCAAAGCCCCCATCCATCTGCCGAGGCAGCTAACAAGGGGATGGTACCATTCTTAGCAGGCCCAGGGACACTTGAGGAACCGAGCTGAGACCCAGCAAACTTGCTTCATGTAGGTCACTAGTTCTCCATTGTTCTGTACCTACCCCCCACCCCATCTAGCTGGCATCCCCCTTCTCCTTAGCCATGGGGGAAGAGCAGGTGGGTTGTGACCCCCTGACACCATGTGTTCTGCCCCCCAGGGGCTGAGATCCCCTGACCCAGGCTGCAATCCCACACGTTCATGTCACATGGCCCACAGGGCTGAGACCCAGCGAACTCGCTTCATGTAGCCCCCCGGAGGCAGGATGTGAGAGGACGCCCGTGATGTTCTAGGGAGCGCCTTAACTCCTAGCACCGAGACGCGAACCGGAGCGTCTCTGATCCCGTCTGCGCTGCATGGGCATTCCCACGGTGAGGCCCAATGCCCTGCCCCAGCATGCACTGGGCTCAGGGCAAGATCCGGGACTGATTCTCCAGGGGACAGCCTCTGTCCTGGTGACCCGAAGTCCTGGTCAGGCTAGAGGGGGCTGTTCCCCAGAGGTTACAACAGTGTCCGTCTCCTAGATTTCCAGACGCAGCGAGCCTGGTTCTCAATCAGAATCACACCCCACTGGCGGTGTCCGGGGGCTGCAAAGCAGGTGATGCCTTGAGACTCCCCTCTGCACTGGGGGTCTGCCCTGCTTGTGTGGCGCTTGTGCAAAGGCCTTGCAGCCCCCTGGGTTCAGGGGCTAGTTCTCAGCCTTTGGCATGGTCTCTATGCTCAGGAGAGGCCCCAGGGCTGGAAGAGCAGGGAGGGATGCGGGCCAGAATTGAGGGGCATCGGCAGAGCTGTAGGGGGGGGGGAGCCCAAGACTGGAAGAGCAGGGTGGGGGTTGAGAGTCACAATGGAGGGACACATAGATGCAGACTATGGTCATGGAAGGGGTTTTCCTGCCTGCTCGAGCGATGGTAGCTAGGTTGACAGAAGCATTCTTCTATTGACCTCGCTGTGTCTACACTAGGGGTTACGTAGGTTGACCTAAGTTTTGAGTGTAGATCAGGCCTGAGTCTCATGTTATCACAGGACTCCAGGGGCTGGGGATTTAAGAAGAGCTACAACTATCCGGAGACTTGGCAATGCCATAACACAGGTCACAGAATCTCAGCCAGTGTCTGCCCCATAGCCCTATCTGCTGCGGGGAATTCAAGTGGATTAACCAAAGGTGGACATTTAAACCAGATTAAGCCCCGCTGTAGACACTCTCATTCAGAATAAAAGCAGCCTTAATTTGGGTTAGTTTAATTCACTTCCAAAGTGCAGAATTATCCTGGACTAAAATCACATTTATTCTGGACTAGGAGCTCTATTCCGGTCCATTTCCCTGTGCAGACAAGCCCTGGACATGCAAAGAGGTTGTTGCGTTGGGAAAGGAGCACTGAGGCCCCTTTGCTGTACTCTGTCGACTTCACTCATACCCATTTTAAGGCCCCTTTAGCTGGTTTAAGAGGCCTTGGTGTAACCAAGAATCAGGCCCTTATTTTTGTAGGGTGCCCAGGGTTAGAGACCCGTTTTATCCAAGGTGCTAAGCCCCTGCAGCTCGATGTACATCACAAAATCAGGCCCTGGGTGTCTCGGGCTCAGCCCTCAAGGTAAGAGGATGCTTCTGAAAATCTGGGCCTTGACCGCTCCCTGCTTCAGTTTCCCCCATCTGTAAAATGGGGATGGTGCTATTTCCCTACCTCGCAGGGCTTAAAGGGTTAATGTAATCATGTCTGGAAAGTGCTTTGAAGATGGAAAAGTGCTCGGGTTTTCGTCCTGGACGTTAGTCTTAGTTCTGGGGCGTGGCTTCATTGTACACGAGCCCAGAGGCGCTAGGGGGCGCTGTGCAGCAGGGAGGCGGGTGGGTGACTCAGTAGGGGGCACTCTTCCCTATGTCTCAGTGCTGACCCCAACTCCCCGCTTGATGCTAGGGGGCGCTGGGCTACTACAGGTTCCATGGTGCAGATGAGATGTAAAACAAGACCCTTAGTGCTTCTGGCTACTCATATCCAATAGCCCTTTTCACAAATTCCAGTCATGGTGGCTGTACCGGCTTCCCTAAAATTACCCCTGGAGTTTTGTTGAGGTGGAATATTTTCCTTCACTTCCACTGAATTGCTGTGAAGCATAGTGTTGCTGTGAGCTGCCAGAGTGTTGACATGGCCCACCCCAGAGGTGGCTGCATTTCCGTGCGGGTTGAGTGCATGCTGTTAAATAGCTGCTATGTTCCACCCCAGACATGGCCCCAGTGCACCGGCGAGTGAAGCAATCCAAGTATATCCATTACCCTGAGATCATGCAGGATAAAAGATGAACTGTTACATGCCAGAATTGTTATTTTTATGACCTAACATCATGAAGCAATTTTTACAAGAAGAGTAACCTTACCACGCCCTTAATGAAATCACAGCAATCTCTGTTTGCATCAAGTAATCAATGAGCCCCAAAATAAAATAAAGTAAAAATTGGCAGCCTCTAGAACTTGGAACAACTTCAGGTTTCAAAAGAGCCTTTTCAGAAACAATAAAACATTCCCAGAGGGAGAGATCATTACTTCCCTTCTTCCCCTCTGAGAGTCACTTAACCTCTCTGGGCTGGGTTCACACCGATGTAGAATCCCAGCTGTTAGAAGGGCTGGGAGGATTTAGGGTCGGATGGCTTGGCTTGACCCAGATGTAACAGCCACACGCCCTAGCTCTTATCATCCAGTAGATTCAAAGCATTTCACAAAGGAGGTCAGTTTCATTATCCCCCTTTTACACCTGGGGAAACTGAGGCATGGAGCGGAGCAGGGACGCACTCAGTGACAGAGCCACGAACAGAACCCAAGTCTGCTGTTTTTCAGGCCAGTGCACTACCCACTAGGCCATGCTGCATCCCCTGTGTGAATTAGCAGTGACTCCATTGATGTGGATGGTGTTTACATGGATGAAGGGTAGGCATGGCCTTAGGTCAGGGGTGGGCAAACTTTTTGGCCCAAGGGCCACATCGGGGTGCGAAACTGTATGGAGGGCCGGGTAGGGAAGGCTGTGCCTCCCCAAACAGCCTGGCCCCCGCCCCCTGACTGCCTCCCTCAGAACCACCGACCCATCCAACCCCCCCGATCCTTGTCCCCTTACCACCCCCTCCTGGGACCCCATACCCCAAACCAGCCCCCCCAGGACCCCACCCCCTATCCAACGCTCCTGCTCCCTGTCCCGACTGCCCTGACCCCTATTCACACCCCCGCCCCCTGACAGGCCCCCCAGGACCCCACACCTATCCAACTCCCCCTGTTCCCCATCCCCTGACTGCCCCAACCCCTATCCACACCCCTGCCCCCTGACAGGCCCCCCGGGACTCCCACATCTATCCAACCGCCCCCTGCTCCCTGTCCCTTGACTGCCCCCCCGGGATCCCCTGTCCCTTATCCAACCCCCCTGCTCCCCATCCCCCGCCCCCTTACCATGCAGCTCAGAGCAGCAGGAGCTCACAGCCCCACCGCCCGGCCTGGCCGGGCTGCCCGCACGGTGTGTGGCTGCAGGGGAGGGGGGACAGCAGGGGAGGGGCCGGGGGCTAGTCTCCCCGACCAGGAGCTCAAGGGCCGGGCAGGACGGTCCTGCGGGCCAGATGTGGCCCACCTCTGCCTTAGCTTCTGTTTTAGGAATGGCTAATAGAAGTTTGAATCACTGGCTAGTGGATTGTTAGGCAAACAAAGAGAACCCCAGCACCGATCCGTTACTAACCCCTCGATCTGCAGCACAGTCCCGGGCTACTGCACACGTTTCCCCGGCGTCCTGCAAGCTGCAGAGAGGAGCTGCCTGGGTTCCCACTGCCAGCTCTGCCCGGCGGGCTAACAAAGCCCTCATTCTCCCACGGTGCAGGGTGTCCCCAGAGGAAGGTGACATCTCTCTGTCTAGGACTAGATCCCCCTTGTTGTCTTTGTCAGACCGGGAGTCTTCTCACGTTTCCCCCTCTCCAGCTCTTGGGCAGATTAAGTAACGTGGCGGCAAGAATTCTGTCTCCCACCACATTTCCCGCCCTCCATGCCACCTTTCCTCAGATTTCTACTGTCACACAACTGCTGTTGTGTATGTTGCCATTGTCCCCTATTGGAGAGAACTGGGACTGATCAACATTGTCTCATAAACCCTCTACTGCTACTGGGGATTCTCCTTTAGTGCAGGTGTCTCAGGAGCATTTGAGTTCTGTCCCCACTTGCTATTTGCATTACAGTTGCTCCTAGAAGCCCCAAGTGAGACCATCATGCCAGGGGCTGCACAGACAAAGACGGCTCCTGCCCCAAGGAGTTCAGTCTTAACAGACAAGGAAGAAATTATGAGTCTTATTTTTACAGATGGGGGAAACTGAGGCACGGAGCAAGTTGCTCAGCGTTAGTTGGTGGCAGCGGTGGGAACTGAACACTCATGTCCTGAGTCCCAGTCCAGTGCTTTGACCCCCTAGCCCAACTTATCTCTGCTATGCCTGAAAGATGTGAAGCTGGGAGGCCGCCCTTGGTGGGCGGGCCTGTCCAACTTTCCTGGTAAGGCCCTGGACAAGGAGGGGCCTGACGCCATCTTGTTTGCAGGCGTCAACGTGATGCTGAGGAAGATCGCGGTGGCCGCGGCTTCCAAGCCGGCCGTGGAGATCAAGCAAGACGGCGAGACTTTCTATATCAAGACCTCCACCACGGTGCGCACCACCGAGATCAACTTCAAGATCGGGGAAGAGTTCGAGGAGCAGACCGTGGACGGGCGCCCCTGCAAGGTAGGGGGAGCTGCTCCGGGCAGCAGGGGCTGCATGGCCCCCGCTTTTTGGAGCTAAGTCCCCTTTATTTTATCTGGGGGTGGGGGGGGGGAAGCAGAGAGACCCCTAGACAGCTCAGGCCTTGGCTGAGGGGCTGATCCTACCCCCATGGAAGTCCCTGGCGAGACCTCCATGAGTCCAGTGGGGCGCCCAGCTGCCACTGCTTTGCTCCTGCTAATGGGGAGGGGATAAATAGTCCCTTGGGTGTCCTCTTGGTGGCGTAGGAATACCCGTGGGAAGTGATGAGTCACAAGATGGCGTCCCAGAAGTCAGGGAAGCTCAGACCTGAGCCTGTAGCATGAGGGTCAAGTTCTTCGCCGGGGCCCAGCTTGTGTTGCTTCTGTTAATGGGGTGCGGTGAAATAGTCCCTCTGGTAACTGTGCTGATGGGGCAGGGATACCTCGTGGGGAGTGCTGAGTCATAAGAGGGCATCCCACCTTCTCAGAAGAGGGCTGAGCCTGTCCCATAAGGGCCATGTCCTCTAAAACCGCTCAGCCTTCGCCTCTGCTAACGAGGAGGGGTAAAATAGTCCCTCGGAGAGCCGTGGCGGTGGCGTAGGGATCCCCGGTTAGGAGTGACACGTCACAAGATGGTGTCCCGGCGGAGGATAAAAGCGCCGCCCGGGAGCGTGATGGGTCACGAGCTGGCGCTGTAGAAGCCCCAGCGTAAGTCCCACGAGGCCTCCTTGTGCCACGTCCCATGATCCTCCTGGCTCCCGTCTCCAGGCGGCGGAGCCGCTAAGATATATCTGAGCAAACTTCCCTCCTTAATCAATATGGGGGAGACCCTTCTGAGCCTGGCCGATTCCTGTTGATATTCACCTCCTCCCGCTTGTCGTACGCAAAGACCCTGCCAGGACAAATACGACAGGGGGTTTCCCCATTGTGTCCCAGCTTGGCTTCTTTCTTGGGGACTCAGAGCCTTGCCGGGTGGCTGCCCCGTCTCTGGCTGGGAGGTCCGGGCAGGTTTTCATCACATAACCCCCCAACGCAGTCGTGGGGGAGCTCTACCTGCTCTTGGTGTATGCCCCTGATCAAAGTGTCTTAAAGGGGCAGCTTACTCAGTGTGACACATACACAACCCTGAACTCCAAGTCATGCTGTGTGACACCCCTCGGGTCCCGGTCTCCAACTCGGTGCGACACACACACACACACACACACACACAACAAGGGTCAGACACATACACCCATATCTGGACTCTGACTCACAATGTGTGACACACACACATAGACACAATCTGGATTGCAGTCACTTGGTGTGACGACACCCCCTCTCCCCCACGGACTAAGCGTCACATAGACAGACAGACAGACAGACAGACACACACATCTGGACTCCGACTCACTAGGTGTGACACACACCCACTGGATTGCAGTCGCTCGCTGTGACACACACACACGCACTCCTGCCTCTGTAGCTAGCAGCCCGTTCCCTCCCCCTGAAGGGGCGAGGGCTCCTTTCTTCCTCGCCATCCCATCCCATCCCGCCCCCCAGTGCCCCTCCGGGTGACGGATGAGCCCACACAACTGTCAGGCTGCACTAGAGTGTGGAACAAATTGCCAGCTTCTCTCTTGTCGAGGGCTGGGCCTGTCTAGTGCGTGATGGATGAGCCTTGTCTGCCGCTGAGCTAGTAGGGGCATGGCGGGGGCTTTGTGATTTAAAATGCGGTTGCATTGATCTTCTCCTTCCTTTCTTCCTTCCAGAGCCTGGCCAAATGGGAAAGTGAGAACAAAATGGTCTGTGAACAAAGGTTGCTGAAGGGGGAAGGGCCCAAGACCGGCTGGTCCCGGGAAATGACCAACGATGGAGAACTCATTCTGGTAGGCTGGCCTCTGCACGCAAAGGGTTAACCCCCACCCCCCCCACACACACACCCGTTGCTGTGAACCCCCTTTTGCTTTCTGGCACAGGGTGGTTAAGCGCCAGCTGCGAATGCAAGAGTTGCCCGGGGAGTGAATGCCCGTCTACACTACAGCTGCAACAGTGTTTTATAACCAGCTTGTGACGCTCTCCTCTGAGCGGTGGCCATCTGGGTCACCTGTGTTTGTGGGTCGGCTGCCTGACTGGTGCATTCTGGGACAGCCTGGGCAGCGCTCCCATAGTGCCTCAGGAGAGCATGCCCTGGGCACCTGCATGGCCTGAAGCAATGCATTCTGGGAAGAAGGAGGCCCAACCCAACTGGTTGTACTGGGCGAGGATCCTGCCAACACTGTGCTGAACTGGCCAGGGCTTTCCAACAACTCCCCGCCCAGAGATTCCATCCCAGGGGGTCACGTTGAGCCCAGTGCAGGCTGGAACAGGACTTTGGAAGAGGGGCAGGGCCTGACTCCAGTGCCTTGCACTTTGTGCAGTGGTTTACACCCGCACCCCCCAGCCGGCACGGGTGCAAATGGCTGCCCGAGGTGCAGGGTGTGTGTGCTGGGGGAAGGGGCTTACATTGCAGTGTAGACGTACCCTCAGTGACCGAGCCCTGAGCAGTCGTCTCTGGGGTCTGCTCCCTTTGTTTATTTCCCCTCTTGCTGTTCCAGACCATGACAGCCGACGACGTGGTCTGCACGCGGATCTACGTCAGGGAGTGAGACGCCCCGCTGAGCAGCGGAGGGTACTCCTGGCACCGCCCCCTTCCCGCTTGCCAATTGCAGCCTCTCCGCCGACTTTCAGTAACCACTCCGCCGGACTCCAGAGTATCCCGTTTACATGATGCAGGCCAGCGGCACCGCTCCACTTCATATTCCACTATCAGCCAGTCTCCTCCCCTCTCTGCCCGCTCCTCCCACAGCCTCTCTTTGCCCATGCAGCCCACAGAGCAATGTGAACTCCTCCCGGCCCCTCGTCCAAGTGGGTGACACAGAGGGTCACCGTGTATCCACCCCCACCTCGGCTAGAGGTGACGCTAACGAAGCTGTCACTCCCAGCCACAGGGGGTTTGCCTGATTTGCGCCAGGATGGGGAAGGGGCCCTCTCTCAGCCAGTTCACGGTGGGCCCTGGAGAGTGCTCACCTTGGAGATGACCCTGAGCCAAACCCCGCTTTCCATCAGCCTCGGTGGGCTTTGGATCAGGCCCATGTCCTGAGCAAACCTGGCGGTGGCTTGAAGTTGCGGGAATCGGGATGTGAATTAGCAGCCCAGGACTTAATGGTCACTTCTGCTTTGTCACTTCCGGCCGATTTTTGTGCCCCTGGAGTATGAGCTGGGTTAAGACAATGAGGGCCACTCCGCACTGATTTAGCCACCAGCTGCCGAAATGCTTGGCAGTTCTGAGACACATCTGCATTTCCAGGTGCTGTCGCCCCAAGGCCTGATTCTGGGTTATTCCATTCCTGCACGTGGAGCCAGGATGTGGGGGAATGGGTTAAGGTGGCTTTGCCCTCTGCGTATTCTGGTGCTGTGCCCAGCCCACGGTGTACATTAGTCTTCATTGTCCTCTGCCCCCATGGCCTCCCAAATGTAGGGAGTACCTGTAATGCACTGCACGCTGGCAACGCCCCCAATTTCCTCTTTTCTGGGAGCAGGGCTGGTGGAGAGCCCTTACCCCAGCTCCACATCGGCCAGGGAGGCCCACTGACAGTTGTACTGGTTTAACTAGAGGCGTGAATTTAAACCGGCACAAACCCATTAGTGCATGCTTTTAAACCGGAATAAGAGCATCCACACGCAGGGGTTTGCCCTGGTTAAAGTGAACTGGTTTTAAAACCGATTTCAGTTCAACTGGTGCAACTTTCCTGTGTAGACAAGATCTTCGTTACTGTGAGACAAACAACTTAGCAGCAGTGCACTGAGGAGATCAGTTTCCCTTCTAGAGTGGGGCTGAAGCTACTTATAGGGCAGAACCCAAAGGCACCTGGGTTGTACTTGAACTGTGGGCAGATGGAGCGCTGATTCTCATCCCCACCCCTTTATTTGCCCTCTCTCTGGATGGAATTTACCCCTGTGCGCAAAGCCTATGTGTAACCACCCTGATGCCGCACAATGCTTTGTCCTCCCGTAATAGGAAAAGCCCACCCCAAAGGCTCAGGTATCCCAGTCCTGGGTTCAGTTCCCACACTTGACCAGTTTAGGGTGATCAATACCAGGAGCTGCATGGGATGGTTTTTTTTTTTTCCCATGTGAAAAATATCAACAAACACAACATTTCAGGTTTTCATTAAAAAAAAGAATCATTTTTTCAATAAAACCTCAAATGTTTGAACCATTTTTTTTCACAAACATTTCCATTGCACTGAAAAGCCCTTACCCACGGCGGATGGGGAATGGCCCGATGGGCACATTTCAGGGATCTCTTGTGGTTTATCAGAGGGGTAGCCGTGTTAGTCTGAATCTGTAAAAAGCAACAGAGGGTCCTGTGGCACCTTTAAGACTAACAGAAGTATTGGGAGCATAAGCTTTTGTGGGTAACAACCTCACTTCTTCAGATGCCAAAATAGATTTCCATTCCATACGGCTAAATGCAGTGCCTTGCATGGTGTCAAGTATCAGAGGGGTAGCCGTGTTAGTCATCTGAAGAAGTGAGGTTCTTACCCACGAAAGCTTATGCTCCCAATACTTCTGTTAGTCTTAAAGGTGCCACAGGACCCTCTGTTGCTTTTTGTGGTTTATATGCATCACCAAAACACCATTCAAAACGGAGCGTCAGGGAGTGAATTGGTGCATTGCCTTTGAGCCGGCCTTGTCTTCAGAGGTACATTACACCGGGGGCCAGTGATTTTAGCTTGCCTCTGCTTTGGGCACAAGAAGGGTTGGGGTTTTTTTTTTTTTTGGTTGTGGTCAAGAAATGGCCTTTTTCATGGGCAATTTGAGTGAAAAATCGTTCATTTAAATTCCCCCCCCCCCGTGTTACAGTGGAATCCCTAATTGATGAACTAATTTGAGACAGAGGAGTCCATAAAATTGAAAAGTTCATAAAATCGAGCCTCTCCAAATGACAGTCCTGTCCGTACGACGTGTAAATTACAGGGTGGTACAATGCACCAGGAGCTTAAGGAGGCCTGAAAAAAGTGTATGTGGGCCGGGGGGTCTATCTCAACCTGAGAGCAGCAGCTTTGGTAAGACAGTGCTTAAAGTGCACTCCTTCCGTGACCCAGCTCCATTACAAAACGATTTTGGGCCGGGTTTACGCCCCCTGGAGACTCCCTCCGCTTCAAGCGCCACCGTTGTTGCTTTCTTCTTGTCCTGCAAAGTGATTCCCGGTGCATTGAAGGTATCGGAATGGGAAGGGACTTGTTCTTCATTGACTTGGTTCATATAAGTGGTCCCGGAGGGCTGGGCTTCGTAAAGTCAACATTTTGCCACCTTGCATGTGACTTACTGCATAGGCTTGCGCACAGGGGTAATTCACCCCCCTCCGAGACACCTTCCCCCTCCCCCATCGCATCCCTCTGGACAACAAGAGTTTCAAGGTGAAAAGTGGAAAGTGCTTTTTAAAAAAAACAAACAACAACCTGGCATTTTTATTTTATACAGAATATTTTTTCATATTCCCGTAGGAAGAAGCTGTAACCTAGCTGAGCTGCGTTCCTCTTCCCGTGTAGGGCCCTGTGCTTTCTCTCCCCTCTCTCAGTAGTTGCAACTTTTTCTGAGTATTTATTTGTTAATATTTTATTAAGAAGGAAACCGTGAACAAGCCCGTCTCCTGCGGGTCTGCGCAGCATTGCAGCTTGCCTGGAAATACAATGTCCTTCCGACCCAACTCTCTCTAATAAACGGTTGATGAACGTATGCCTTGTCCTGGTCGTTCCTGGAAATCGCTGGGGGTGAAAATCACCAGCTCCGCGAGAGCCTTGATTCCTCTTTACACAGTCCTGGCAGCGTCACGTATGGGGATAAGTTGCTGCTAGTGGGGTGGTGTAAAAGGTGCCAAGTGGGGGAGGAATAGCTCAGTGGTTTGAGCATTGGCCTGCTAAACCTAAGGTTGTGAGTTCAATCCTTGAGGGGGCCATTTAGGGCCACTGGGGCAAAAATCAGTACTTGGTCCTGCTAGTGAAGGCAGGGGGCTGGACTCGATGACCTTTCAGGGTCCCTTCCAGTTCTATGAGATAGGTATATCTCCATATATTAAGCTGAACAAAGCCTGGAGTCTTGTGGAAGTAGATAGGTCAGAATGGGCTGGCCACTCCCAAGGGCTCAGAGGTTCCATCCCCTGCCGAAGTCTGAGCGAGTTTGGATCCCCTGCTCTGGATTCAGGCCCAACTCAGGTGTGAACTGGAATGGTTGCTCCTGTGATGATGCAGAGTTTGATGCTACTGCAGGGCCAGCGGCTCCTGCTCGAAGTAATGGGGTGGCATTAAAGGAAGGGAAAGCGTGGGCTGGAGGAGGCGGAGGAGAGCAAGACGCGATGACAGCACCGAAAGCTTGGGCACTTTAGATCTAGATGGGACGATGCACCTGCGAACATGTTGCAGCAGGCAGTCCTGTGCTCAGTTGTGTGGTACAAGCAATGTGGGGGGGGGGTTCCTCTTTTTCCCCCCCATCTCCATTTGCCATCCTCTTCTGAGAGGAAGGGGGGCCTTGTGACCCAGGGCCACGCGCTGCCCATGTGAGTCACTTAATCAGTTCCGCATCTGAAAGATGGGGATAATATAATCCTTTCTTTGTGGTTTTCCTGCTGGAGCCCAGGAGCTATTTGGGGACTGGACTTTGTACAGCCCCTAGCACGCCGAGGTCCTGCTCTCAGGAGGGGCACTGGTGGAACCCCAGTAATAACAATCCCTTTGCCCAGCGCCCTTTCTGGAGCCGTTTCCCAGCCTGGTTTGAAATGTCCTGAGGGGGCGGTGGGGTAGGAGGCTCCTTCAATCTCTTTCTTTCCTCCTCCCCCTGCCCCATTTACTCCCCGATTCCTGGAACGGGCACAGCCAGGACCCCCAGCTGTAAAATCGCTTCCTTTGATTCTAATTACAACACGAGCTCTTCCAGCTAGGCCGGCGCGAAGTGTAACAACAATCAAAGACCACGCAGGGGCCCAGAGGGTGCCGCAAAGCCCCAGCTAATACCAGCCCTGCCAACCGCCCGGGGAAAAGACACAAATGCGGCATTGTTAGCCCGAGACCAACTAGATTCCTGCTCGTTTCCCGGCCAGGCTGCGCGTCCGAGGAGGATCTGATTCGATCCTCCCTGGTCGTTCCTCTTCTTTTATTAGCTCGCTGGACTCAGCTTGGCCTCTCGAATCGGACGACGGCATCCGGCTGGAGAATCACCTCACCCCGCCACAGTCCTCATCCGAAGGAGGCTGCGGCGCCAGCCCTGACCCCCTAGCAGATCGGGCTCCCTGGAATGCTGCTGGTCTTTCTTTGCCCCATTGGCTGGCAGTGGGCCAGATCCTCCGCTGCTGTGGATGGAGCAAGGCCGATTTACACCCGGGGAGGATCCAGGCCTTTCTTCTGCCCTTCTGCATGTTGGATCAGTGTACTCTAAGGCAGACTTTGGCAGGTGTGAGTACCTCTTTAAAAGCAGGGCATGATGGGAGCCCCTGCAGGGGTATAAAATAGAGCACTGAGGCCTCGCGCTCACTCTGGTGGTGCCTGTGATGAAGGGGAATGTAACGCCCGTATCTTGGATATTGAACCAGGTCCTTCAAAGCTGACCCACAAGCCTCAGTATCTTAAGCCAAAGAGCTAAGTGATGGCAAATCCTATGGATTGAGGAGGGGGGGAATTCTAAATTTGGGCATACTCTCTGCTTTTTGGACAGAGATCCTTCGTCTGGCTGTGAATTCTGTAAAGTTTGTGCCATGTGTCTGGAGTGCCTGACGTATCTTAGTGAATCATCTGGGTGCAGAGAATTTGGGGACAGCCCCCATAGCTGCCCTGAGCAGTGGTTTGAGTTTAAGGGGGATTTTTCCAAGCCCATGTCACACAGGAGCTGAGACTTCTTGGAAACCGGAGCGCCTCCAAATGAGGCCATCAGTGTAGGGACTGGGGCAGGATTCTCCTGTCCTCTCCCCAGTGCTGCTGGGGTGCTCAGCGCTGGGCTTTCGCTTTGTCCTGGTCAGAGGCCAGCTGCAGCGGCCACAGCTGGGTCTGGGTTTGGATTCCAAAGCGCCGATGCCCTGCTGCGGTGGCCAACCCTCCAGGATTGCCCGGGAGGCTCCAAGAATTAAAAATTAATCTTTAATGAAAGATATGTCATGTGACGAAACCTCCAGGAATATGTCCAACCAAACTTGGCAACTCCCTCCCTCCCTTCTTCCCCGAGGCCTTCCAGGTCTTCAGGCTTGTGGGTTTCAGGCCCAATCAACTGAAACCATAATGCGACCTCCCTCTCCAGATCAGCGTGGGGAGTGGGGGGGGGGGCGTACCCCCCCCCTTCAAAGCTCCCAAGGCATCATCTTCCTGACCCTCCAGTCTCTCTCCCGCGACGGCTTTGTCAGGGGGTTGCCCTTTGCTCTCGCAGGGGCCCGTTCCACATTTACGCTCTTCCATTCGGGAGCGGCCCCTGAAATAATTAAACCATTTGTCACGGTGGGAATCGCTTTCCTTTTTGAAAGGCCGGTGGCCTGCCTGTGCCTCCTCCCCACCTCCACCCGCCCTGCCAGGGCCGCTGCACAGCCTGTAAAACCTCCGGCGTGGGCTTTCGTTGCCCCAGTGCCCTAGGGGATTGCATTCCATTTTTCCTTGCTGTGGGAGCTGGGGAGAAGATTGAATTCCCGGCACACTGAGGCACTGAAAGGTTGCAGAATCCAAGCTCTGGAGGGCTGACTCTGAATAACATCTGCAGAGCCGAGCGGGGAAGCACAGGTCTCTGCCAGACACAGGAGATCAAGCCCGATGCGGGCGAGGTCATGCCACAAGGAGGACGCCATTTTGAAGAGCGCCTCACCCCCCTCCAGCAACCGGGCATGCATCGTGCGAGGCCAGGTCATGTTGCTGGTGGGGACGGAGCAGCACGCTCTTCAAAATGGCACCCTCCAGGCGTGATGCCGGACACGGGCCGGACCATAGAAAAACAGGCTCACAACCGGATGAGCGGCCGGCCTGCTGAAGAATTCCTGTTGTACTGTCGTCCCCTCTGCCAAGCAGCAGCCGGTCTATGGGGCGGGCGGCCTTGCATCTTCGTTTCTTGTTGGAGAAGTTAATGAGGCAGAATCTGGGGACCTGCTTAGTGAAACTTGCTTGTTCAGACTTTATAGCCTAGCCCTGGAAGAGAGGTGGTTGCAAACGGCACTCGGGCAATCCCTTCTTTGAGAAACCTCACCCCAGGGAGCAACTCTGCACCCCAAAACTGACTCTAATTAGAGCGATTAAGGCAGAGCGCAAACTCCCTTGCTACATGGAAGAACTGCCCCTAGAAGAAACAGCATCACAGAATTAACCCCAGTGCAGCGTTTCTCCCAAGACTAAAAACTTGCTCGCACACCTGCCAAGAAAATGAACTTATAAGCCGACGTGAAACAGCGCCATCTGGTGACCCCCCCATAACTAATACTTATCACAGCTCTGCCCTGGGGGTTCTCTGTCTCCAGGGCTAATAGAACCAAAATGGTGGATCCAGTCACCCTCTTTCTCCACATGCTGCGGCAGCTTTCTTGATAGAAATAGTGCGATTTCAGGCCCATTTCAAGTAAAGGCTTTGTAGGTTTCTGTTGGGGGATATGGGGAGGCGAGGGCTCTGTGTGTTCTGTGGCTTGGTGATTCTGCCTTAATAAAATGTCCTTCGCTCAGAGCAGGGCGGGAATGGCCACGCATAATTGCATCAGTCTTCATGTTGTCTTTGCACAGAGGCATGTTTAGTTAGATCAAAGCCAGATTATGCCGGAGAAACTGGATGAGAACAAAGAACCAGCCCTTTAAAGATTACATCAGGGAGGTTCTCCGGGCTCCCAGGGTGTGTGCCAGATGCACTTTCCCTGAAAATAAAGCCTACAGATGATTTCCTGACTGCCATTGTCCTGACATGAGGAGGGAATAGGTGCAAGGATTGGGAGCCAGAACACCTGGGTTCTTTCCCCAGGTCTGGGAGGGTAGAGTTGTCTAGTAGTTAGAGCAGTGGGGACTGGGAGTCAGGATATATGTTTTTTGTTTTGTTCCCGCCGCCCCCCACCAGATCTGGGTCAGGAGCATGATCTAAATATTTGTTAGACCAGGCAGCCTGAGGAATCAGGAGGATGGACGTGGTCTATTCCCAGGTCTGGAAGGGGAGTATGGTCTACTGTTTGGCGAGTAGGTACTATTTCCATTTGAAGGCTGGACAGCTGGACGCAAACAAGACTCCCCTCCTGTTTCTTCTGGGGGCTTCTGGGCAAGGGTGCTGGAACCTTTGTAGACGTGGGGGGGCCAAGGCCAAAGCATCTTCTCCCTCTCCGCGGTTGGCTGCTCTGGCGATGAGACAGCTGCCCTCTCTTCTGGCACCACACCAGCCCCTGGCGGGCGGAAGGTGTAATTGCAACGCCTCCCCGACAGAATCTATTATTCTGTGGGGGAATAAAAATCTCTGGGGACATGAATTCTGCGCTTATGTTTCTTTTGTTAAAAAGGGGAGGGGGGCATCGCCCCCTGGTTCCGGCGCTGGTGCTTCTGGGTAACGGAGAATGCACTGAGCAGGGGCCCCAAAGGCTTATGAGTAACAGACAATGTGGCACTGGGTCTGGGCAGGAGCAGGTGGGTTTCTGTTGCAAGGAACATCTTTAAAATGTGTCTGTGCTGCCGTGGGCCACTGAGCCCCGGGGAGGAGCTGACCGAGAGGATGTTTTGTTTCTTCTCTGGGGGTAGAGTTAATCCCAAACCACAGGGCCTGGTTTGACTCTGACTTACACGGGTGTTAATCAGGTCCCTCACCGGTGACTCCAGTGTCTCAAGGATTTTACTCTGGGGACGCAGGGCCTGATCCAAAACCCACTGAAGCTGATGGAGCGACTCCTGTTGTGTCTCCTGCAGCCTGGGGAAAATCAGGCCCACAGTGCATGTGCACGGGGCATAAATTAGCGGCCATATGCATCTCTGAGGGATGGCCAGACCTCTGATGCATATGTTTGCAGGGCCCATGCAATGCAGAAAAGCCAAGTCGGGTTTCTCTGCTAACGCGGGTGCGTCGCTGCACCGTGCACTGTAATTTTGCCATCAGCCTTGGCACTGAGATCACGGCAGTCTGGTACACAAAAGAGAATTCTTCCTCCTGGGTCGTTGATTGTGTTAATACCGGCTGGGAGCTGAACCATTTGCAAGCCTCCTTGGGAAGGGACGGTTGTCAGAATGCATTTCTCTGACACACAGCGCGGGGACAGCCTGTGACGCACGCGCCTGCCCGGATCAGAAACTTTTTGCAAGCCCATCTGTCTTTGTCGCGCCGGTCGGGGCCGTTGGGAATAGACTCAAGACCAAGGGTATCGAAAGCAGCTAGAAGAGATGGTCCTGTTGTGGTTAAGGCATGGAGAGCTACCTTCAGATAAGGGGCCGTTATAAAGAAGACCGTGATCAGTTCTCCATGCCCACTAAAGGAGAACAAGAAGCAATGGTCTTCGTCTGCAGCAGGGGCGATTTCAGTTAGTTGTTCGAGGAAAAACTTTCTAACTGTAGCTCTGGAAGAGGCATCCAGGGAGGTGTGTGGAATCCCAATCAGTGGAGGTTTTTAAGAACAGAGTTGGACAAACACCCCTCAGTTTACTTGGCCCTGCCTCCGTTTCTGTGATTCTAAGCAACAGCTTCCCATGCTCCCACCCGGCCCGGGCCTCTCGTCCCTCTGGGTGGGGCAGCACCTCCCTTTATGGCGACAAAGGGTTTTTCACATGGGGTGAACTGGGCCTTTCGGTGAATCTGAATCTAATCTCCCTGCGGTGACCTTAGAGCCGCAGCAGCCTGGGGAGACAGTCCTGCTCTCCTGGCCCTAAGAGAGGGAGGGAGAAAGGGGCAACGGGGCCCCTCCACGCCCCCTTGCATCCCTCCCAGACAAAGCCGGGCCACGTTCTCTCCCGCCTTGAGGGGAATGGTTTTCAGCAGCCCCCTTTCTTCCAGGCGCCTGTGTCAGAGGACCTGCCCCCTTTTGCCCCCGGCCTGGTCCATCATGGCTTTGTGTGACGCCGTTTTAATTAACTTTCGCTCTGAAATGGATTGATTGCTGTGTCCCATGTGGCAGGAGGGAGGCTGTAATGTGGATCCACCATCAGGCAGTTCTCCCGCCTGTATATTCTCTGCGGGAAGTTGCTGGATGCAACCCCTCTCTCTCTTACCTCCTAGTGCCTTCCCCATCTTCCTCTAGGCTCTCCCTCGCCTGAGGCATGGGGAGGGATGGACACCATTTAAAGGGGGGCCCAGTCGTTTTGGACCCACATGGCTCTGCTTTCAACACATATAGTCTGTGGGTCCCCGTCCCGGTCCCTGCTGGAAGTGATTCAATCCAGAGCGTCTCTCTCAGCCCAGCTCCTCGCCCGCTCAGGAACTAGCTAACATCCTAGGGCTCTGAATCTCTCCCCTGTCTCCTCTCTCCTCATTAACCTGGGGAAAGCGCTGCCCTCCTGCAGGAAGCGCCAATCGGCTTTAAGTAAGCCCCGTCTGGAATGGCGCTTGCGAGGGCAGGGGGAATGACCCTGTGAAGATCCATCCCCAAATCGCAACCCACTCCTCCTTCATGAGCTGTTCACCTATCTGCTGAAAGAGATGGAGTCCCTGGTGGGTGCTGTCTGCCCAATAAGGTGGGCCTAAGAACTAAAGCCACCCCTTGGTACCTAAGAGACGACACCTGCTGAGTAACGGCTGGAAAAATGGCTGACACCTCTGTTTGCTCCTGGGAAAACAAACTAGCTGCACCACTGAGCAGGGAGTTAACTAATGTAGCCCTGCAGTCACCCCCCTCCCCGCATGGTATAGCTGGGGACTATCCTCATTTTACAGAGGGGGGAAACTGAGGCACAGAGCGATGCTACAATTTGCGCCCATGGGCACTCAGCAAGGCCAAGCCAGGAATAGACCACCGGAGTCCTGACGCCCAGCCCTTTGCTCTAAACATGTAGGCTACATTTCTTCCCAAACTTGAGATTGGAACCCAGGTGTCCTGACTGGCTAACCGCTGTTCTAACCACTAGCCCCAGCTGTCGGATAGAGCCAATGTTAAGGACGGGCAAACCAGTTGGGGTGAAATAAGGATTCCACCCTCCCTCCCCCGGACCCTCCAATCAAACTCACCCCGGACTAGTTCTGAGTTATCAGGAGCATGAACGGTTAACTCGTGAAATGTCTCCCCTTCGCTTTCAGAGGAGAAGGCCCTGGCGTTGTGGATGCCTGGCCCGACTCTGCCAATCGCTAGAGGGATTTGATGCTATGGGGGGCACCCAGCGTGTGCGGAGTTTGTTGGATCTGAACCTAAATGCTTTGAAGGGTGAGGAAGGGTTTGTGAGTCAGACGCAGCGCTAGAAATCAGGACTCCTGGGTTCCCTTCGCAGCTCTGCGCCATGTCACGATGAAAATGTCACTCTGAGAACGCCTGCGACTCCTCTGTCAAGGTGCTTGCTGGATCGGAGCCCCGGTGGATCACTGAGAGCCTGTGTTTAGGATGCAGGACGCCTGGGTCCCTTCTCCAACTCTGCATTGCGACGTTAACGACATGCCCCCAAACCTGCCTTTGTTAGAACCAGATCACTACGGTCACAGGGCTATGGGCGAGCACCTGTGACCTGGACGCCTGGGTTCGCTGTGGAGTCCTTCCCTGGCTCTGCTGTGCTTTGCTGTCTTTGGGCTTGTGAAAAGGGGCAGACGGTGTCCAGGAGAATAATGCCCCTAGTATGTGTCCATTGCGAAGTTGGGCTTTGCCCCAGTTCGGCAGCGTGGCAAAACACCTGGGCGCGGAACTTGGGCACAAGTCGCTCACGCCCTCAGGTCGGCACGCCGAGGTGGGTTAATGACAGGCTAACGTAGCCGGGCGGTGGGTGGATGGGGAAGAAGGGGGCCTCGTCAGGCAGGCTCCGAGAGGGTTGCTGGGGAATTTGATCTGCAAAGGGCCCCCCGGTCTTGTGGCTTGTGCGCTCGCTCTGGGAATGTTCACGCATGGCAGGACCCAGGGAATTTCCAACCTGTGAGCGGGGGATGAGCCGGGCTGGCGACAGGGGTGGGCGAGCTGTAGCCAGAGCAAGCCCAGGGTTGCAAAAAACTGTGGATGCATCGGTCCCCAGCCTGACACGGGGCACAATACACAGAATGTGTGCAACACACACGCTGCACCCAGGCACAGTACATGCCACCCAGCGAGAGAGACGCAACCACACATGTAGACAATAAGGCTGGACAGACCCACCGCACAAAAATAAAGACACACACGTGTGTGTGTATATATATATACACAGCCACAACATGCACACCCAGACTCATGCAACGAAATACACAGCACGTCTCACACACACACTCATGCTGTCCTGTCCCCTTCCATCATTCCCCCGATTAAAGCCGCACACACAGTCGAAAGCACAAGGTGGGTTACACCGTGCAGCCACACACATCCCAACATACACCCGGGTACAAAACTCCCACTCAAATAACTATGCACCAGATACAAACGCTCCACGTGGGCAATCCGTCCCAGCTGCAGCTGTGACACCCACCCGCGCAGCAAACAGCAAGGAAAGATGCGCACGCAGGCACCGTCCTAGACGCCATCGGGCCTGATTCTGCTCCCACTCACCCGGCCTTTTGCCCTGGCCTGGCTCCATTATCTCCAATGGACCCATTCCCTCTTGACCTCCGGGTGACTGAGATCAGAGTCAAGGCCCCATTCCCGTGCGTGGCTGGGCGGTGGTGCTGGCTGCAGGGAAAACAGACTGGCAGCCGGGCAGGTCAGCCAAGGGTCTGTGGCGGCTCCCAGCGCCCACGGCCAGTCGTGAGAGTACGCGAGGTGGGGGGTGGGAGATCTGTGAGGAGACGGCATGGGCCAGATCCCCGGCTGGTGTGAATCCACCTAGCTCAGAGCCAGATCCGCAGCCGGTGTCAATCTATGTCACTCCGTTGACCCGATCCCCAGCAGGGGTTGCTCCACTGAAGTTGGTAGAGCCCTGTTGCTATACACACCTGACCCAATGTCCCTATCTGTTTGACAGGGAAGCCCAAACCCACCCGCCTCAGGACCAGAATTTGGGTTTGGAGCTGGTTCTCGTGCGGTCCTTGGTCCCGGTGCACGGCGCGTGGAAAACCCCACCGGGTTGGGGTTCCTTTGCACTGGGGTAGGGGACAGCATGAGGGGCAGGGTGACATGATGTGGGTCCAGGCTCTCCCTCCAGGGTGTGTGAGATCTTCTCTCCTTGGGTCCAGACTAGCTTGTTTCTCCCTCCGAGCAGCTCTGCCCAGTTTTGCTCTGCAAAGGGCCGTTGTGATCGACGCTCAGGACACCGTCAAATGTGAGCATGGCCCTTCGTGCCGCTTTAGCTGGGCTCATGCTGGCTGTTCCGCTCCCCTCTACCCCCGTGTAGTGTGATCCTGGTTGGGATTTCCCTGCAGAGACGGGAATGTGTATTTTATCCCCAGGAGCTGTTAGCCCGTCTCTAGCCGTCCCCCCAGCTGGCACAACGGAAGGCGAATGGCTCAAGGTTCTGTAACTGGGCAGACCGGCGCGAGGAACAGAAGGGATCTGGGTTCCTAGCACCTTCATGCCACGGTGCCTTCTACCCACGTTCACTCATTAGGTGGTTGCTGCTGGACTCGTTTGCCTGCTTGTGCCTTGACCGCGAGTGGAGCAACCAAGAGCCGGTAACGCCAGCTAGGAGTGGCAGGGAAACGGGGGCCGGGAATGTGTGGTGCAATGCTAGATCCAGGAAGCATCGGGCTTGGTGTTGTGAAACAGCACCGTGAAAAAAACAAGTCCAGTCCTTTAGCAAGGCCAGCGAGGCGGCAGGTTGGCACCCACTGGTTGTTGTGGGGCTCCTGTTGCAGTGGGAGCTGGGCTGAGACCCGCTGCACTCATTTCATTTCGGTCACCCAAGATCATGCCGTGTTCTGGTCACACAGGGGCTGAGCTGGATTTGAACCCAGGGAAAGGCTCTGACACCCACTCCCACCTCCTCCCGGCCTTTTCAAGGACAAGGGTCTCGGCAAGGAGCCCAGCCCCTCGCCAGATCAGGGTGTCAAGTCAAGCCCGGGCCATGCTGGTACAGGACGTTCCCGTTGCTTCTGTGGGATAAAGAGGGCCTATCTGTGTGGAGAGCCCTCGTCCCCGTCCTCTGCATGCCAGCTGCTCTGCAGAGCCTGTGTGTGTACACACACACACACACACACACACACACACACACACACACGGCCCCAGGGAGCTGCCTGTCTGACAGCATCCGCCCGGGCCGGCTCGCTGGGCAGTTAAATGGGGAAAGTGTCTCATGGCTTGTGACCTGACAGGCTGTGGAGAGAGGCATTTGTGACATTCGCTCCATTTAGAGAAGGAGACATTTCCCCGCAACGCAGCTTTCCCCTTCCAGAGACACCAGCCCGTGTTGCTAAATGACACGAGAAAGAGAGAGATGGGAAACCGAAAATTCTAGCGTAGGCTTCCTAGGAGTGTGGTAGGAGGGCTAGGTTGGTGTGAATTGTGTCTTTCTCGCTCTCCTTTCCACCCACAGTCTCATCTCTCTCCCCCTCCGGAGAAATTTTTCGTTCAAAACACTTTTTCAATGAAAAATGTTTTTTTCATCAGCATGGACATTTGTGGGGACATGTTCCTTTTCGGCCAAAGTCCTTGGGTTTTTGGGGAGATTGGAAAAATGTCTTGTTTTGATTCCTGCCAAGAATACGGAGCCCAGACAAATTGCTGCCCCAACCTGAAAATGTTCTGGTTTTGGAAGACGCCTTTCATTTCCCATGCGCCGAAACCCAACAATGTCTGGAGCTTTGGTTTCGCACCAGAAACCTGGAAACTTTGGAAGGATGTTTTTAATGGAAATTAACAGATGTATTGGAGCATAAGCTTTCGTGGATCTGATGAAGTGGATATTCACCCATGAAAGCTTTTGCTCCAATATGTCTGTTAGTCTTAAAGGTGCTACAGGACCCTCTGTTGCTTTTTACAGATCCAGACTAACACGGCCACCCCTCTGATACTTGATGGAAATGAAATCTTTGCTGTGGGAACAGAAAAACGTTACCAAGCTCTGCTCTGCTCCCCATCCCTTTAATCTGTGGTAATCTAGCCAGCCGCCCATCCTGTGGGGGCATCTCTCTGTCTAGCTAGGTTGGTTTTACACAATCATCCACTACTGTAGCATCTCGACATCTTCCATGTCAAATTAATGGCAATAGTGAAGTCCTGAACCTAGTGGACTTCTGTCCTTTCTCCCTTTTGGGGTCAAAACTTTGGGTGCATTTGGCTGGAGCTTCCCACTGGTTGCAAAACGCTACCACTCCAGCCAACTGTACCAGTGGGTATCTAGCTCCCCGTCTGTGAACCGTAGAAATGGGTCTGTCCGTCTATGGTTTGAATTGCCCCGAGTTTGGGGCGGGTTAGCTTTGGAGTTATGGGTTCAGGTCCTCAAAGATATTTAGGTGCATAACTGCTATAGATTTCAACGGGAGTTAAGTGCCTAAATATTGTTTAGGACCTGGGCCCCTAGAGACTGGAATCTGAACCAGAAGTCGTGGTGGTATCATCAGCCCCGCTTCACGGCTGGGGCTGTGGAAAGGGGAAATCACACACCTGAGGGCACAAATGGAGTCAGGAGCGCGGCTGGTACATTCACCCAGGTCTCCTGTTGCCCAGCTCAGGGCTTTGACCCCAAGACCAGCCTTGCCACTCCCTTGTGGGCTCCGGCCTATGGCTCCAAGCCCCAGGCTGGCTCTGCGAAAGCTTGCCCCAGCTCCAGCCCTGCCTCCCTGGTGACCTGTCGCTGCCGAGCGTCGGGGCGGCTCCGATTCCAGGCCAAGATTCTTGGGAGAGGCCTTGGAAGCCCCCAGGAAAATGGCGCCCCCGAGAGCCGGGACAGCTGCCAAATTGCGCAGCCAGTTTTCAGTCCCTTCCCTCTGCCTAATTATAGGGGTTGGCTGACAAGCCCGGAGGGGGACTCGACGGGAGGTGTAGGAGGTGTCAGCGGGTCTGCAGCATGGGGGGGGGGCCTTGTTCCCTGGCATCTCAGAACCAGACAACTGGGGAGGGGTCACTGGTTGGGCTGAGGGCTTCTTTCTTTGGGGGACTCTCACCCCCATCCCCATGGCTGCCAGGCTGACCCCCCTGAAGGCTCTGCTGTGTCAGCTGGGGGGAGGGCTTAGGTCTGGGTCTAGGGGAGTAGGGCGCCCAAGTCAATGGGAACTGGGTGCCTCACTCCCTTAGGCAAAAATGCCCAGCCTTGGTCTCCAGGGGAAGGCTCCAAATGCAGGGTGGCGTCTGCACAGACCACAGGCCGCTGCGCCCCGAGTCGCTGTTGCCTGAGACGCATAGCTTGGGTAGGCCTTTCCCAGCAGGCCCTTCTGCTAGCCGGCCCTGTAAATCTGGGGCTGGCCCTATGGCGGCCAGGTTGCACTTGGCTCCGGGGGCGGGAGCCTGCTGGCTCCCCTTCGGCTCCTCCCTTCCCCGTGATCTCAGGGCGGTGGCACGGCTACCCCAAGGGGATTCTGGACCCCATCCCTGCGCGCCGGGGTAGTCGCTCAGCCGGGCCGGGTGTGGCGAGAGGCTCGGGGTGGCGGCAGGGGAGGCGTGCAGGCGGCGTCCCAAGCCACGCTGTTGCGACACCTCGTAATCTCAGCCCCGGGGCCAGGCCGGGCCGGCGTGACTCAAGGTGCCGCCCTGACAAAGGGCGTTCTGGGGAGAGCTTGCTGATGACAAAGCCCCTGGCCGGAGGAGCCTGCAGCCTGGCACGGCCGAGGATGGGCCAGGCAGGTCAATAGTTCAGCTGGGGAACGCGTGAATAGAACCCAGGAGTTCAGCGCGGCCGCGTTCCCATTAGCGGGGGCCTCTCTCTGATGTCTCCCTCTCTCGGCCCCTCTCCCTTTGTCCTGCCAGTCACGCTGCCTGCCCAGGAATGGGGCCGGCATTCCTGGAAGGGACTGCGAGCGACTCCCGACCCCGCCGAAAGGCCCACGGTTCTTTTTCCCAGGCAGCCGGAGAATCCAAACGCAGCCATTCGCCCCGCAGTCTGGATCGGGATCAAAGGCAGAGAGAACCACTCTAATAAGCAACCCGGAGGGTGGCCAGGGAAACCCATCAAGCAAATGAGTGGTCAATCCCTGGAAGGAAAAGGCGGCAAGTTCAAAACTGACCAAAGGAACGACCTCTTCACCCAGTGGGGCCTGGGGAACGCATTGCCACTGGATGGCGTTGAGGCAAAGAACGTAACCAGATTTTAAAAAGGAACCGGGCATTTACATGGCGAGCAAGGCTAGCCAGATTTATAATTCATGAGGACGCAGTTGTAGACGGGATATTGAATTTCTTGTGTCAGGGCTTAAACTGAGCTCTATTGGAGATCAGAATGAGACGGGGGGGGGGGATTGAAACTGTGGGGTTCTCACACCTTCCGCGGGTGCTGGCCGCCCGGAGACAGGATACCGGATTAGCTGGACCGCCGGTCTGATCCACGCTGGCGATTCACTCACCAGAATTTCACTCACGCCACCACAAATTTCCCCAGTGCCAGCTGCACCCCTCCTTCCTGCCGGCCAAGATCCAAACCTCCCCCTTCCAGCAGCACGCCAGCGACCAGTGACCCCGTCGCATCTGGCATAGACATGCCCCTGACACGTGTGTGTGTGTGTGTGTGTGCTTGGTTTTGAATGAGCTGGTCATGTGTGTTTTACGGGCCGGGGGACTGGGGGGGTGTTTCTGAGCGTCTGGGGCTGGGGTGAATTAAAAGAAGGCACAGGACAGGTCCTACGCAAGCTGCCCCCTCACCATGGGGGCTTAGTAAATATCCACACCTCTACTGGTTTCTGGCCTGGTGTCTGCTAGGATCTGGACAGAACCCGGATCCTGGTCTCCCTTCCCTTCCCCAAATTCCTAGATTGTGACCTCAGCTGAATCCCAGGGGTGCCCAGCTCGGGGGGGGTGGGACCTGTATTGGGGTTTAGGCTCTGAACCCTCATTTGTTTCTGATCTCAGAGCCGCCTCTGAGAACAACGTTGATCCTGGGACCAGCTCCAATCCCCCCCCCCCCCCCAGTTGAGAACAACAGACTCGTTACACGCCTGCATCGCACCTTCCCAGCCTCCTGGAGCCAGCTGGGTTTCCCCACCAGAGCTGAGAATTCGAGATTTGCTACACCTGTGGCATTCCTGGCTGTAGCAGCCCCCAAGGGGGGAAAGGCCACCCTGACTCCAGCCCCTCTTCTCATGATCACTTGGCTCATAACCCCTTATGTCTTGCAAGAGAAGTTGCCCCCACCCCCAAGGAGACATGATGGGCAGAGAGAGCCCCCCACGATTCCCCTTCTCCCCCGCCTATGCTGTGCGGTGTTTGGCCAGTGGCATGATCAGTTCCAGCGCGCAGGGGGCTGAGTCGGCGAGGAAGGGTGCGCCTGTGGGTCGCCCGGGGTCTGAGCCCGCTTGCTGGGAGAAAGCGAACCGGGGTCCCCAGGGTGCAGCGGCAGCAGGAGGGGCGGGCGCCCGGAACCCAGCTCTGGGCTCGCAATGCCAGGGAGCCAGGACTCCTGGGTTCCATTCTCAGCTCTGGGTGGGGCTCGTGGATTGGGGGTGGGCTGGGAGCCAGAACTCCTGGGTTCCATTCCTGACTCTGGACAGGTCGTGGGAGGCAGGAGTGTCTCATGGATTAGAGCAGGAAGGGGGCTGGGAGTCAGGACTCCTGGGTTCCATTCCCAGCTCTCACAACTTGGCCCGACTCCCCTCCCAGAATGGAGACAGGAACGCAGGAATCCTGTTTCTGAGTCCTCTGCTGTAATCATCAGACACCAGTTCCCGCCCCGTGGAGAACTAGGAATAGAACCCAGGAGTCCTGCCCCGCCCCCTCCTCCGTCTCAGTGCTACCCCCCAACCAGCCCCAACTGGTCTTGCTCCCTTTCTTCCCTGTGGGCCCTGGCACCTGGCCAGCATTGTTCTCCTGGCTGCAAGGAGGGAGACCCTGGGTCTTTTCTCCCCCATCCGCCTTCTTCCCCTCGCCTCCCTCACCCCCCCAGCAGTGTCTGGTGTCAATCACTGTCCCTGGCAGCCCGCCCAGTGCTGCCTCCCACTCCCTGGGTCCTGCATCGCTGCAGCCTGTTTGACCCACAGCTGCTGTTCCAGTCCTGCCGCCCCCCCCCTTCAATCCCAGCCCCGCTATTCCAGGCCTGCCCCCCCCCCACTGCCCCTAAACCCAATCTACAGCTGCCCCCCGCTATTCCAGCCTTGGGGCTCACCCCCCCAGCTCTGCCAATGCCTCTCAATTCTGATCCTCTGCCCCCAGCTATTCCAGGCCTGACCTCCCTGCACCCGCGTCGCCTCCCCCAATGCCCTTTAACCTCACCCCATAGCGCCCTCGGCCCTGGCCTGTCTCTTCTGCTGCCCCTCAATCCCGACCCTGCGGCCCCTTCCTCTGCTACGCCAGTCCTCGCCTCCCACTCCCCACAGCACTGCCCCTGCCCCACACCCCAGCTGCCGCTGCAGCCGCAGGCCCCGGATCGGTATATATAGCACGGCTCTCAGCCAGCCCCTGTGCGCCCGGCCGTCAGTCAGCGCCGGGGCTGTCAGCACCCGCTGGGCGGGGTCGGCGGGCGAGTTGCTGTGTGACCTTCTATTCCAGGCCTGGTATGCGGCCGTGGGGGGCAGCCCCTGTTATTTATAACCCCCCCCCCCACACACACACACACATGCCCCCGGGGTGCTCGGCCTGCATGGAAAGCCAAGCAGAATTCCCCGGGGGGTAGCGAGGCAAAGAAACGAACTCCTGGCGCGGCGTGGTTCTGCGGGTAGGGAACGGGCTGGCAAATGAGCCCAGTTCCCTTTGGGGGCCCGGCTCGGGTCTCCGCTCCACCTCGCTAGCTAATGTCCCGGCAGTCGTGCGTGCCCGTCACCAGGCGTGCGGGGCGTTGCACGGGTCGCTGGCATGCTGCAGAGCACGGTGGTCAGGCTCTTTGCTTGTGGTGCTTGGGGCACAGCTCAGCTCTGCCAGCGCCGCTCAAACCCCTAAGTCCCAACCTGCTCGGCTAGTCCTGGGCGCCCATCACTGCCCCTCAAGCTGGACCCACAGCCCCTCGCCGGTGTCCCCCCACAGCGCTGCACCGCCCCTTCGCGATGCCAAGCCAATAGCCCTGCTAACTAGAGAGCGCTGGACCGCTGGCGAACGCCAGCCAGCAACCGCCTGCCACCCCCCTTGTTGACTAGGCCAGATCTGAATTTAGGGGCAAAATGGGGACGGGCCAGGGAGGAATGGGGGCAAGCCACAGCACAGGCACGTTAAGACACTCTTGCTCACCCTAAGGGTCGGTATGCGCCGGACTCGGCGGCCAAGGGCAGGTATGGCCTGCCTGGCACTGAGAGTTTATTTTTTTTAAGACCAGTTTGGGCAAACCCCTGCCAGGGTCAGGGCTGGTTTGGGTTCACCAAGCATCACCCCGCATCGGGGACTATCAGCCGGCAAAAACATCCCACACATGGGGGCATTAGCCCAACGCCTGCCTCTGAAGAAGTGGGGGTTTTTTACCCACGCACGCTTTGCCCCAAATAAATCTGTTAGTCGTTACGGTGCCACCGGACGCCTCGTTGTTTTTAATC
This sequence comes from Malaclemys terrapin pileata, assembly GCF_027887155.1. NCBI lineage: Eukaryota > Metazoa > Chordata > Testudines > Emydidae > Malaclemys > Malaclemys terrapin. The sequence continues at coordinate 3,974,614 of NC_071525.1, forward strand.
CCAATGCAGGTGTGCCACACATTGTTCTCCGCACAGGGGCTTAGCGGGTGCATGGCTGCAAAACGCCACCCTGCAGAGGCCACTCTTGGGGTGCATGCATGCCCATGCCCCCCCCCAAAGAATGAGTGGGTGCAGCATGATGCTGCATGAAAGATTTTCACGATGCCCCCCCCAGCCAAGGCCCTCTCTACCCCCCACCCCACCTGATCTGTGCATTGTAGTCAGTGGCCCCAGCTCCCTGCTAAACCCCCTCAATCCCCCATTGCTGAGGTAATGCTGCCCTCTGGTGGCTGTGGCTGGCAAGCACCGGCTGCTGCAAGGTGCAGCACCCAACAAGCAGGCAGTGGCGAAATCCATGCACCCATGGGCGGCTTTTGATTGATCTGTAGCTGTTGCAGCTTTTCTGTATGGATGGAAGGTGACTAATGGTAAGACCAGGGGCCTGGGAATCAGGACTCCTCGGTTCCATGCCTGCCTCTGCCACGGATTTACTGGGCGGCCTTAGGGCGGGTGGTGTGCCTCAGTTTCCCCATCTGTGAAACGAGGCGAATGCCGCTGACTCATTTCCAAGAGGGGCGTAGACATCACTGACTCATATTCCTCCAGCTCTCTGCCATCCCGAGCAGGGAGGTGGGCGTGCTGCATCATTTAATTAGCTGCAATTAATGAAGATGCCGACGAAGAAGAAAACCCTATTGTGACAGCTGTGGGGCTGCTCTGTGATAGCTCAACATACAGTTTAATTGGGTCACTCGACGGGGTTCAATCAACAAGGCTGTTGGGCACCAAAGAGGAAGGGGACACGGGGCTGTAGACAAGACACGCTACAGCAAACCCCGGCGGGTTGCTACAGGACAATGGGCCACTGTGGAGGGGTCGGGGGAGGCAGTTTGACCACCTGTTGAGTCCTTGAACTGGGGTTTTGAGTCGCAGGGCCCTGGTCTGCGAACTGAGAGAACAAAGAACTTGGGCTGGGTAAAAAGTGGGACGCCCTCTCTAAGGTAGGCGGCCATTTCTGGGGAGCGGTGACTGACCCATGCCCTGTTGTTAGGGGGCCGAAGGAGTTAGGTGAGTTTACCGGGGTCAGCATCAGGGGGGCGGGGAAGCTTATAGGTCAGCTGGACTGTTTGTGGCTTTAAAATCCTTTCCCTCTGCGGCTTTGCTCCTCCTGTGAAGCTAAAACAACACTCTGGTTCCAGCCGGCTGTTTGTTCAGTCCGTTCACCGCTGTCCCCGACTTGCAGGGAGCAGAACCCGCTGGGACCTGCCCAGTAAGCACGGCTAATGCCTGAGAGAGACCAGAGGTGCAGCCAGTCCTGGAATGGTGTCTCCTCTATCACCAGTTTTGGACTGGGCAAGAGTCAATACAACTGGGAGAGAAGCTGGATTCTACTCGGGTGGAAGGAATCCTGCCACGTTTTCATATCCCTTGGCTCCATGTGCCCGGCCCGCTGGGTCTGGCCATCACAGAGGAGAATCGAAGCTCTGGTTACAGCCACGCTCATGCTAAAGATGGAGGAGATGGTGCAATGTACTAGCTCCCCGCTGGACCTGAATGTAATTTCAGAGCCTCATCTGACCCAGAACTAGAAATGAGGCCCCAACTCCCATCCTAGGCAGGCTGTGCCCTGTGATTGTACTGTTCTCTGCCGTCTGGTTTTAAATACCCCAAGCAGTGGGGTTCTTCCCTTTAGGAAAAACTGAAAAATAATCTTACCTAGCTCCTTTAGCCCCATTTTACAGATGGGGAAACTGAGGCACAGGGCTGGGAAGTGACGTGTCCAAGCTCCCCCAGCAGCGACAGGAATTGGACCAAGGGATGACGCTTTTCCAGGGAGAGCCCCAGATCACACAGCGCGGCAGTGGTAGAAAGGGTGACAGAACCCAGATCTCCTAAGGGCCGGTGCAGGGCTGTACCACGCTCGGTGGAGAACAATGGCTCACCCTCCTCCATAACAACCTTTCATCCATGTGAAGACTTCTCCTGTCCCTCGCCGCAGCCTTCCCTGCTCTAGAAACACGACCAGACCTTTCAACCCAGCCTCCCAGGTCACGCTTTCTAAACCACTCGTGGTTGTCGCTCTCCTCTGGCCTCTCCAGTTTGACCACATCTTTCTTAGTGCCCAGAACTGGCCAGTTTTCCAGCAGAGCCCTCGCTGGCGCTGAGCAGAGCCGGACAATTACCTCCTGGATCTTACACACGACACTCCTCTTAATCCACCCCAGAATTAATAGCACGAAGTCGTTTTCTCTTTCCTTGCCTTCTCTTGCACACTAACTAAACCCTCTCTCCCGCCCCCCGGCTTTCAGACACTTCATCCATTGCACCTTGACACTTCGCTGTGGGTGATTAGACCAGCCAGATGGATTTACTACCCAGGATGTAAACCTTCACAGCTGAGAGGCAGTAGCATGGAGTACACGACGGCAGGAGGTTTAGGATGTAGGTACGACTATGGTGTGTCTTACGGTAGCGCCTAGGCTCCCCCAGTTTGCTAGGGGCTGTACATCCATATAGCCAGAGACCGGCCCTGTGCCGAAGCGCTCACCGTCCAGACAAGCCCGGCCCAGGGGGCTTTATGGGACATTCAGATCTGGCCTCACATTAAAAGTGATCAGGGAAACTCAAACGACTACGGCTGCCTGGTTTGACATCAGAGAAAAGAATCAAGTGAAACCTGGCCGCAAAGGGCAGGGATTTGGCCCGTTCTTGGCTTAAAAACTCTTGTTACTAATGCTTAACTCAAATGCCCAGGGGACACTACGGAGAAACAGTCTTTGTTAAAAAAGGGCCAACCTCCACCCCTTGCCTTACCCAGAGTAATTCCACGAGCCACGTCTGCAACCTCCAAAGCCGCGGTGAAGCAAACAGGGCAGAGCAGACTTGAGAGGTTTCCAAGGTTAATTAACAGCACTTCAAAGCCTACCAGCCTGGCATCAACAACCCACTGTCTGACCCAGAGACCTCCGAAGGCCAATCCCGAGCTCTTACGTACCGCTGAGCAGTACATTTCAAAGGGCTTTGCAAAGGAGGGCGGTATTGTCCTCCCCGTTTTACAGATGGGGAAACTGAGGCACAGTGTTTTACTCAGGCTCACCCAGCAGGCAAATGGCAGAGCGGGGAATACAAGGCTTGCCCTGCCCGCTAGGCCATGCTCCTTCCTTAGGGAAGGAAATGCCGGAGCTGGCGAAGGAAGGATGGATGTCCTCCCCCATCGCCCTGCCTCAGCTCTCACCAGGCAGCCCATGAATTTACTCCTGGGTCAGCCCTTCATGCCTCTATCCAAATATAATAAAGGGCAGATACAGCCCAAGCCAAGGCAGGGCAGGCTGTGTCCTCCCCACCCCCTGTGGACCCTCTGGCTCAATTTCAGGCTCCAGAGACAGAATGAAGCCACGGGGTCCGGCCGCTGTAGAACCAGGAACAGATCCCCAGCAGCGGGGCTCCCCCCTCCTGGATCTTAACCCGCAAGGCCTGCTCCCGACTGAGTTGAAATAAAGCAGCAGACACTGCCTCTGGTCAGACTCGGGTTTGCTTTTAATGCCATGTACAAAGTTTCCCAAAAGAAAAAAAAAAAAAAAAGACAGACAGACAGACACCAATTTAAAAGACTTTCAAAAATAAATTAGTTTTTTTAAAAACTCCCTTCTGTGCAAAAAAGAAAGAAACCCCCCCTGCCCCCGCTACTTCCTGGAGCCTAATTTAGGCTTTGAGTGAAGAAAGAAACGGACTAAAGAAAGTTAAGCAGATGGGCCCGAGTCTCATTGTCCAGGTCCCTTTTCCCCCCCACTGCTCTGCCAGCCCAGGGGCCTCACAGCAAGTGTGAATCGCCCTGGCCCTTTTACGCTGCCAGAGCTGGTGCAAAGGGTCCCGGGGGGAGGGAACAGCCCTGAGATAATTAGCAAGGTTTGTACCCTGTATCCTCTGCCTGAGCATAAACCTGGCCTGGACACGAGTGGCCACAGCGGGGCTGTCATCTGTGTGCACCGAGGACACAGACCCTCCCCAAACGCCCTGGGGGCAGCTGACGTCTGGATAAAGGTGCCTATGCCCCCCCCCCAGCTTTGATCCCCTGACACCTCTCGTGACCCCCCAAGTTGAGAACCCTGGGTCTAAGGCCTTGACCCCCCCCCATCTAATTACAGGGTGTGACAGCAGCCTGAACTTGTCAGCTGCACCCTGGCGAGCCTGTTTCAGAATCTCACTTGCCAATGAGGTGGGTTTGCCATTGCCCGAGGGCACCCTGGGGCGGGGTGGGAGGCGCACTGGTTCCTAGCTGAAGAGGGATCTGTCCAGGTGTAGGGAGGGATCAAAGCCAGGGCTGGCTCCGCCCTATCAGGACAGGCTCCGCCCTATCAGGACAGGAGTCCAATCTCCTGCTCTAACCACTAACACCCACCCAGCCCCTTCCAGAACTTGGGATAGGACCCAGGCCTCCTGACTCTCAGCCCCTGGTCTAACCACTAGGCAGCGCCCCCTCCTTGGAGGAAACATGCAATCCCGAGCCAGGGGCGTCACACACTGGGCTGACTGGAAGTGTCGGATTCAGAGAGAGAGCTCCAGGCCCCTGCAGCAGAATCAAGTCAGCCCCACTGCATGCGGTGCTTTTCCTAACCACTATGGTTCGGGATGTACCATAGTCTACATAAAAGAGGAGCCACACACCTGTCTTAACCATGGTGGGAGCTCTCCGTATTTCCCAAGTGCCCTCACCCTAGGCCAATACTTTTTTGTGTTTAATCCCCTGGTCCAGAACACAGTCGCTGCTCGAGCAAAACTCCCCTGTGGCCCCTCCTGGCTGACAGTTTAAATCCTCAACCCAGATGTTGCTTTCACTTAACATTCAGCTTGCCCTGTGGCACACAAGAACTGACAGGCTGGCGCAGACCCAGAATCCATCTATCCGGTAGCCTGTCTCTCACAGTGGCCAGTGCTGGCTGCTTCACAGAAGTTGCAAGAAATGGTGCCGCAGGACTGCTGTCTTCCTTCAATGATCACATGCGTTTCCTGTTGCTTCCACTCCCCCCACGTGCTGGCAACAGGCGACCGTCCGTCAGAACACCCAGGCTACAGCTTTTCTGCACCCGATGCAGTCTGCTCACTTCCAACCCCCGTCTGCTGCGGGGACAGTACTCTGTGCTCTGGGTCGTGGCTTCCCGTGGTGACTGCAGGAAGAAGAGTGCCACAAACAGATCTCTCTGCTGATCAGTTATGGCAGCAAGAGGAAATGCTTGGGGCCAGTTTCAGGGGAGTTGAGAGCGCAGGGTTTGTACCGTGAGCTGGGCAGGGAGGTTTCCTGAGAAGACTCCACACTTTGCTCCTGCCGTCCAAGGAGGGCGACAAGTCTCTCAGCTCACCCCTGCGATGTAGGCATGATCTCCACTTTACAGCTGGGGAAACTGAGGCAGGGCCTTGCTGAAGTCACAGCGGCAGAGCTGGAAACAGAAGCCACATTTTCTGCCTCCCAACTGCCTGCTCTAACCACTCAACCATACTCTCTTGCATTCTGCTACCAGGTACTGTGGGACTATCAAACACAGGTCTACTTCTTAGGTCCTCTCCCAGCCCATGAACCTCAGTGGGGGACCTTCAGGACCCACTCCTTAACCACCTCTAACATTTCAGCGAGAAGGTGGCAGCACAAATCAGCCTTCAGCGTTAATGAGCGGCAGCCTCTGCTCCTGTGAACGGCGTGGCAGATTCCAGTGGGGCGGACGCATTAACCTGGGAGTGATGGCAGAAGCGGAGTGCCTGGCACAGGGGTGAGAAGTAAACGCAACGGTATTGTGCATTGTAAAAAGTTCAGCTGACTGGACAGACCTAAGGTGAACCAGCAGAACGCACCACGACCCGGACAGACGAGAAAGGAAGGCGATTAAAACCAAGAAGCATCAAGAACCCTCTCCGTCCAATGAAAAGAAAAAGCAACTGTACGACCTTGAAAGGAACAGCTGAGCCATGTTTTATTCTGGGATAGCGCATAGCTCAGGACTACCAGTAGATGGCGCTACAATCCCCAAACGCCTGCGGGCAGGACTGATTCATTGCCCTAGGCCTGGTGCATTTACACTGGTTCTGATCCAGATTCTGCGCCGACTATGCGCTGGCGTAAACCACAACAGGGCAGGGCACTTGGGAATCAAGGCCTGGGATTTCAGTGCTACCGACCAGATCGGCGGTAGAGATCCGCGAAGCAGACCCAGGCTCCTTGGACTAGATCTTGGCCCCTAGACCTCCTCCCGGGCGGATTTGATTCCAGGTTGGGGATGATTTGTAGTTAAGTGCCACTGACTCAGAATTCTTTCCGCATCCTGTTACGTGCTAAGGGAACGCGAGTCAATGGAAAACCCAAGCGGACAGACGTGTCTTTGCGAAGCTGCTGGCGTTTTCCAAGCGGAGGAAAACCGGCTTTGTTTAAAAAGCCCCTGACATTCCCTCCCCGGGAAAACAGCCCCTTTCGCTTAAATGTGCAAAAGAAGATCTCTAGAGCGAGCGAGCGAGCGCGTCTTTGCAGCCCAAGCGGGGAAGCCGCACAGTCCACCCAAGGCAGAGGAGGAAGCAAAACGCCCGGGGCAGGTCGCGAAACGGCACGAGGCTTTCCTGCAAAAACGGCACGTTAACTAAAGCTGGTCAAATTCCCACGGGGCTGAGAGGAGAATCTGGAAGGGGTTTAAACCCAAGGACCCGATTCTCGAGGACAACTAAGGTGCTTTGACGCCGCTCAGGCAGCACAAAAGGGGCCCGCCTGTGGGCGCGGGGTACGGTTACTCCCACTTTAAGGCCTCCTTATTGGGGCCTAAAGGGGCTTCGGTGTGAATGAGAATCAGGCCCCCAGAGCGACAGAGGTGAATGATCCCTGTAGACATTGATCCTGAGGCATTGTGCCCAGGGACCCTTTCACACCACTACGCTCCTCGGAGGCAGCAACTCCCGTTAGCTGGAGCCTAAGCCCTTGAGTGCGTGCTGGCAGGATGAGGGGCTCAGTGGCGCCCCCCGGCGACCGACCGAGCCAGGCCGGAGCTACGCTAGTTCTGCCGAACTGGACCGGTGGCAGTGTTAACTATTTACATCCCTGAACCGCACGACCTTCTGAACCGCCCCCCTCGCCCCGCCCTGCTCCAGGGAGGGGGCGGCCGCCTGGGGGGGGGGGAGGGGGCTACGACGTGTGGCACTGGACGTGCGGGCGCGAGGCCTCCTCGAAGTCGTCTTCGTGGTAGGCCTCGCCGGCGTGGGGTTGCCACCAGTGTCCCGGCTGGGAGAAGTAGTCGTTCAGTTCCACCTCCTGCATGTCCTCCGTCGCCATGACCTCTTCTTGGGGGGGAAAGAAAGTGCGGAGCTGGCGGAGACGGTCCGGGGAGAGCCAGCCTGGCTCTGGGAATCTCACCTGGGGGATGCAAAGCGAGATGTGGAAGGACGTCCAGGACAGAGGACCCATGGTGCAGGGAGGGTGGGAAAGTCCCTGACAGCAAGAGCTGTCATCAACATCACCCCAACAGCCCCGGCTCCACTCTCGTCCTCCCTCCTGATGGAAACGACCCCTGAATGAGTCAATGAACCCACGATGTGTCCACCTAAAAGCTACGTCCACAACCAAAGCACTGAAGTCTAGTAGCTGGAGGCAGCAGGTGACTCATAAGCCTCTAATGTGAACCGGGCACTAGAGGGAGACAAACAGTCACCAGGGGCTATAGCCCACCGTCCTCACTGGTCATGGATCTAAGCCAGAGACGCTGCCGCTCCGCACAGCCCTGATTGCTTCTCTGATCTTCCCTCTAACTTGGCTCCGCCCTGCTTCTCCCCAGATGCTCAGAACGGACGGCCCCTTCCAGGCGTGGCTCTGGGTCCCAGATCCACATAGGGAGGGGCTAATCATGGATACAGAGCCCCGTGCAAGGCTGGTGGGTGCTTTGTGAGAGGTATCAGAGCTGGGAATAGATCCCCGCTCCCCAGTCTCTGCATCTCAGCCCCCAGACGGTGGCTGCCGCTCGGTGTAGGGCTGACCGAGACAGGAAGCAAAACCCTCTCAAACCTGGATGGGGTTGGCTGGGTGTCTCTTTGGGGCAGCCGGTCATTCCATTGCTGCGGAGCTCAGGGTCCTCAGCTGGTGTGAACCGGCATGGGGCCATCAACGGGGCTCGGGCCACTGACACCCCCGCTGGGGATCAGCCCCGTGGGCTCCCTTGGAAGGTACCTGCCCCGCCCCTCACCTGGAAGTGTATGATGAGCCGGCCCTTCTGGGCGGGGTTTCTGTAGACGGGCATGCCCTCGTTAGGGACGCACTTCACGGATCCCGGCCGGATGACGTCACCTGCGCGGGCGGGGGTTAAAGAAAGCCAGGTGGTTTCAGCCCCTGTGCGGGACGCTGGTTTGGAAACCCACATGCCTGTAGCCTCGTGGGGTTGGGACAGCTCCCTGCACGGCCCCTGGCTTGCTGGGCTCCAGCGGGCGTCCCCCTAACGGCAGTGAGCCCAAGGGACCGCGTCAGGGTCCCACCTTGGCAGGCTGTGCTCAAGAGGTGCTAGGGAGATGCCCAGAACGGGACATTCAAGGGGCTGAGGAGTTTGGGGAGGTCCCTAGATGAGCCCCCCACCATGGTCTGTGTGGTGGGGGGCTCCCCGCTGCAGGGCTTTGCTTGACTGACCTTCAAAGGAGGCATCTTTTGGGTCCAACATGTGTTGGGGTCTGGGCCATCCCTGGGCTACCTAGGGGCTGTCTACAGGGTATATTATTGATTCCCTGTGGTTGCATTTAATCTGAGTCACGTGACCAGATGTCATGGTGATGGGCACACAAACAAATAAAGGTCAGGTCTGTCCAGAGGGGGCGGATATCACCCTCACGCTACAGGTAGGGAAACTGAGACACTGTGAGGGGAAGTGGCTTACCCAAGGTCACAAAGCAGGTCAGTGGCAGAGGTGGGAATAGAACCCAGGAGTCCTGGTGTCCAGTCCCCCCTGCTCTAACCCACTAGACCCCACATCCCTCCCAGACTTGGGAACAGAACCCAGGAGTCCTGGTGACCAGTCCCCCCTGCTCTAACCCACTAGACCCCACATCCTTCCCAGACTTGGGAACAGAACCCAGGAGTCCTTGTGACCAGTCCCCCCTGCTCTAACCCACTAGACCCCTCCCAGACTTGGGAATAGAACCCAGGAGTCCTGGTGTCCAGTCCCCCCTGCTCTAACCCACTAGACCCCTCCCAGACTTGGGACTAGAACCCAGGAGTCCTGGTGTCCAGTCCCGCCTGCTCTAACCCACTAGACCCCTCCCAGACTTGGGACTAGAACCCAGGAGTCCTGGTGTCCAGTCCCCCCTGCTCTAACTACTCCCCTCCCAGGAACAGAACCCAGGAGTCCTGACTGCTCTGGGTTGCCAACTCACCAAGCTGTGAGGAGACGAGCAGGGGCCTGTTGTCCAGAGTGCGGACAACTTGCCTGAAGCCGCACAGAGCATCCACCAGGCTGATTTCCTTTCGGAGGACCAGGTTGTTGCCGATGCGCTGGAAGACGGGGTGTTCCTTCTGATCCAGGACGATGACCACGTCCCCGGGCTCTAGGCCGGGCACCTGGTCCCCTTCCTCGTGGAACGTGATCCTCTGCCCGTCCTGCATGCCTGCAAAATCAACACTGATAACTCGGCGCCCCGGATCACCCCCCAGGCTAGTTCTCCAAGTGCCTGTCCTGGCTCCCCAGGGCCGGACTCAACCCTCTCTCGATCCAGACAGCGCCCTGGCCTCACCTCTGTCCAGGTGGACGTTCAAGATCTTCTTCTCTCGCACCACCCGCCTGCCGTTGCAGGTGAGGCAGCGATCGAGGGGCCGGACCCACTCGCCCTGGCCCTGGCATTGCGAGCACATGGTCTGTATCTGCTGGATCATGCTGGGCCCCAACTGGTGGACGTGAAACTCCATGCCGGTGCCGTGGCACTTGGGGCACCTGCTGTCGACGCCTTCCCGGACCCCGCAGCCTGCGGACAAGGGAGGAGAGACAAGGCCGAGGGCGTCAGTGCAGCCCTGGGGGCTCGTCTCTGAGCCAGGAGATGTGAGGCGGAGCTACACAGCAGCAGGTTCGGGGCGAAGCTCTCGCATCGTCTCCAGCTTACATCCCCTCATGGGCAGGGTGAACGGACACATGGAACAGATGGTCGGGAGGTACCAGCCAGGGATCTCTTGGCGGAGGAGAGAAGGGGTGGAGCAAAATCCTCATTCCCAGTGCCTGGCGATGTCCATCTGGTGCAGTGATTTTGGCAGAGCTGGGGATAGAACCCAGGAGTCCTGACTCCCAGTCCCCTGCTCTAACCACTAGCCCCCACCCCCTCCTGGACACAGGAACAGAACCCAGGAGTCCTGACTCCCAGTCCCCTGCTCTAACCACTAGGCCCCACTTCTCTGACCCAGGAACAGAACCCAGGAGTCCTGACTCCCACGCCTTCCTGCCCTAATCACTAGGTCACACTCCCCTCCTGGTACCAAGAACAGAACCTGAGTCTTGACTCCCAGCCCCTTGCTCCGGCCCCTGGACCAAGCTTCCTCTCCATACCCCCACAGCGGAGTCTCCATAATCTGAGGGTGAAACTCAGCGGGAAGCAGCCGCGGCAGGGCTGCGCTTGAGTGAGTGTGGGATCAGGCCCCCCGAGCCCCGCCTCCCATTACAGCCCCACCCCCAAATCAAGGTCACATGGCTGCCATAGGGAACTTTGAAATGCGCATGGGAAAGAGGAAGTCCCAATAGGCTCCGCCCTTCCTGTTCCTCATTGGCTAGAGATTGGAGAGGGCGGAGCTAAGCTTCCCACCTGACTTTTTACATTGAAATAAGATGCGGGGCCCCAAACCCAGAGCCCGTGGCTCACGCACCGTTGCACTTGCTGCAGATGACGTTCTTCTGCAGGGACAGCTTTCGGGTGGTGCCGTTGTACAGATCCTCCAGGGTCACCGAGAGCGGATGCACCACTGTCTTTCCTGACCACAGGACAGAGTGAGATCAGACTCCGATCAAGGACATGGCTCCCTTCCCGATGCCCCACAGGGACAGCAGTCTCCCCTCACCTAAAGCCATCTCCAGAGTGCCTTAGAAAAGCTTTACAAGCTAAGTACATACCCGGAACGCTTTGCCCAACCCAGAAAGGCAGCCACCTCTGAGGTGGAAAGTAGAGCAATGCTGCGCAGGGATCACTCACCCAACACTGAAATGCAGCCACCTCTGGGGATGGAACGAGGCAGCTGTTGAACAGCTATATAATGTCACGCAAGAGCTTAGTATCAAAACCGTCCTGTCACAGTCACAGGACCCTCTCCAGTCTGAGTTCACCCCTACAGGTGACAGACCTCTTCCACTCTTGGCCCGGGTACCTGGGCTACCCTGATAGCAGGCCTGGCTGGGTTTGGCCCATGCAATTCTTCCCTTCGGGAGCCAGTCAATACAGAGACCAGACAACTTTCGTAAAACAAAGAATTGTTCAATCGTAATAGCAAAGCAGGAGAGGGAGGGAGGATTTTAACCCAATAAAGAGTCAATCTGCACATCCGTCTTCCTCCAAGGCTTATCAGCCCCTGGAAACTGAGGAAGGCCCAGTCGCTTTGCAGGACCCGTGTCTCCATCTTGGCCTCTTCTCCAAACAACTCACTGGCAACTGCCCTCCCCCACCCCCCGCTCTCTAGACCATAGTGATCTGTCAGTTCCCAGCCCTAGCGAGATAGCTGGATAACTTCAGCATCTTCACGACTACTAGCGCGGGGTTTGTTTCTTCACTTCCTGTTCACTGGGTGGGGTTTGATCTGGAACCCCTGTTCCCTACCATGGTTCCCAACAACCCTGCTGTTAAACAGACCCACCTATGCAGCCAGTAAACATATGGGTGTCGTCACACAGTAATCATTTCCCATGATCAGGTCACACGGTCTTTATACATTAATACAGAGCGGCCCCTTCTCCTTCACACCCTGTAGTTAACTGAAAGCCCCGGGGGAATGTAGAGAGTCAGGATGTAATTATCTGAGTGGGAATGGTTATGGGGCTGTAATGAAGATGAAGGGCTAGGGCCTCGTTTGTAAAGGGGTCGCCCCCGGCAACACGGCGCCCACTAGAGCTACACGGAGGGACCGGTTCCGTGAGAATTCCAGGGGAAGAGAGCCCTCCACTGACTTGCCAACGCCTCTCTCTGCAGCACCCCAGTTTAACGCAGGACCAGATCACAACCCAAAGTGTCTGTGGGGAGACCTCACTGCCTAAGACACTCCCCCCGACCTCAGTAGAATAAATCTGGACTCACTTATCCTTTCTTAGCTTGCCTTCAGCAGGGACAATACACAACATCAATGCAGCCTCTTGCTGCAGGACCTGAGCCACCGGGGGCCTCCCAGAGCCAGACCCCCACCGTCTCCCTTGAACAGGAAGACCTGAGGGCTTAACCCTGATCTCTAGCATGGATGAGCCCATCCCGTACAATCAGCACGAAGCCCTGTGTCCCAGCAACCCATCCCAGGTACCTCTCCTCTCTGGCCGGCCAGGCATCCGCACCCCGCCTCCGAAGAACATGTTGAATATGTCCATCGGGGACCCAAATCCTCCTCGGCCTCCAGTGCCGCCTTCTTTCATGGCCCGCTCCCCGCCCCGGTCATACAGCGCCCTCTTTTGGGTGTCCGACAGCACCTCGTAGGCTTGCGAGATCTGCTTGAACTGGGGAAGGGGAGAGGGTTAGAGACGCCACCTGTCCCAGCGGGTGAGCGGCGCAAAGGGGTCGCTGCCCTCTTTACCTACCCGCTCTCCTTCGCTGGGGTTCTTGTCGGGATGGTATTTCAGCGCCAGCCGCCGGTACGCTCGCTTGATCTCGTCCAAGGTGGCGCCCGGCTTGACGCCCAAGAGATCATAGTAGCCCGTTTCTTTCACCATCTTTCCCCTCTGATGCGCTGGTGGAGGAGGAGAAAGTGGGTTCAAAGAGGGACCCCTGCCAGTCCAAGGCCACCGTGCCAGTGCCGCGCATAGCCGCTGGCTCCCCCGAACTGCTGCACCCATTCGAATAGGCCTGACAGACTATATACCAGCCTAGGAAACCCATATGGCCCCCAACGCTGCAGTATCTGAGCACCTCAAAATCTTTAACCCCGTGAGGCAGGGCTGTGCTATTATCCCCGTGGTACCAATGGGGAAACCGAGGCACGGAGCGGCTAAGGGACTCACTCAAGGTGGCAAAGCTGGGAATCGAACCCAGGACTCCCAAGTCCTAGGTTACTGCCCCAGGCAGGGAACATACCCACAAATGGGACTCTAGTGCTAGTAGCAGGATTAAGAGCCCTGGAGGCTGGAATCCTCTGTTTATCCAGACAGCAGAACATGCCCCCTGCCCCGTGGATCTGCTGTCCCGGCTGGGCCAAACCCGAGTGGCACTGCGACCCCACACGGAACGACCCCGGAGCGGGAAGCTGGGTCCAGCCCTACAGAACAGGAACCAAGCCACCACTGCGGGTTCACTCTGGCCCCAAGCCTCCGTTTCAGATTTTGCCCCCGAAAACCTCTGCGCGGCCCCTGCTTCTGGCTTGGAAATCTCCCAATTAATGCCGGCGGCGACGGTGGTTTTGGCAGCACGGATATCTGCCCGCTGGGAACTACAATAACTCCCTCTCCGAATTTACTGCCGACACGAGCCACCAGGCAGGAATCACTAGGGACCAGGGCTAACGGAGGACGGGTTATCTAGCGGCGAAAGGCTCCAGACCCTCTTACCAACCCAACTCGTCCCCATCCTTGGCAATATGCTGGAAACAGACAGCATCTGCTGCCCTATGGATTACCGTGGCCTGTGCCTTTAAGCACCGGGGTGTGGCGTGTTGAGTGTGAAGAAGGCTCAGAATGGGGACACCCCTCCCTTCCATGTTCCCCTATTTAATCCCTCCCCACGCTTCTTGCCCAGCTCCCCTCCCCTCCAAACCAGGGCAGCTAAGCCTGTTTAGTGTTGGCCAGTGGAAAAGGTTCTTGGCTCAGGTCATTAAAAAAGCGGACCACCTTGACTGCTAGCAGCAGACTGGCCTAAGTCAGCTGTGCTGACAGCACCGAGGAGCAATGCAGCTGACCCTGGGCGCTGGAAACTCCATTGCGATTAGGTTACCAAAGAGGGTTGAATAACGCAGCACCGGCACACTTTGTTGCCTGATTCTGTAAGGAGCTGAATGCCTGCCGAGGGGGGACGAGCACCCTCAGCTGCGCCGGAAGTCCACAGGCACTGAGGGTGCTCACTAGCTCCCAGGAGATGCTCAGATGCTGGCAGGCTCAGACCCTGCAGTGCTTCTGGACCCGCTCCCAGATTACAGGTCAGACAGAACCCAACTTTGACCGAGTTCGTGGGATTCCTAGATCTGTGCCCTTGTTCCAGATCCCCGGCCCAGGATGCCTGAGAAGGTGAAGGGCCTGGTGTAAGTTACACGCCCAGTAGCTTGGACAGGGTAAGTCTGAAGCCAGCGTGATCTGTTCCCTTGACCCCCACCCATCCAATGCACACAGTGCATTCCTGAGCTCATGCTCTTATCCTAAAGGCTGCAGCTGGAACCTTGGTTTGGACCAATTGAAACCGGCTTGGCACCAGTGCAATCTTCCAAGTCCATGTGAAGCCCCCTCCATAGCAGGGTTAGACCCGTGCCAACTTCAGCCATTTTGAAACACAGTTTAAAGGGCAAAGAGACCGCAGCGCGGGCTACCAGCTTCCTTCCACAACAACTGGGGCCAGATGTTGGAAGATTCACCACGGACAGGTTAAACTGGCTTGCCCAGGGCTAGGTACGAATGATGGTGAGGCTGCAGGATCAACGCCCTGGTGACGGGCCTGGCAATTCTCAGTTGTCGGCAGTTTCAGCAGGGTGCTGTCCCTGGACCCTGCTGGGGTGTAACAGCCTCGGGCTAGCAGACGACTAATAAGATCAAAGCTCCACCGTCCTCCACTTGCTGGAAGGAGTTTGCTCTCTTCTCCTCATGCCAGAGCCTCTTGTCTACTGCAAGTGGGGAGGGTCTTCACTACTGTCCCCCCCACCCCCTGCCTCTGTTTCTAGGGTTCCCTTCCTCCACAAATAGCTACTGCACCTCTGCTGCGTCTCAGCGCTCTTCTGGGCAGTAGCACATCCAGATCACCCACACAGGGCTCTGAACAGCAGTTGTGAAACTGACCGGAATTTTGTTAATTACAGGGTCAGCAAAGCTCCCAGCCCCAGCGAGGGGCGGTCTGTCTGCAGACTCAGGCACACGGGGCTGCTTTGTTCATACTTGGGTGTTTTTCCTTTGTAGCTTTAATGGCTGGAAAAGTCTGTCCAAATGAAAGCAGAGGGTGTTGCAGATGCTGCTGGGAAAAGCACCTTCGACTCAGGGGGTTGGGGTTTTTTCAAGGTAACACTGGGAGTATCTTAGGACAGCTCTGCCAACAGGTGCTCGGAGACTATGGTGCTGAGGGCCAGATAAGAACCTAAATAGAATAGAACATCCTTCTCTTTCCACAATAGAGACCCCGAATACCTGCAGCACAGCTAGCCCTGCAGAAAGCACAGCGGGTCCGGCAGCACACAAGAGTTCAATCAGGCCAGGCCAGAATTTGGGGCTGGGCCTTTTCCTCCGAAACCACTGTAGAGGAGTCTATGGGCTTGACTTCACTGCGGCATTAGCCCAAGCATCACCCTCAGCCTGACGCCCATCCACACACAAAGATCTTTCGCTCGAGTTAAGTGGTGCTTTAACCCCACGCTGGATGGGTAGCTGAAGCTGGAGTGGTGCTGATGTAGTGGGGACTCTGTTCTGCTCGAGTTATTTCACAGCTCTCACTTGAGCTAGGCTCACTCACGGTGGTGTAATCCCTCTATGGACCCACTTATATTGGTTTAAAATTGGCTATGTCAGTTTAACTCATGCATGTAAACCTACCAAAGCGAAACCAATATAAGAGAGTTCGCACGCAGTTACACCGGTTTAACTAAATCTGCTTAAAATGCACCTTTAATTAAACAGGGGCAACTGTGTGCCTAGCCCAGGCCTTATTCTAGTTTCAAATGGGAAGCGACACCACAGTGCAAAAGCATTTCTTAATTGGCGGTCTCAGCAGAAAGAGCAAGGGCAAGGCAGGGCAGGGGTCATGGGGGAGATGCTAACAGGACAGCATTGGGAAGCACGGACTGGCGCCAGCCGTCCTGTATCGTTTCTGAAGATGAACGAAAGATCTCCGTTTGCAGGGCTGTCAACTTAGAGGGAAGTTAACTAACTCGAGGTAACTCTGCAGTGAAGACGAGCCCTATGAAGTACCCGCTGTCAGTGGGTACTTCAGAGACTCTGAGAGACGGGGCTGGAGCACCAGTGGATTTAGGGTCGGTGGGAGGGGAGGCACTGGTGAAGAATGAATCTTCTAGGCAAACGGAGCAGGGGTAGCACCAACCAGCCCCATCCCTGACCCTGGAAGGGCGCTCAGTTCCCCTGGCCCATTTGGACATTGGCCTCTCTGCTCCGGGTGCCAAAAGGGAGGGTGATGGCGTTCCACCCTGCAGCACCTGGGGAAGGGTGGGGCTGCCCTACTTCTCCCAGCCGCCCTTAGCGTGGGGTGCTGATCTCTGGGGTGACACAGCCCTGACCCTACCTTGCGGGATGGGCGGGGGGGGATGCATGGACCCTGGGATGGGGGAGGGACTGGCCAATCAATCCCTGGGCTGGGGGAGTAACCCAGGCAACCAGGGGGCTGTCTAGGATTTCCCCCAACAGGGTATCAGTCTCTAAGGCGGGGAAAGAACCCAGGCGTCCGGGAAAGGAGGGGTGGGAGGGCTGGTCTCTGGGTCTCCCAGCGGGGAGAAGCACATCAGTCCCTGGGGTGGGTGTAAATCCACGGGGTGGGGGAATGTTTGGGGGTGGGGGTGAACCCCGCGGCTCCCACGGGAGAAGGACCCAGGCGTCCGGGGAGGGCTACTCGGGGATCGCAGACCCGGGAGGGGAGCGGGGGGAGAGGGGAGGGACCCAGGCGTCCGGGGAGGGGGAAGGAGGGACCCAGGCGTCCGGGGAGGGCTACTCGGGGATCGCAGACCCGGGAGGGGGGAAAGGGACCCAGGCGTCCGGGGGGGGGGGGGGGAGGAGGGACCCAGGCGTCCGGGGGGGGCTGCTCGGGGATCGCAGACCTGGGAGGGGGGAGAGGGACCCAGGCGTCCGGGGGGGGGGGGAGGAGGGACCCAGGCGTCCGGGGGGTACCGACGATGGGGGGAAGGGACCCAGGCGTCCGAGGAGGGCTACCCGGGAGCCGCCGTCCATGACGGGGTGGGGGGAAGGGACCCAGGCGTCCGGGACCCCCCCCGTAACTCACCCACCGACAGTCTTCAGCTTCTTCCACCCTTCTCCGTCCGAACTCTCTGGAAGCCCGGACACGCCCCCTCCCCACCCATTGGCTGCAGCCCAGCCCCGGGACACGCCCCTCACGGCGCCCGCATCGCCCATTGGCTCGCGTTCCACCCGAGCCCCGCCCCCAGGAAGGGGCCGGCCCCGCCCCCTCCCCTCAAGCCACCCATTGGCTGGCGTTCCGACTGGGCTCCCGCCTCCCACCCTGCCCCCGCGGGGAGCGCGGCAACCCGCCTCCTCCCTTCCCTGATTGGCTGCCGGGCTGGCCTCTCTCCCTGCCGCATGCGCCCCAGCCCTTGGATGCAGTCCCGCCCCTCCAGGGGCATGCTCTGCTCTGATTGGTGAGACGGCTGGACAGTGTCCGCCAATCGCATGGAAGGGTGGCAATTTCAAACTCTGCCTGGAGCAGGGGAAGGGGAGGGGAAGAGGAAGAGAGAGGGGAGGGTAAGAAGAGGAGGGAGGGAGGAAAAAGAGGAAGGGGAGAGGAGGAAGGGAGGGGAAAGGGAGGAAGGAGAGGGGCATCAGAAAGGATAGGGAGGGAGGGAGGAAGAAGAGGGGGAGGGGAAAGGGGAGGGAGAGAGGAGGGATGGAGAAGGGAGGAAGGAGAGGAGGAGGAAGGGAAGGGGAAGGAAGTGGGGGGAGGGTAAGGAGAGGAGGAAGGGAGGGGAAAGGGAGGAAGGAGAGGGGGAGGAAGGGAAGGAGAGGAGGAAGGGAGGGGAAAGGGAGGAAGGAGAGGGGGAGGAAGGGAAGGGGAAGGAAGTGGGGGGGAGGGTAAGGAGAGGAGGAAGGGAGGGGAAAGGGAGGAAGGAGAGGGGGAGGAAGGGAAGGGGAAGGAAGTGGGGGGGAGGTAAGGAGAGGAGGAAGGGAGGGGAAAGGGAGGAAGGAGAGGGGGAGGAAGGGAAGGGGAAGGAAGTGGGGGGAGGGTAAGGAGAGGAGGAAGGGAGGGGAAAGGGAGGAAGGAGAGGGGGAGGAAGGGAAGGAGAGGAGGAAGGGAGGGGAAAGGGAGGAAGGAGAGGGGGAGGAAGGGAAGGGGAAGGAAGTGGGGGGGAGGGTAAGGAGAGGAGGAAGGGAGGGGAAAGGGAGGAAGGAGAGGGGGAGGAAGGGAAGGGGAAGGAAGTGGGGGGGAGGGTAAGGAGAGGAGGAAGGGAGGGGAAAGGGAGGAAGGAGAGGGGGAGGAAGGGAAGGGGAAGGAAGTGGGGGGAGGGGAAGGAGAGGAGGAAGGGAGGGGAAAGGGAGGAAGGAGAGGGGGAGGAAGGGAAGGGGAAGGAAGTGGGGGGAGGGTAAAGAGAGGAGGAAGGGAGGGGAAAGGGAGGAAGGAGAGGGGGAGGAAGGGAAGGGGAAGGAAGTGGGGGGAGGGTAAGGAGAGGAGGAAGGGAGGGGAAAGGGAGGAAGGAGAGGGGGGGGAAGGGGAAGGAAGTGGGGGGAGGGTAAGAAGAGGAGGAAGGGAGGGGAAAGGGAGGAAGGAGAGGGGGAGGAAGGGAAGGGGAAGGAAGTGGGGGGAGGGGAAGGAGAGGAGGAAGGGAGGGGAAAGGGAGGAAGGAGAGGGGGAGGAAGGGAAGGGGAAGGAAGTGGGGGGAGGGTAAAGAGAGGAGGAAGGGAGGGGAAAGGGAGGAAGGAGAGGGGGAGGAAGGGAAGGGGAAGGAAGTGGGGGGAGGGTAAGGAGAGGAGGAAGGGAGGGGAAAGGGAGGAAGGAGAGGGGGAGGAAGGGAAGGGGAAGGAAGTGGGGGGAGGGTAAGAAGAGGAGGAAGGGAGGGGAAAGGGAGGAAGGAGAGGGGGAGGAAGGGAAGGGGAAGGAAGTGGGGGGAGGGTAAGGAGAGGAGGAAGGGAGGGGAAAGGGAGGAAGGAGAGGGGGAGGAAGGGAAGGGGAAGGAAGTGGGGGGAGGGTAAGGAGAGGAGGAAGGGAGGGGAAAGGGAGGAAGGAGAGGGGGAGGAAGGGAAGGGGAAGGAAGTGGGGGGAGGGTAAGAAGAGGAGGAAGGGAGGGGAAAGGGAGGAAGGAGAGGGGGAGGACGGGAAGGGGAAGGAAGGGGGGGAGGGTAAGGAGAGGAGGAAGGGAGGGGAAAGGGAGGAAGGAGAGGGGGAGGAAGGGAAGGGGAAGGAAGTGGGGGGGAGGGTAAGGAGAGGAGGAAGGGAGGGGAAAGGGAGGAAGGAGAGGGGGAGGAAGGGAAGGGGAAGGAAGTGGGGGGGAGGGTAAGGAGAGGAGGAAGGGAGGGGAAAGGGAGGAAGGAGAGGGGGAGGAAGGGAAGGGGAAGGAAGTGGGGGGAGGGTAAGGAGAGGAGGAAGGGAGGGGAAGGGAGGAAGGAGAGGGGGAGGAAGGGAAGGGGAAGGAAGTGGGGGGGAGGGTAAGGAGAGGAGGAAGGGAGGGGAAAGGGAGGAAGGAGAGGGGGAGGACGGGAAGGGGAAGGAAGGGGGGGAGGGTAAGGAGAGGAGGAAGGGAGGGGAAAGGGAGGAAGGAGAGGGGGAGGAAGGGAAGGGGAAGGAAGTGGGGGGAGGGTAAGGAGAGGAGGAAGGGAGGGGAAAGGGAGGAAGGAGAGGGGGAGGAAGGGAAGGGGAAGGAAGTGGGGGGAGGGTAAGGAGAGGAGGAAGGGAGGGGAAAGGGAGGAAGGAGAGGGGGAGGAAGGGAAGGGGAAGGAAGTGGGGGGGAGGGTAAGGAGAGGAGGAAGGGAGGGGAAAGGGAGGAAGGAGAGGGGGAGGAAGGGAAGGGGAAGGAAGTGGGGGGAGGGTAAGGAGAGGAGGAAGGGAGGGGAAAGGGAGGAAGGAGAGGGGGAGGAAGGGAAGGGGAAGGAAGTGGGGGGAGGGTAAGGAGAGGAGGAAGGGAGGGGAAAGGGAGGAAGGAGAGGGGGAGGAAGGGAAGGGGAAGGAAGTGGGGGGAGGGTAAGGAGAGGAGGAAGGGAGGGGAAAGGGAGGAAGGAGAGGGGCAGGAGAAAGGATAAGGAGGGAGGAAGAAGAGGGGGAGGGGAAAGGAGGGAGGCGAGGGGGAGGGGAAAGGGGAGGGAGGAAGAAGAGGGGAAAAGGGGAGCGGGAGAGAGGATAGGAAGGGAGAGACAGGGGAAGAGAGGCTATGGGGTGGGGGAAGGTTCAGGCCAGGGCTCTCGTAGGCTTCCCACAGGCATTACTCTGGCCGGTTAATGTCATTGCCCAAGCCCCTCTCTGCGCCCTGTCTTTCTCTTATTGGGGGTGCTTCCTGGTTGCTGATTTAATGGTGATCCCATAGCTGAAGGATCCTGAAATTGTGGGCACCGAACAAAGCGGTCCCAACGGCTGTAAAGTCCCGCAGCCCAGGAGAGGCGATGAACAGCCCAGATACAAAAAAGGAGGGTGTGTAACTAGACAGCTGCCCCCATAGTTTGTTTTTATAACTTTCATAGTTAACAGTGGAACTCACTGCTGCAAGATATAAGAGGCTAAGTCTTTAGCAGGATTTTAAAAAAAAAGGATTAGGTATTTATATGGATAATGAGAACACCCATAGTTACACAGGATACACGTTTATAAGCGATGTCAACCTTCATGCTCCAGGGCATCACACAATCACTAATTGCCAGGGATCAGGAAGTAATTTCAGCTATGGGCCTGGCCATTCTATCTTTGTCCATGAGGCGGTTTCTTGCACCTTTCTCTGCGGTGGCTAGTGTTGGCCCCTGTGTGAGCCATGATACAGGGCTTAGATAGACGACGAGTCTGATCCAATCTGGCAATTCCTTGAGATTAAATTTACAACCATCGGCAAACAGACAAAGGTGACACCATAGGGCAGCTAGAATGGAACAAGAATGCCGGCAACCCGGGATATTGCAGGAAAAATGCAGACGGCAGCCGCTCTTTGCAGAGAGCAACAATATGGTGAAATGCCAACTGTCTCGCTATGCCCTAGCATGCTCATTGTGGGACTTTGTGAGGTCAGACACCAGGGATAGCTGTCTCTCTCCTAGGCTGAGAAATTTTTTTTTAATTAACTGGGCTCGCAAGGAACACAGCAACTTTAGAACAGGGTAGGAGAGATCAGGGGAGGGAGACATAATCCGTGGTTGGCTGACAGTTCCCTGGGAGAAAAGCTGCTTGTTTAATCACCTGGCTCTGGCAGCGTAAAATAGCCTTCAGGTTGGTGGGAATGACCCCCTGAGAATCTGCACTGGCTGGGGGGCGGGGGGATCCCTGGCAGGTGTGGAGCTGAGGTAAGGTTGTCCCCTGCATCAGCCCCTCTTCCAACCTCCAGCGTAGAGGGCAGATCAGGAGTGCGGCTGGAACTTAGCGCACGGAGGCTACTCTGCTTCCCGGTAGCCCTGGTGCAGAGTGAGTTAGAGCACCCCTGAGGCTGCTCTTACTTACACAGGGATCCAGGGAGGGCCCTGCAGGCTCCAGAAAATAGAGGTGCAAAAGGCGTCTTAAACCCACCTTAACGCCCCCACCCTTTCATGGCCCAAGCACAATAAATGAGAATATTTGTATAGATTTAAACATTATTGCTGGAGCTAAAGCTGGAATATTACAGGGTTGCTCACGTTAGAAATAACGAATTTAGACAGCTTGGTTAGATTTGGTGGCATGGCTAGATAGAGAAGTTAGATTATCTCCTCTCAGCTACAGGAGGATGGTTGCAGAGAGAGAGAGAGAGAGAGAAATTCGATTACTTTACATTTCTACAGGGTCGCATACCCCAAAGGCTCCCAAAGTGAGGGCAATAAATTGGCTGGGCATGGGACTGGAACTCAGGAGACCTGGGGGTCTATTCCTGGCTCTGCCACTGATTGGCTGACCTGGGGCAAGTCACAGCCCTGCTCTGTGCCTCAGTTTTGCCATCTGTAAAATGGGGATAATGCTACTGGCCTCCCTTGTAAAGCAGTTTGAGAGCTATGGAGGAAAAGTGGGGGGGATCAGAGCGAGGGATTATTATTCTCTATCAACATGTATGTTTTACACGCTGTGTTCAGCACTGTAATAATATTTGGCTTTACAACATGGAATAATAGTGACCTAACAGCACGGGCGATATCGTGCATTTGGATGACAGTAGCAGTCGGGTACGTCTACACGGCAAAAACAAAACAACCTGCAACAGCGAGTCAGAGCCTGGGGCTACAGACTGGGGCTTGCGCTAGGATGCGCCAAATATCCATGCAGACACTCCGGCTCGGGCTGGAGCTTGGGCTCTGGTGCCCAGGGAGCAGGGTGGCTTTCAAAGCCTGGGAGGGAACACCTGAAGAGGTGAGGCTCTAAACAGCCCAAGGGTGGGGGAAACAGATTATTAGCCCCTGTTGTACAGCTGGGGAACTGGTACACCAAGAAACGAAGTGACTGGCCAAAGTCTGGACCAGAGGCAGGAATTGAGCCCAGGCCAGTGCCTTAACCACTAGGTCAACCTTCCTGCACACCTGGAGATGGGATTTAAAGCAGACCAGACAACCCCTCGCCCCCCTTCTTCAGGCTTTTGTTGCAAGTTGGACCCACACTGGCGAGAGGCCCGTTTCCTGGCTCCGGTTTGTACGCCTGGGAAATCCTGCCAGACGGCCGATCTTGCCAGACTTCAGCCGCTTTCATCTAAGCTCTCCCAAGGGTGCTCCCGTCAAATCCAAACCCCGCCTCCCAGCCTGGAAGCCCCGCTCTCTTTCCAACCTGAAAGTCCCAGCGGTGTCCTGCAAAAAGCATTCCCGGCCTTTGCAATGTGCTGCCGGAGGCTCTAGGTGGTGCCCTGACCACTGCCTGAAACAGGGCCTGGCTATTGCTCCAACAGCGGTGACAAATCCATAGGAGGGTTTTAAAATACCTCCCGCGCTGGCAAGGCAACTGGGCAGAGAGGCAACGCTTTGGTGTTGCTTGTTTATTATTATTCTTTTTTAATTTCCCTCCTTGGCGTCTGCAGAAAAATAAAAAAAAATAAATAAAAATAAAGATCCAGAGGAGGAAAAGACAGACCGTGATGGAAGTTGTGTTATGGCAACATCCAGGGGCCTTCAATGAGATCAGGGCCCCTGCGGTGCTTGGTGCTGTACGTCCCCACCATGAAAGACAGTCCCTGTCCTCAAAGAGCTCGCAGTCATAGAATATCAGGGTTGGAAGGGACCTCAGAAGGTCACCTAGTCCAAGCAGACAGGAAGGATTATTATCCCTATTGGACAGGTGGGGGAAACTGAGGCACGGAGCAATGCCATGGCTTGCCCAAGATCACAGAGGGAGTTTGAGATGCTGAACCCAGATCTCCTGAGTCCTAGCCCAGTGCCTTAATGGCAAGGCCAGAAGGGCTGCTTACAGCCCAGGGTGGGCGTGACAGTCGTTTGCCACCAGCGCAGCGGCGCAGCAGCCTGTGTAAGTGAGTTTGTGGGGTCTCCTTCCACTCCCCAATAAACAGATCAAGGCCTTCACCCCAGCTGGGGGTATGTCTACACTGAAAAAAAGAAAAATCCTGCAGCGGTGAGCCCCAGAGCCCTAGTCTGCAGCGTTGGGGAGGGAGCTGGTTTCTAGAGCCCAAGCTCCAGCCGGAGCAGGAACGTCTACACAGCTGGTTTTAGTCGATCTGTAGATCCAGGCTCTGAGATTTGACGCCGCTGGAGTTTTTTTTTATTTTTGGCAGTGTAGACGTACCCCAGGATTAAACAGCCGCTGCCCAGTGACCTCCCCCCTCTGCACTAAACAGGGTGTCTCCAGGGAGGGGCTGATGCCCAAGTTGTGGGGAAACCCCATCCTGCTTCTGCCCATGTTGGATCAAGAGAGGATACTTGCTGCTCTCGGAGCAGCGGCTCGGATCCCCTTTTGCCTCCCATCCCTGCAGCTTCTTCTCGTGGAGAAAAAAAAGGGGTGTGAGAAAAAACTGCCTTCCTGGAGAGAAACCTCTTCTGGGTCAGCTGTTTTCCACCTGCAGCAGAGTGGGGTGAGAGCTTAAAATAAACCCCTCAATTGCAGGCCTTTCTTTCCTCTTGCGCCAGAGAGGCTGGCTCAGGAAAGAGGCATTTCCGCTCCCTTTCAGAAACGTCTTAGTCACCCAGCGCCAGGCCCTGATGTCATTTCATTATCTGCAAAAGCCTGTGCGGCAGAAAGCTAGAGCCGAGCCTGCCTCTTCCCTGCATGGAGAGATACGCTTTGCACGTGGAGATCCCGCGTGAGCTGTACAAGCCTGGTGCCTACGAGGCCCAGGGAGCTTTCACCTGGCCGTGACTCGCTCCAGTGCTTAATTTAGGCTTGGCAGTTCATAGCCCCGGCACCTCTGGGTTTGCTGCATTAGTTACGAAAGTCAAAAAATTGCTTGTGTCCCGGAACCTCTTCCCTGACAAATTAAGCACAGTCCAACTTCGTGGAGGCCTTGTCTCCACTAAGATTTGACATGGAGATGGCTTTTGGGATAGGAAAAACACACCCTCTTTTTTGCAGTGAAGTCGAGGGGGAATGAGAGAGAAAGCACACAAACGAGAGAGGCAGAGAGCGATGGAGAAAGAGCCAGTTGTTCTGTCTTCCCTGCACTCTGGAGACTGGTGCTTCCGCCCCATCCCGAGCTGCATCTTTGCCCCTGATTAGCAACAGATGGAGAATCTGGAAAGAACTGGATTTTTCCCCCTCTGGGGGTCGGAATTTGGTTCCCCTGGTCTCTGCGGGAGGTGGGAGTGGGTCAGAGCCAGCCAATGCGTGGCTGATGGAGGGGGAGACCCTGCCTGGGAAGAGAGGGGGAAAGAAACGCTGTAGGTTTAAAACAAAGTGCAGAAGGATCACAAAGGGAGAGCCCATAGGTTAGCTCTTTTAAGGCAGATTTCCGGAGGGGAGCTGGGGGCTAGGAGGTGGAGATGTGGGGGGGAAATAGAAGTGTAACCTTTTATTTTTATTTAAGTGAATTTAGCGATGTTCTATTATGCCACTGCGGGTACTACTCAAGCGCAACAGTTACCTCTGCCACCTTTCACATCTAGAGCTTCTAGGAACATATGAAGATCAAGGAAAGTAACACAGACAGTCACAAGAAAAACATCCCATATCCTCTATCAATTTTATTAACATTACCAACAAAGTTATGTCTATCGAAGCACAGATAAATCCTACCTCTATTCATGCACAATTTATAGGTACGGTCATACTCACATCCTCCTAGATGGTCTTAGGGTGTGACGGGTCTCTCGTGGAGCAGTAGAGGGATGGTTCCTGCTGGAGTTTTCCCGTAGGGAGGTCAGTTTTCCTAACCTTCTTTTATAATGGGATTCAGACTATACCTTGTATTCAGCACATGTGCGTGAAAGTGTCAGGTACCCCGTTTTCTAGAGGTTGTAGATAGTTTCTTTTATTCTCGTTAGCAGTGACGCACGACCTGTATCCTGTGGGAAGGCACTCGTTAGAAAAATGAAAGTGTCTCTAAGACATCTTGTGATCGAAAATGAATCTTATGGTGAATTTTTCGCAATACCACCCATTGGTACATCTTTTCCCCTAATCTTGTGGCATTGGGTTATTCTTTGGTCACTTACGTCAAGCATTTCTTAACTCTAAGGCCTAATATGGCTAGGCTAAAAATCTTACAGGCCTCAGCCTGGAGGCCTTGCATTTCAGCCCTCCTTATTTGACACCTAATGCATACTTACCCCTTCTAACTCCTGATCAATCTTAGACTTCTATAATACTCGCATCACCCGGTAAATGAACGATAAAATAAAGTAATTGGCCACAGGAGGGAACAGATCCAATCTGAAGCAGATAAAAAGAAACACTTTTGCACACAATGCACAGTTAGCCTGTGGGACTCATTGCCACAGGGTCTTGCCAAGAGCCTAGCAGGATGCAGAAAGGTTTGGGCATTTATAGCGATAATGGGAGTACCCAGGACTATAACAGTGAGGGTTTAAAACAGAAGCAAGGGCCTGATGCGCCTTGGCAGGGTGGTGTAAAGGGGCCCTGGTGTCAGAGGAGCTGAATTCTCCAGTTCCAGAGCATCAACCAACCTCTTGCTCACATGGCTTAGAAAGAAAGAAACTTTCCCCGGGGGTGATAATTCCACAATTGCCCACTAGGGGAGTTTCTTGCACCTCCCTCCGAAGCAGCTAATCCCACCGGTTTCCAGATGTGCCTAGTGATTTCTGGGAGGCCGCCTTGAGACACCCGAAAGGGGCCTGATATTTCTCCGAGATCCAGGCCCCCTTTACGGTGTCTCACGTTGGGGCACCCAAAAATCGTTAGGCAGTTTCACGAAATCTTGGCCCAGGATCCTGGTCTCTACGGCCCGCTGGTCTGAGCTGAGGGTCTTTGATGTTCGGCAGCAGGAAACCAAGCGACTTGTCTTCACTCCCAAGGCCCTTCACGGCCTCTCTCTCATTCGTTATCGAGAGGTCGCCTTCCATCTCTGACTGGCGCCAGCCTCCATCGCCTACTGGTTACAAACAAGCCCCTTCGTGCTTTTCCCCTGCTACCCCTCACGCCCCCCGTAAATGCCCACAAAGCCCCCTCCTTACCCTCCAAACCGCTCCTTAAAACTCTCCTGGGCCGTGATGCCTGTGGAAAAACCTTAACAGTGGTTAGGGGGCAGCTGTGCTGTCAGTTACTGGCTCATTCTTCCCTTGCTCTCGGTCTGTCTGTCCCCACCCATTGTCTCTTGCTGCGTCATCTTTAGATTGGAAGCGCTTTGGGGCGGGGACTGTCTTTTTGTTCTGTGTCCGGACAGCGCCTAGCACGCCGCCGACCTGATCTGTGACTCGGGCCCCCGGGTGCTGCTGCCAGACCAATAAATAAAATAACAACCGTAATGGGGGTTGTAGGGGATTCAAACGGGATAAGATCACCTGGAAGCCGACCCAGCAGCTCTGAAGTGGACTCCCACCTTCAGCTAGAGGGAGATTATTAATCTCTACGTCCTGACACTCCTGATCTGAAATCCAACCCAGCACCACAGCTGTCAGCCAACTGGAGTTCCAACGACCCCCTTTGCTAAATGGGGCAGCGGGGTGGGGAAGGGGCTGGAATCCGCAGCGAGTTCCATTGGGATGCTTCTGCCGGCGTGTGATATACGGCAGAGGGGCTGGGAATGCCCCCCTCGCACCGTCCCCCAGCCTCCCCTTGCGGTGCTGCAAATCCGGGTCTTCCAGCAGCTCTGCCTTCAGTTCCACTCATGGGTTTGGAGACGCAGCCGGGTTCGGGAGACACAACCTTCTAGTCACTGGATGGGAGGCAGCCGCCAGATTCCCAAAGGGATTTAGGTGCCTGATTCGCATCGGAGTTAGGTACCTAACTATCTTTGAGGCTCTGGGCCAGTGCGCTTTAGCAGAGAGGGAGCTGGCTCCGAGCTCAGGACACCTGGGTCCTGTTTCCATCTTTGCCACTGATCTGCTGGGTGCCCTCAGGCAAGTCACCTCCTCGCTTTGTGCCTCAGTTTCCCTGCTCCGCCTTGTCTGTTTAGATACTGAGCTTTTCCGGGACCGTCTCTGGCTCGAGCTGTGCAGCGCCCAGCTGTATTGTGGTGCTACTTGAATAAACCAAATGAATCTTGCCCGCTGTACCTCACTCCCCTGGGTGCTCTCACTTAGTCACCGCGCTCGCCTTCACTTCCCGTCCTAAACTGTGTGACGTTTGTGATTCATGTTGCACCTAGGAACCCCAGTCATGGGCCAGCGTGCTAGGCGCTGTACAAAGCACTCTATCTGCCTTTTCAGTGGTGATCCTGGTATCGATGGCTAAATCTGTGCGCAGCTAAATCATAGAAAGGCACCTGAGGTTTGGCCATGGGGTGGGAAGTGCATTGGAAACCTCTGGGAGAAACACCCCCCCCCCCGCCAAAAAAACCCAACAACTATTATAAGGCAAGCCCACAGCCACACAGGTTTGAATCATAGAATATCAGGGTTGGAAGGGACCTCAGGAGGTATCTAGTCCAACCCCTTGCTCAAAGCAGGACCAATCCCCAACTAAATCATCCCAGCCAGGGCTTTGTCAAGCCTGACCTTAAAAACCAATAAGGAAGGAGATTCCACCACCTCCCTAGGGAACCCATTCCAGTGCTTCACCACCCTCCTAGTGAAAAAGTTTTTCCTAATATCCAACCTAAACCTCCCCCAAGGTTTGAGGTATGGAACCCCCCTCCCATGGGTTGCCGGTGGGACCCTCTGCACTAAAAACATGGCCCGCTCCCACTTGAGCTAAGGGAGCAATTCCTCTAGGCAGCAGCAGTAGTAGGCTCCTTATCTTCTGTATGTATCGGGTGCAGCACTTAGCCAGAACGTGTTGGATCTTCAGGAACGGACAGCTCCATGCACTGGTCCATTGAGGGGTGTTCAATGATGCTGCCCAGCCCTTAAAAGCCCAGGCCACACTACCGCACGGTCAATGGGAGATGCCAGGGGCCGGCTTATTTATCTCACGCCACCTGTGAGGAGACGGGGCCAGAGAACAGCTGAAGAGCTAGGAAGGAAAAGCAGGAGATTTGTCCCTGGCTTCCTCCTGCCGATGCTGAGTCAGTTCCTTGCATAGAAACCTCGGGCTGCTCCCTGCCCCATGCCAGTTTCACGTCTAACCCGCCTCGGGCCTGGGCTTGGTTTGGTTAACCCTTTGGACGCTGCGCTGGTGGTCATCACCCGGACGCTGCCCCAGGTTCACTTCAAAGCCATTCAGATCTGGCACCTGGGGCCAGTGCCGCTAAGCGGGAGGGCTTCCCTAGTCTGGGCTTCTGCTTCATTGGCCCCTGTGGGCCTTTGCCATGGTGCAGGATAACCAGGGGGCACAGGCTGTCCCCCCTCCTTTCCCCTTCTCCCTCCAGAGCGCTGCTGGGGAATGGACTCCATGCCTGGGAGGTGGCAGCCCAGCTGTCGCACAGCACAGCTGTGGGTCAGGTCCCTGGTGCCTCTCTGTGGCCATGGTTGCCCAGCAAACTCAAGCCTGCACCTGCCTCCCCCCGCACTCCTTCCTTGCTATCTGTCTTGAATCGGATTTCCTTCCCCAACAGCACATGCCTGGCCCGTGCCCGGGGAGGGAAAGGGCTCGGGGGCCGCATTCCATCCCGACCTTGCTGGTGGACATGGTGCCCGTCCTCTGACCTCTGGAGGGCAGCCCCCCACCCCAGACTCTGGGAAACATCAGACTCGGGGGCATGGGCAGCAATCAAAAGGCATCCATTGTACTGTTCTACACCCTTGCCCCCTGCATTTCTCCTGCTGGCTGGGGCGACTCGGATGATCGTTGGACAAATAGAGCACTGATCGGGATCAGAACCGCATGTGAGAGGCAGGGTGGGGCTCCAAGGGGCCGTTGCTCCCCCCCCCCCCCCCCGGAGGGGCACTCAACTAGGGGCTGACCAGAGCCATTAGCAGAGGCGGGGCCCGATTCCCAGATGGGGTGGGAGGGCAAGGGGGTGAAGGCGGCTTGAAGCCATTTTTGCACTCCCAGTCGACATTTTTTAGGGGTCTGCAAATGAAGAGTTGAAAACCACTGTTTGAAGCCACCTTAAACCACTTTTGTGCTCCCCCGCCTCTCCCCCCACTCTTGGTCTGCCCAGACTTTCCCAGCCCCTGGGATAACTTACACGCTTCTCCACGTGGCCGCTGGGAATAGCCACAGCACGGTGCCCACCGGCCACACCCCCGACACGCCACCTACATTGCTAGCTGAGAGCAGGGCCCTTAGGCCCACTCCATAGCGGTCAGGGATGCCCCCTGCGCAGCATGTGGGTTCTCAGGGGCTCCTTTCCACCCGCTTTAAGGCCCCTTGGAGCTGCCGGAGCGGCCTCCACGTTGCTATGAGCCAGACCCAAAGGTTCTTAGCTGCCAAAGCGCCGGGCCCCATAGAAATGGCCTGAGAAAGGAGGACAAAGAGCCGGGGGGAGGAGGAAGGGGATGATGGAGGATTCCAGGGGGCTTTGGTGCAGCCGGGAGATGATGTCATTCCTTCCCTCCCGACTGGAGGCAGGGGCTAGGGAAGGGAGCTGCTGTTTCCCTCGTTAATTACCAGCTTGATGGAGGGTGGTTGACCGCAAGCCAAGACTGGGGGGGATGGGGGAGGCAGGGGAAGCCGCATGATGTCATTCCTTTGCCCCCCACACGCACTAATTAAAACGAGACCGTTTGGGAGGCTGGAACAATGCTGATCGGGAAGGGGGCCTCTGGCTCTGAGCAGTGGCTTTTGCAGACTACAAGCTAGGGCTGCAATATAGCCGAGGAGACCTGCAGGGCG
The DNA here is from genome assembly GCF_027887155.1 of Malaclemys terrapin pileata. Taxonomy (NCBI): domain Eukaryota; kingdom Metazoa; phylum Chordata; order Testudines; family Emydidae; genus Malaclemys; species Malaclemys terrapin. The sequence goes on from NC_071525.1 coordinate 4,005,073, forward strand.
CTGGGCCACTCTCCCCCTCACTGGTTCATGGAGTTTTTCCTGCTGCAACCTGCTTGGGGAAGTGGAACGCAGAACAATTGCACCCTGGGGCCGGTGGCCTCCACAGCGCTGGAGAAACTGCACATCGCATGGATCGTGGTGCCGAGCTGCAGCAGCCACTGCTGGGGCAGGGCACGGTGGCCGTTTATACAGGGAATCGCTCACCTCATGGTCAGATGCAGCCACTGCTGGGGCGAGGCGCGGTGACCGTTTATACAGGGATCGCTCACCTGGTGGTCAGATGCAGCCACTGCTGGGGCGAGGCGCGGTGGCCGTTTATACAGGGAATCGCTCACCTCATGGTCAGATGCAGCCACTGCTGGGGCAGGGCGCGGTGGCCGTTTATACCGGGATTGCACAAAGGGAGTACGGCTCCTTTCTAGCTTTGTGGTGCCGTCAAGCCTGTCTTCTACTCCCAAGCCCATGCCTCTGGACCACACCGCCTTTCACCCTCCCACTGATCCAATATCTCCCTTCCATCCATGCCTTCCTTGCACCTCAACTCTGCACCCCCCCCGCTCTCCTCTGGCCCTGGCTTCCCTTCCTTTTGCTTAGCGGGCTTCAGCTTGCTCTAACCACAGCCCTGGGGTCCCGTCTGCTGTTATAGGCTGGGTTCAACAACCACCGGGGCGTTTACGGCTTTGGAAATGGCTGGTTCTGGATGCCGGGGCCAGACCGGCTGGTGCTTTTCAGAGCTGGGTTTGCTCACCCCAGCCTCTGCTGACCAGGCGTTCTTCCAAATCACAGCAGCTGGGAACAGCACCTCCTGGTTCCCAGCCTAGTGCACCAACCACTGAGCCACGCTGCCTCTTGTCCCCTTCCTTAATGTCATCCTCGCACCCTTAGTTACAATCTCGACTTCCGTCCTAAATAATCCCCCTCTGCCTTCGGGTTTATCCCCTTCACAAGCCCCTGTAGACACGTCCGCCCTCAAAGCCACCTGGGAGCCAAGCTGTAGAAATATCTAGCTCTTCGAATCTGCATGGACCCCCCCCCAAAATGCACTGTTCTGCTGCAGCAACTGAGCGTGACCTGCAACGGGGGACGTCCCGTTCAGCAGTTAGCAATCAGACCTGGGAGTCAGGACACCTGGGGTTTTATTCCAGACTCTGCTGACCTTGGCCAAGTCACCGTGCCTCAGTTTCCCCATGTGGAAAATGGGCTTAGATCATTTGTGTCTAGAAAGTACTGCGAGATCCTTGCACAGAAGGACAAAACAGAGGATTCTGGGGGTGCTGGCTAAGGGGTTGGGATCCCACCGTGGGCCTGCGCTATGCAATCCAGCAGCAGCGTCTCGGAATGCGGGAGCAGCAGCCGGCGTGGCTGGTTTTCATGTAACGTGAGCCGGCACTGGCCAGAAACGCCGCTCAGTTACTCCAGATTCCCCCCCCCCTGCTCTCTAGGTCTCCCCCCCCCCCCCAATACATCCCAGCTCTGATGGATGGCTCCAAACACACATTCCAGCAGCTGCCCCGCTCCCCGAGCTGACAAATTTAATCTGCCTCCGGTCAAAGGTCCCGCTGGCTGCATTCTGGGGTGAGAGCCGGAAAATCCCGGCTTGCTGTTTTCAGACTCGTGCTGGCAACAGCTGTGACGGTGGTGGGGTGGGAGTGGGGGGGGATGCACCGAACAGAAGTATGAACAGAGCAGCTGCTGCTGACTAGAAAGGCCCCTAAGTAAGGGGAGATCTTATTATAGAGCATGGGGAGCTGCCTTTCCTGGCTCTCAGCTGTGTCTATGGGGGGCATGTGCCCAGCATTGAGGCAGGGGCTTGGTCAGGGTTGGCGAGGGGGCAGGAGAAGGGGTGAATGCCAGGATGTAGCTGGGAACCTCTGAACGCAGAGCTTGGGAAGGTATAGCCTCCCCCCCTAGCTTTGCCAGCCATCCTGATTTTCAGGGGTGCGGGGTCAGATTGGTGTCATCAGCGGATGATGCAGTGGCGGATGACATCACGGCATTGCATTGCTGCATCATGATGTCACTTTGCGCCAGGCCGCGAAACGACGTGATCGCTCACCTGGCGGTCAGATGCAGCCACTGCTGGGGCGGGGCGCGGTGGCCGTTTATACAGGGATCGCTCACCTGGCGGTCAGATGCAGCCACTGCTGGGGCGGGGCGCGGTGGCCGTTTATACAGGGATCGCTCACCTGGCGGTCAGATGCAGCCACTGCTGGGGCGGGGCGCGGTGGCCGCTTATACAGGGATCGCTCACCTGGCGGTCAGATGCAGCCACTGCTGGGGCAGGGTGCGGTGGCCGTTTATACAGGGATCGCTCACCTGGCGGTCAGATGCAGCCACTGCTGGGGTGGGGCGCGGTGGCCGCTTATACAGGGATCGCTCACCTGGCGGTCAGATGCAGCCACTGCTGGGGCGGGGCGCGGTGGCCGTTTATACAGGGATCGCTCACCTAGCGGTCAGATGCAGCCACTGCTGGGGCGGGGCGCGGTGGCCGTTTATACAGGGATCCCTCACCCGGCGGTGAGATGCAGCCACTGCTGGGCTGGGGCGGGGACAAGCTAGGATGGCTGGCGGCAGATCCACCTCATCCCACCACGATGCAGTGACACAATGACACACGGCCGGGCAGCTCTATGGCCCCCCCACACAACGGGATGGGATGGCCCCCAATGGAGGGGTGACAAACGAACTCGTCGACGGGTGCACCCCCTCATGGTGGGGTGGGGCCTAGCAGGGTCTCCTCCGCCGACGCCCACCCCGCTGACAGCCGCTCCGGTCCTGCGGTTGCTTGGTTGTTGGGACTTGACCCACCAGCTTGGTGGCTTGCAGTCCTATCCCTGCGGGGGTAAACTGAGTCCCAGCAGGGTCACCCCAGCTCTCCTGCCTGCCTCCAGAGCCATTCATCCTTTCTACCCCTTGACTTCCACACCCCCTTCGTTGGGGGCTGGGCGGGGAACCCTGGACACCTTTTTATTCCAGGTTCCAGCTAAGGTCTGTCTGCCTCTAGGCCTTTCCACCAGCCCCTTCCTGGGCCCACTCCTCCACAGAGCCCCAGAGGAAAACCCCACAGTCCCAGGGAACACGGAACAGTCCCACTGCCTGCCCCGAGGAAGCTCTCGCACGTAGCAGCCTCTGGCTGTCCGCTGGCCCCAGCCAGGTCATCTTCCAAGGTTTTGGCATGAGGTCTTCTCCTCCTCCTCCCACTCCGCCCCTATTGAGGTGGGCTGTCCCTTCCCCTCCTTTTAACCCCTGTCTCCAGGCAGGTGAAGCAGGTTGGGGCTGATTGAGCTCCCAGGCTGCCATTAACCCCTTCCTGCCTAGCACGGGGTTGACACAGAGGATCAGGCCCCTCGCTGAGCTCGCTTTCCGCCACGACACCATCACGGCGAGATGGGGCGGCCCAGGATGCTCGGGGGGCAGATCTGCGTCAGCACGTGGCGCGTTGACGTCGCTGCCCGGCGTTGCTAGTGGGTGGTGGCACCCAGCCCCCCCGATGGGATGTGACACAAGCCTGGGCTGGGGGGAAGGGGAAGGGGAAGGCTCAGGATGCAGGAAGCCCTCTGGAAAATGGCTTGTTTTTTGTGACCTGATCGGAGGGACCAGTGACCATTTCAAGGGCTGAGCTCACAGGAAGTGAGCCCCGTGCCTTGACCTCGTGGCCGCTCTCAATGCAAGGCAGAAAGCAGAGGCACCGTGGCTCGGGTCATTGGACCAGGGCACGGAACATCTGGGTTCCTATGTGTGCGCAGTGACTGGCCCAATGGGATCCTGACCTAGACACGGAGCCAGGAAGAGACTTGCCCAACTCACCCAGTGGCAGAGCCAGGATTAGAACCCAGGGCCTAGTGCTCTATCCACTAGGCCACACTACCCCCATGTTTTTTGCTTAGAGTGAGCGTGTCTTTTTGCTAGTGGAAATCCACTACCATTCGCTAATGCAGCGGTGTAGGGAGACGTCCTGGCTCCATTGCGGGGTTAGGATTTCACCCACTGGGGCCCCAGGGACCATCCGAGAGCCTTTCATAACAGGATCTCCCACCCGCTTAATGAGTCATCAGTGAATTTAAACTCCTAACCTGCACCCCTGCTGTCACCCCTCTGTTTTGTAGGTGGGGAAACTGAGGCACAGAAAAAAAAAAGACTTGCCCGAGGTCATGCAGTGGGCCAGTGCCAGAAGCAAGAATGGAACACACATCTCCTAGTACCCCTGGTGCTCCAACCAACAGGCCGCACTCCCTCCCCGAGCCAGGGACAGCATCCAGGACGTCTGCCTACCAGATCCCTCGCTCTGACCATGAGACGGGGCTAGAACACAGGCGTCTGGATTCCCATCGCCCCCTGCTCTAACCACAAGGCTCCACCCCCGTTGCTCATGCCCACCCCACCCAATGCTCACACACACACACACGCACAAAATCAGCCAAACTACTAAACTGGGGGAAAAATTAAAGTTTTTTAAATTATGATTTGTATCAATTCTCTCCCTCGCCGGGCATTCCTCTGGGGCTGCAAGAAGCCGCCAGCGCATTCTGCATTTCCTCACATTGCAGCCAGGGCCTTCCATTGTCTCCGGGATCACAGCGAAGACTTTGGAGCCGGGACAAAGAGCGGGAGAATAAATAGAACGGTGACATACACACATGATGCATGCATGCATGCAAAAAAAAAAACCCATCAATTTCATTTAGTTGCAAAAGGGGCCTGGGCGAAGCGCTTTATATTTAGCATCCCCAGGGAGACGGGGGCTTTTTTTGGTTGGCGGGTGTGGGAGATAAGAGATACTTTTTGGTCCTTCCCTTATAAGGCTCATGTATATGGGGAGCTGTGCAGAGTGAGGTCACCCTACTGAGGTCATCCCCCTTCCCTATTGGCCCCATAGCAAGGCTTTGTCTGGGCTCTATTGAACCAGTCATCTCAGCCCAGCCTTAAAGGAAACAAAACCCTTAATTGTCTGGATTGGAGCCAAAGGGCTGCCCAGAGACACAGAGCAGAGAAAGGCAGCTGTCTGTGGGTTCTTAAAGGGGCAGCGTCAACGCTACCCTCCCGAGCGTGCCTCCTAAGGGTACGTCTACACGACAGCGGCGCAGTTATGCCAGCAGCGCCGAAGCGTAGACGCTTCCTACGTCTTTGGAAGGGGTTTTCCCATTGCTGTAGTTAATCCACCTCCCCGAGGGCCAGTCACTGGTTTGATGGGAGAGGTCTTCTGTCAACCTAGCCGCATCTACGCTCAGGGCGTGACATTTTTCACAGCGCTGTAGCTAGGTCGATCTAGTTTTTAAGTGTGGACCAGGTCTAAGGGAAGGGTTTGCTCCCACAAAAAAGTGGAACCGAAGTCACGCACTAGAGTGCGAGTCGCTGCTTTAGCGATGTTGATTCTCTTCACCCAGGTAGATGGGCCCCAGGGAGGGTCTCTCTCCTGTCCTCGCATGGGCCAGTGTTGTTTTGGTTCATTTCGGGCAGGAGGAGATTGCTGGAAAATATTCACCGTATGCGTGCGTGCGCACACGCACAAGAGAGACTGCCTTTGTGACGGGGCTCATGCGTGTGTGTGAGAGAGACGGGGCATCTGAGTGAATGTGGGGGAGCGGTTGTGTACGTAAGCACATGAGAGACTGTTTGTGACCGTGCTTGGTGTGTGTGGATTTTCATGTGACAAGGAGTGTGTGTGTGTCTGCCTGTGTGAGACAGTGTGATTGTGCTCGTGTGTTGGATCAGTGTGACTACATACCCAGCGGGCAAAGGTGTGTGTGTGAGAATATTCACAATGTGGGTGCATATGAACGTGGACAGTGAACAACAGCAATGCTCTGCCTTGCACAAAGCAATTCCCCCCATAAAAGACCCCACAGTCCCCCAAATTAGATTACGTGTGCTCCGCTGACTAGATTTAACAAGGCCGGATAATTACGGCTAAAGGACGGGAGTGAGATTTGGGCCAGTGACTTCTTGTCAGTTACAATTTTGGGGTTTGTTTTGACTTAGTTTCAGGGTCTCCTTGATACAGTCTGGTGTGGACAGAGCTGCTGTACCCAAGTTGGCGCTTATCCAGCCCTTCCCATCAGTAGATCTCAAAGCACTTTACTAAGCAGGTCAGTATCAGTAGTCCCATTTTACAGACGGGCTTGCAGGGAGTCCCTGGAGTAAAGGGGACGGGGAGAGGGGCACACAGGGTGTTTGAGGGGGATATAGAAGGACGCCCAGAGCCCCTGGGGTGTGCAATCAGCGCCGCCCACAGAAGCAATGCAGCATGCAAGCCCCAAGTCAACAACAGACCTAAGCCCAGGGAAGGATGCGGGAGGACTGAGGACAAAAGCTTAGGGAAAATCAGAAGGCGGAATTCCCTCCCCGAAGCCTGCCAGGGAGGTGAAGTGAAGGAGCTGGAAGGGGGAGGTGTAGCGACAAACGAGGCAGAAATTCCTGGTGAAATTAAACACATTCCTCGCTGCCCAAGTGGTGACCAAAGCGACCGAGTGGGGACAGATGGTGGAACCAGATCTCCAGCTCCCAGGAGAGGGGGAACGGCACTCAAAGGGATCCCAGCCCCGGCGATGGCTGGCACAGGGCGAAGGCCAGATAAGATGTCTGGGGGCTAGAACCCCATGGACCCAGCCCCAGGGAGCAGGTGGAGCCTAGAGATTCAGCGTGAGTGCATTGATTCAGCAGCTGGTGCGTTCAGGGCCCCAAAGGGGGTGTGGTTTGGCGGACATGGGGCGTGGGTAGTTCTCAGATTGACTCTCCATCTAAGGGCACACACCCGTCCACACACAGCACGCATGCTATAACAACAAAAATAATCATCCGCTAGCTCTTATCTAAGGTGTTTTGTCAGCAGATCTCAAAGCGCTTTACAAACAGGTCGGTATCATTACCCTCTTTTTACTCATGGGGAAACTGAGGCACCAAGCAGGGACGTGACTTGCTCAAGGTCGCCCAGCAGGCCAGGGGCAGAGCTGGGACTAGGACCTGGGTCTGCTGAGTCGCAGTACAAAAGCACAGAATCATTACCCACAAAGTATGCAGATGGCAGAAAGATTGGGGGAGTGGGAAATACAGAAGAGGACAGGTCGCTGATCCAGATCGACTGGTAAACTGGGCCGCAAGCTAACAAGATGCGTTCCAATGGTACAATCACCCAGCGAGGAACACAGAACGTGGGCCACACTGACAGGATGGAGGAGTCTATCCTGGGAAGCAGAGGCGCGGCTGAAAACGACTCGGGGTCGTGGTGGATAATCAGCTGAACACGAGCTCCCGGTGCGATGCTCTGGCGAAAAAGGTGTGGGCCTGGGATGCCCAAACGGGGGGATCTCGAGTAGGAGCAGAGAGGTTTTGTTACCTCTGTATTTGACTCTGGTGCAACTGCTGTTGGAATCCTGTCTCCAGTCCTGGCGTCCACAAGTCAAGAAGGATGCTGATAAATAGAGGAGGGTTCAGAGACGAGCCAGTCCCCCTGCTCAAACCACTAGACCCTACTCCCCTCCCAGAGCAGGGCCTAGAACCCCAGTATACAGACTCCCAGTCCCCTGGCTCAAATCACTGGACTCCCCTCCCCTCTCAGAGCTGGGTGTAGGACCCAGAGCCAGGATTTTTGAAAGTGACTAGAGGTGAGATGGTTTTTCCTTCCATTTTCAGGTGCCCAACCTGAAGTGGCCTGGTTTTCAGGCAGTTCTGAGCCACCAACCCTCCAAAAGCCAGGTCCCTTTAATGCATCCCAAGTGCCCCAAATCACTAGCCACTGTGGCAAATCTTGGCCTGCCAGCCCTGCCAGGGTGCTGGCCAGGGTTTTTGTACCACCTAGCCTGGTGCTGGTGAGAACGTACTAAGTGCCAATTGCCCCCCGCGGGGGTCCCTGGGAGCAGGAGATGGTGGGCATGGGGGGATAGCCAGGGGCTGCTTTTTCTGAATCTCAACCCTACGCCATCTCCATGAGAAGCACCATAAAGCAAGGCCCCGAAAACCCTGCACTCAGGCATCTGTATACCGGCCAGGAGCCGGAAAAGCGACTGTGGCTTGCATAGGGCCAGCGTGTGATTCAGTGCAGGCCGTGTGCCTGAATCAACGACCGAGGGTTTGTTTTTTACTGGGATTATTATTATTTGGTTCCCATCCCAAAGTGTGAATTTGCCCTTAAAAGGAAACAGCCGGGCTGGAAAGGCCAGCTAAATATTAGCCCTTATCAGACTTTGACTCCAGCCTTTCCCACAACAGCTGGATGGGGGCCGGTGTTGGTTTAGGCCTCTCGCTGCCTCCAAACTAAATTACGAGTGTGGGCAAGGAGGAGGCGAGACAGCCGGGCAGCGGGCAGCCAGCCAAGGCCGACGGCAGCCATCCATGTCAGGGCAAGGCTGTGCCCCTTGGGGGAGCACTGGCCTAGGGGAAAGGGAAGCAGGCCGAAGGATCTGCTGGGGCAGGGGCAATGGCTGGAGAATGCCAGATTTAGAGGCTCTGGTCATCTGGTCAGAGGTGGGAGAGATGTCTGAAAAATTGGACAAGCAGTTCGAGCAGCGGACTGGGAGTCAGGACGCCTGGGTTCTCCAGGTAGGCAATGTGGTCTAGGGGTTACAGCAGGCTGGCGCTGGCAAGTGGGACTCCAGAGATCTTTCTCCTGCTCTGCCACTGGAGTGCTGGGTGACCTTGGGCATGTCTCTCCTGCGCTGAGTGCCTCAGTTTCCCTGTAACTAAACTGGGGATGATATGTTAATAATAATAACAAACCTGACGTCAGAGTGATTTGACGCTCGGATGCAAGGGGCTAGTCAGATCGTTACAAAGGACACATGGTAATGACACGGAGCTCGCCGTCTCATGCTCTGCCCTTCCCTGGTTTCTTACAAGAAATGAGAACGCTGCCTGACTAACTTAAAGGACTGCTGCAGCAGGGCCACATTTCCCCAGAGGCTCTGGGACGCAGAGACCAGCCACCACGCCGTTTGCTCTGGCTACGCGCCCCCATCTGCCTCCCCGAGAAGCAGAGATTAGCCCCACCACCGCAATACACGCTGGCCACACCCCGATCCGCTCCCGATGCCAGGGGCCGGGAACAGGCCAGATACAGAGCACTTATGCCAGTTTCACCCAGGGCAGGAAGATGCACACTGCAAAGCGCAGACAGAGTCCGTGGCACATGCTTTCAACGCACAACTAGGGTTACCATATTTCAGCGAGCAAAAAAGAGGACGGGAGAAGCCCCGCCCTAGCCTCACCCCTGCCCCTCCCACTTCCCGCCCCCCCTGACCTCCCAACCCTCCCCCCGTTCCTTGTCCCCTGACTACCCCCTCCTGGGACCCCTGCCCCTAACTGCCCCCCAGGACTATCTAAGCCTCCCTGCCTCTTGTCCCCTGACTGCCCCAACCTTTATCCACACCCCCACCCCCAGACAGACCCCTGGGACTCCCACGCCCCATCCAACCACTCCCCACCCCCTGACAGCCCCCCCCAGAACTCCCAACCCATCTAAACCCCTCTGCTCCCTGTCCCGACTGCTCCGATCCCTCTCCCCACTCCTGCCCCCTGACAGCTCCCCCCCAGAACTCCCAACCCATCTAAACCCCTCTGCTCCCTGTCCCCTGACTGCTCCGATCCCTCTCCCCACTCCTGCCCCCTGACAGCCCCCCCCAGAACTCCCAACCCATCTAAACCCCTCTGCTCCCTGTCCCCTGACTGCTCCGATCCCTCTCCGCACTCCTGCCCCCTGACAGCCCCCCCCAGAACTCCCAACCCATCTAAACCCCTCTGCTCCCTGTCCCCTGACTGCTCCGATCCCTCTCCCCACTCCTGCCCCCTGACAGCTCCCCCCCAGAACTCCCAGCCCCCTACCCCCCCGCTCCTTGTCCCCTGACTGCCCCCTCCTGGGACCCCTGCTCCTAACTTCCCTCCAGAACTCCACCCCCTACCTAAGACTCCCTGTTCCTTGTCCCCTAACTGCCCCCTCCTAAGACCCCCCCCCGCAACTGCCCACCAGGACCCTACCCCCTACCTGTACCCTGACTGCCCAAAACTTTCTCCACTCCCCCCAAAAAGCCCCCCCCCGTTTCTTGACTGCCCCCTCCAGAACCTCCCTGCCCCTTCTCCTGCCCCCCTTACCCTGCTGCTCAGAACAGGGTGTTGGGCTCTGTGCGAGCCGGACACGTGGCTAAGCTCCCCAGCACAACAAAACCCGGTCCCTGGCCCTGCACAACAAAACCCGGTCCCAGGTCCGGACCGGGTTGCAGGGGAGAGCTGCCCTTGTATCAGCACAAAGTGCTCTCGCTCCCGTTTTGCTACGCTGCATGGCAGAAACCGCTCCCAGTTGCAAAAGGGGAGGGCTGCACTTTGTGCTGAGACACTTGCTCAGAATGCAGGGCGGAGCTCCTCTCCAGCTGCTCCGGAGTCCAGCCCGGGACTTTCCTGCAGCCCTCCCAGCCGCTCCGGGGGAGGGGGGAAATCCCGGACATTGTGAGTGCTTTACAAATTCCCCCCGGACGCTATTTTTAGCACAAAAAGGAGGACATGTCCGGGTAAATCCGGACGAATGGTAACCCTAGCACAACCCAAATGCGAGGAGCCTGGGTTATGCCCACACCGGCCCCTCTCCACTGACCTGGACCCTGGCGTGCACGGACAGCGTGTGCCCATAAAGCCGCAGCGTCAGTGGTGACTATCGGGCCTGCCGGTGACTCAGCCCTCTCGCCCTCTGTCTCTCCTCTTCGCCTCGCACAAAGCCCCCCATTCTCCTCCCTCGCAGGGACAGATTTTTACGGCACCCACAGCCTGTGTGTGGTGGCTCAGCAGATAACGTACAAAGGCCCGATTGACTTGAATCATACCCTGGTCTTGGCATTTCCAGCCCCAACGTGCCAGCAGAATGAGGGCGCAAACTGTTGGCGCTGCAAAGAAAAGAGCTCGGGATGAGAATAGGCCAGACGCTGCCCCTCGAGGGACAGCTGGGATGGTTTGAATGCTGGGATGGTATTCGCTCGCCCACAAGAGCTGGCCTGGTTAAATCCGCTCTCTCTAAGCGTCCAGGCAGGAGTTTTCCAGCAGCCCGTGAAGATCAGCTTGGTATCCACAGGTAATAATGATCCTGTTTTAAAGACCCTTCTGCAAAAGGGTGTCTAAGGTTTGTTTTCCTCATTCTGCAGATGGGGAAACTGAGGCAGAGTGGGATTTTTTTTTTAAAGTGACATGACCAAAGGTCACACAGGGAGTCTGTGGCAGAGCTGGACCCAGAACCCAGGAGTTCTGGCTCCCAGTCCTGTGCGCATACCCATGGCACAGGTGGGGAAACTGAGGCACAGGGCAGTGGAAACCAACATTTTTCCAATAGCTGGCCAGCCAAATCCAACTCCACACCACGCTGCCTTGATTTTTCATGGGCACTGAGCACGTACCGCTTTCCTTGACCTCTCTGCAGCAGCAGAGTGGGAAGGAGGCAGGCTGGCTGGTGCTGCCTGCATAATTCCTGGGATCTCTAGTCACATCTCAGCCCCTCTCCGCTGGGCACAGTAGGCCCCTACTTACCAAAGTATTTATATCATGTCATGGGAGGCGCTAACCCGCAGCTATTAAAGGGCATCAGCTGGTCTCCAACGTGCTCATTTATTTCCAGTTGCTAAACTCCCCCGAGAAGCCATGTCCTGCCTCCGTCCCTCATTCAATAAAGCAGCGCTTGGCTCACTGGTATCTGCCACCACGGAGCGGCCATCTTTTTCCTCGCAACAGCACCCGTTCCCCCCCTCAGCCTGCATTGTGCCCCGTGAACGCCTGCTCCCCTGGGCAATTCCTTTCCAGCACTGGGTGCGTCGACAGAGCCCACGGCGGCGAGCCTGAGACGCCGGGTCGATAGATATTGCGGCTCGGGCTCTGTAACCCCCCCCCCCCTTGGCCTCAGAACCTGGGCCTGGCCGGGTACACGGCTATTTTTTAAGGTTGTAGCATTAGCCGGAGTCTGCAGCCCCAGGCTGTGAGACTAGCTGCCGCGTGCCGTGGCGCCATCCCCACTCATGCTCGTTGTGGATGCGTCGGAAGGTCTGCTGGCCAAGCCGCAGGCCTGGGTATCAGGACTCCTGGGTTCGATTCCCCAGCTCTGCCACCGACGCCTCGTGTGACCTTAGAGTCAACTGAGGCAGGGAGAATTAAAAAGCGGTAAAACCTTCCTCCCAGCGAGCGATCACTGTCTCCCTGGGTGGTTATATAGCCCCCCCATTATCTGAGCCCTTCTCAGACGTTAATAAATCCATCATCCCACCTCCGCTGTGGGAAGGAAACAGCACAATATCCATTTTACAGCGGAGGGAAACAGAGGCATGGTGCGGGAAAGGGACTGGCCCAGTCCCCCAGTGAGTCAGTAGCCAAGCCAGGAATAGAACCCAGGAGTTCTGCGGGCTGCCCAAGCTGTCTTGCCCAGGTACAGCAGAGATTCTGGCTAGCCCAGGTGACTCTGGGACAAGGAGCCTCGCTGGGGGCTCATTGTAGTAGACACTGAGCGCCTATAATGGCGGCTGGAGCTGCAGATGTTCAGACCCACCTCCCCCACCAGGAGATCATGGCACCTCCCAGCCATAGCCTCCTCTGGGTGGCTTGCAGGGGAGGCCACATCCTGGGACAAAGTCTCTGGGAATATGCTGCAGGGAGCCTGGGAGGAGCGGTGGGGGAGGGACGGAGCCGAGGAGCGAATGGGCCTGTCCCCCGTGGGCACGGGTGGCTCTGGAGGAAGACTCATTGGCCCAGCACAGAAAAGGGCTGAGCTTTCGAGTACCAGCTCATGCTGCCAAGGTATTTAGATGCCTAACTCCCCTTGACAGCACCTAAAGACATTTGAGGAGCAAGGCATGAGTCAATTTCCCACCACACTGCAACTAAACCCGGCTCTGTTTGGTCCTCGGGCCCAGCTGAGAGAGCTGTACCCCAGGGATCGGACAATTAGGAGATGCAGAGGCTGCATCATCCAGTCTGTCCTCCCGTAGATCACAGGCCAGAGACCCTCGCCTAGTTGCTCCCCTCCTGCAGCATCGTCTTCTCTCCTGCCAGGGGGATGGCCTAGGGGAGGGGAAAAGCGGAATCTCACTGATCTTCCTGCCTCTTAAAATACGTCCCCACTCCTGGAGGAGTTGCATCAGCCCATCCCAGATGACACATCTTGCAGGCAGCCGGCCAGGCATCCTTTCCTGGGCTCCGTACAAAGAGCAGCTGCATTTTGCTGTCTCATGGCTAAATCAAACGCACCCTGTCCTGGCGCTTCCAAGCGGCACTCACAAATAGCTGGGTTTGGAATCTCCCGCCCGCCCGTCTCCGCTGGCTTGGCATTCCATTACACTGAGGGTGATGCTGCAGGGATCGGTGAGGCAGCTGCAAGTCCCAGCTCTCCTTCATCGGTTTCTGTATGTAGAAGGAATCAATAGAGTCGCTGAGCTCCCCCTCCAAGAATTCCCTGACCACACCTCTGAGAGGTCCCATTGCCATCCTACAGTAGGGAAACTGAGGCCTGGCTTTTACAAGATGGGCTTGTCTACAAGGGCAGCTCCTCCTGCTTAACTCCATGCGTGGGTGCGCTTATTCCAAATTAGCTCCATTCACTTGGGAAGCGAGGGGGAAGTTAACGCCAGGCAGGGCCAGATCTGGATCTGAGGACCTGCCCCACAACGACCCCCTTTAGCAGCACTTCTCTCTCCGGACCCCTTCAGTGACCTAATGGGCCGGTCTGAGGATTGACGCCGAAGCAGGGCAACGGCTGGGAATTAAACATCATCGCTATGTGGTGTGAGGCCAGTGGGAGGAAAGATGGTCCAGTGGTTAGGGCCCCAGCCTAGGAGGTGGGAGACCTGGGTACCAGTCCCTGTTCTATCACACGTTTCCTGTGTGATCTAGGACAAGTCACCTGCAGCCCACGGGAATCAGGGGCCTAAATACACGTGAAGATCTCTAGGCCTTAATTTCTCCATCTATAAAACAGGGACGATGCCAGTGAATGCATTTCAATTGTGAGGTGTCAGATACTGTGCTGATGGGGGGCAGATAAATAAGGAAGTCACTCCAGGAGAGGCTGGGGGAACATGCGTCAGCTGGATGGAGGCGTACAATCCAGCAGCCCTGCCCTGCTTTGGGTGAAGTTACACGGGTGGCAGAATCGGGGTAGAGAAGGCCTCTTGGCTGGGTACCAGGGATGTTTTCAGGACAACGCAATGAGCTCAAGCAGGTATAAGCTCAGCTCTGAAATCCATCTAATCCTCCTCTCTCCAGCCCCTGCGTGAATCTGCTCGGACATTCGCCCACTGCAATAAAACATATGCTGGTGCATTGTGCCAGGTGGCATCATGTTGGATCACTGCAGCCCAGGCCGCACCCTCTATGATCCTGCTATCGCTCCAGCCTCCCCCTGCCCAGAACAGCTCTTGGCTTGCCTTAAAATCCCACTGGCACCAAGAAATTCCGCTGAGTCCTGGAATTATCCACAGGTAGCACCCCGAAGGGAGAGCGTGGGAATACTGTCTAGGTACGTCAATAACCAGCCCTTTGTCTCTGCTTCCTAAATACACAGCAGATGTCTCGGGGCTGGTGGAGGCAGCTAAACAGTGGCTGCTGTGAGAGGGGACGTGGGGAAGGATTACTAAGTCTCTTTAAGGAGGCAGTCACTTGCAGAAGATCAAAAGAGAGAGATGACTTCACCCTCAGATGTTAGCCCCGTTCCCTTCAAACTCCATGGAGCTTTTCCCAGGGCTCTTAGCACAGAGAGTGGAATCCTCCCCTGGGCCCACGCAGAATAGCGTCGCTCCAAGCGAAAGTCTTGCTGGGCGGGGAAAGATGCTGTGGAATCATAGGTGACTTTCATTCCACTTTGCTGGCAGTAGTTTTACCGAGGGGTTGTCTAGGCTAGAGTTTTTGCTGGTGTTTTAACTCAACTAATTGGTTGCCAAGTAACTCAACTTTAGTCATTGGGATTTATGACTTGTATTGCGCCAGTACCCTGGGAGCCCCGGTCACGGTGCAAGGTGCTGCACAAACACAGAACCAAAAAGCCAGGCCCTGCCCCAGAGAGATCACTAATCTGGACACACCTCAAATGTTTGCACTTAGGGCTCCGCCTCTGTGACCTGGAACAAATGTCTGTGGAGTGTCCAGACTAGCTAAGCAGGTTGGTATATTGCTTTGAAATGTGATGGGACAATTAAAGGGCAAGACACTGAACCATTGAGGTGGGAAGCCGGTTGCTTTATTAAATGATAGACGAGGCACAGAATACATTGCGCGGCTCCTCGGGCACGCCTCAGCTGGTTTTACGAGCGTAGAGGACACAGCAGCAGAGCAGAAAGCTCGGTGGGAGCGGCCGATCTGCGCCGTCCGCTTCAAAGTCGTTGGTGAGGCTTCAAAGCAACCAGCCAGCAGGGGAGCCCACTCGTCTTTGGGTTACACGGTATCATCTTCATATACTTCCCGGAACCGAGGACAGCCCCGCATGCTCAGTGATAGCTCAGCACAGGGAAGAAAAGAAAAAAAGGTCTCATTCTTTCTCGGATCAGGACTAGCCATGAATGAGCTGGACAAACTCCAGAACGGTCCTTTCCTCCCTGGGTGAAGAATTTGAGTGACCATCACCCATTCATGATCGGTGAGGAAGAGGGCGAGGCCTAAATCAATGTGATTAGGTTGTTTCGTCCAGATCACCAGGAGGGGAGGTAACGAGCCATTCTGGAGGTGTTGGGCCATATCTTCAGCTGGTGTATGGCTGTTTCTCCACAGGCTCTGAGGGAGCACTGCTGATATACCCCCACTGGGGATCTGGCCCATTGACTTCAAAGGAGATAGCATATACACCAGCTGAGAATCTAACCCTGTGTGTATGCAGGTCAATGTGTGAATCTAACCAGCGTGCAGTGTGTCTCTCATCCCCCAAGGCATAACTGTCTGATCACTGCAGGTAGGGGGTGCAGGTACACGGGACAGATCTAGCAAGGTGTTCACAACAAGGGAGGAAGATGCCCTGGAAAAAAATTGGCCTTCAAGCTCAGCTGAGTTCCTGACATCCTCCTCATTAAAACTAGAGGCAAAGATACAGGTGGTTGTCTCAGCTGTAGCCTGTATTGTTATCTTGGCCAATACCCAACCACGATTCCTGGAAACACTCTTTCAGACGTAGGATGATTTCTCTCTTGGCTGGTATATTTCACATCTGATCCTGGAAATGAACAAGACAACCCCAGCTCAGAGGAGACCTTCATTGCTCTAAGAGGAGCACTGTCCTAAAAGGACGTCGGGTGGTTCTCTAGACCTGGCGTGTAAAAGCAACTGCAGCCTTTGGAACTCAGTAACCTTTGCAAGTGCTGTCAGAATGTATTTCGCGGTGGATCGAGGTCATTTTCCCCATTCACAAGCCAATGGGCTGTAGTCATTTAGATTAAAAGCAACAACAACAAAAGGCCGTGAAGGTCTTGTAAAGACATCGCATGTCAATTAAATACCTTTGTAAACAAAGCAAACAGACAAACCAGAAGACGGAAATTAAACAATTCTAGAGCCGCCATGAAGGAGGGAAAATGAGCCCGATTCTTATTTACTATAAAGCCTGCTCATGTAATGGGGCCTTACTACGGACGTGAATTATAGTTATGCACTGCCAGAGTGGTGTAAAGTGGCCGTAGTACAATTGAGAGTCAGGTCCAATGCGTAATTTGTTGTATGAAAAAAGTAATTAAAAAATCCCTCCCAATCCTAAAAGCCTCCATGTTGCACCTAAAAGGGTGAATTTTCCCAGGTCTGGGAAGGGATATAGCCAATGCCTACAGCAATGTAGAGCTTGTGTGTTACTCTCCGTGAACTGTGTACCCCACGGAGACAGGACTGAACCTCAAGCCCCTGATTCTACTTTGCTACATTCTACAGAACACTGGAATTTAATCCTCAAGTGTTTAAAAAGAAAATCCAAACAAGTGTGTTAAAAAAAAAAATCATTAAAAAATTGGTAAGTGTTACAAGGGTAAATTTCCTAAATGCTGCTTCCGATTGTCAATAGAAAATGGCCTATTTTAAGTTTAGAAGGGGGCCAGCTATTAGAGGAGACAGGTGAAGATACCACATCTGCCCTACAATTACATGGTTTCACTTGAGCAGAAGTAACAGCTGTGATGTGTCTATGGCCAGTGTGTCCCTGGACCCCTTCAGTCATCTTCTGAAGACCACGATTCCTGGTCATCTTTGAGCTGGAATTTCAGAGGCTGGCTGGGTCCCAGGTGAAAGACATCGTCTCCGAAAGGGGATGGGACAGCGATGGTCTGAGCCTCAAGGTCCTGTCTTTGCATGTGAGCACTCTGCATCATGTCAGCGAATTTGCTGTTGTCGGTTTCATCGGAGACCTGGCCTTTCTTGGAGTGTTCTTCTCCAGCTCCGTGGCCTTCTTCGTAGTCTGGCGTTTGCAAGGGGCTCCGACTTAGCATCGTTTCCAAGATGGGGAAGGCCTCTGGTTCCTCTCCGTGTAATTGCTGGGTGATGGTGACCTTCCCAAAGAATTCATCCCCAGAAGAGCTCACCTCGTGCCCTCTGGATTTTGCACAGTCGTGCTGATCGGTGAGTGGCTGCAGGTCTGAGATCCCATTCAATATCTGCTCTCCATGCAGCCCATTCATTTCTCCGTTGGCATTGCTCTCCGTCCACATGTGGCTGGACGTCGTCAGTTCCTTGGATTGTGGTGAGGAGTCCAGGACAGTCTCCTGCAGACCCCCTGTCTCACTCATGCCGCCGTCTCTCCCCACCTCCTGGGTCTGGTCTGACACCTCAATCCTGCCTTCAGTCTGCTGTTCATCTCCAGCGTGAAGCTCCGAAAGCCTCGCGCCCAGCATCAGCTCTTGGTTAAACTCCAGAGCTTGCTCTACAATCTCCAGGATGTCCGAGTCTTTCATGACATCTGCCGGAATCTTTGCTACCGTCTCCATGGAGTGGTCCATGGCACTTTGATTCATCTCTGTAGCATCCTTTGGCTGCCCGGGGTGAAGTCCTCCGCTGACCTCTGGATCAGAACCCGGATGGGATTGGGTGACATTGGGTGACTCATCCTCCGAGGAGAGAGGACTGCTAGAATCTGGGCTTCCTTTCTGGCTAAGAGGCAGTTCCCCTTCCAACAGGATCTCTCCTAGGTCAGCCATGCTGGTCAATGGAAAAACCTTCTGAGCATCTTCAGGGTGTACGTCACCAGGCTCGGGATCATCCAACGTTCCGTCGCTCTCTGTTTGAGCACCACCTGCAATGCTACCACAGTCGCTTGCTTTGGTTGGGAAACGATCCTCCTTTTCTGGCTCCCAGGTGAAATCCGAGCAGTGGGGCTTGCTCTCCTCTAGAGGAAACTCTCTACCCTCGCTTCCTTTGCCCGTGTTGCTCTCCTGTTCCACCTCCTCCTCCGATTCAGCCTCCAAGAGTCTCTCATCCCTTGGCACTTCAGACAGCGCCATGAGCATTTCTGGATCTTCTCCGGTGAGATTTGATGTTTCGACCTTGATTTCTTCGAAGTCCTCCAAAACCTCAGCTTCCTCCAGACAGGGTGTCTCTTGGCTGGGTGCCGAAACCATGAAATAACCTCCTTCTTCCTCTGCGCGCTCTGATGTTCTTGCCAACACCGGGCCAGATTCATCCTCCTCATTGCTTTCCTTCTCTTGGGAGCTTGATGGTGCGGCCCTGCTCTCTAGCTGTCCTACGTCATCTGGGGAAACTGCAGTGCTTTCAGGGGCTGGTGGTGAATCTCCACCGTCATCACTTACTGGAGGTGGTTGGTTGGACATGGCCTCAGCCAGCACCTCCTTTTCATAGAAGCGCAGGGGTGTGCTATCTGGCAGCGTTTCCTCCAACATAATCCTCTTGCCGCTTTCCAATTCCTCCTCCTCCATCCCTTCCATTTTCTGGGAGGCATTGGGGGAGACATCCTCCAGGGATCCCAGGGAGTCCTCAGATTCTGAAAAGTCACCTGGTGCCTGGGAGGCCATGTCTATGTTCTCCGGCCTCTTAGGTTCTTCACAGAGTTCTCCCTCAGCTTCACCCGCAACGTCTACCTTCTCCCAAGGCTCCTCCAGCACCTCGGTCCGTTCATCGCCGATTTCATGGCTTGGGGAGTCTCCAAGCTGTGGGGCAGGTTGGCTCTGGATGTCCTCGTGCTCTCTTTCGCTGCTGTAATGGTCTTCTTCCATCAGCTCCGTGCCGGGGCTGGCCTCCTGCTCCGCTTCGTTGTGTGACATTGGATGCTCACTGCCTATAAAGTGACCTGCATCATCATCATCATCTCCCATTATTTCTTCCATCTCTGCCCCCAAACTGCCCTTTATCTGCTCACGTTCATTTTCTGTTACTCCTGTGTTGGTCATTATAGTGTCCGCCCAGGCTGGTTCTTGCAAAGCAATGTCAGCAGCTTCCCCTATCTCCGGATAGCCCGCTGCATCTTCCTTACCCTCCCCTTCCTGTTCCTTTGGCAGGTGCCTTTGATAGTCTTCTTCCACTTCTTCCTCTCTGCCCAAGGACTCCAGTTTCTGAACATTCTCCAGACCCTCGTTGGCCAGCATAATGTCTTGTTCAAAGCCGTTCTCTTGCAGATCCCCAACCTCCTCCTCCAAGGTATCTTTCTCCTGCTTTAAGTTGTCATGTCTCAAGCTGTTCTCATCTGTGTGGAGATCCTCGTGTCCTAAAGTTTCCTCTTCCAGCTTTGCCTTGTGTTCTTCACTGTCCCCTCTTGTTCTGTCCAGGGTCTCATCCCCCAGGATGTTTTCTTCAGCCTTTGACACAGTCTCATCCCCAAAGATGGCCTCTCTGATGCTCAAGAGCTCACGGTTGGAGAACATCTCTTTCCTCCCGTCCTCTCCTACTGCGGCATCAGTCTCATGAAGTGACATTTCCTGCTGCTCAAACTTTTCCTGCTCTTCTTGGGGGCTTTCCACAACCAAAACTGGGTGACTTTCCATGGGAAAAGCTTGAGTTGCTTGTATTTCCGCCTGCAGAAATTCACTTTCCAGCATCTCTGCTTGGAAGTTGTCTTCTTCATTCTCCCTGGAAGGGCTCCAGAGCTCTCGCCTTTCCTCGTCTTCTGACAGATGCAACGCTTCTGTGCTCACCACCTCAAGGTCTTCTTCTCCGCGGTCAAACCCTTCCACATTCCCTTCCGTGGCAGGTAGGTGACTGTGGCCACTTATTCCAGCCTCCCAACTCTTTCCCTCTGCTCCTGTTAAAACCAACCCACCTTCATCTAATGGACTTCCCCGCTCTGTGCTCTTGCAAACTGCAGCAGTCTCCCCGCACATGTCTGCGCTCTGTGACCTTGGTGTGTCTTCTTCTTGACTCTCATTCTGCTTCCAAGATCTCACTTCCTCCCGGGTCTCTATTTCAGGCCTTCCCTCAGTGGCTAGAATATCAGGGATGCTTTCTTCATTTTGCTTGGTGGAAGGACCCAGCCCTGACTCCTCTCCGTCCTGCTGAGCAGAACTTTTCACATCCGGGAGCTCCTGGATGGCTGCTTCCCTGGTCTCCTCTTCAAAATGGGGCTCTAGGCCACTGTCCATTTCATCTGTAGCTTCGGTGCCTTTGACTGCCTTGAGCTGCTCTGCTGAATGACTGGCTTCCATCTGGCCTTCAGACTCAGTCTCCTTTCCTTCTTCCAATACCTCTGCGCTGGGAGAAGCAGCTAGCCCGTAAGCCTCTTCCAGGGGAGCAGAGACATGAGAATGCACGTAATTTGGGGCCTTATCTGCTTGCAGAGGGCCGGAGTCCACAGCTGGTTCGGAGCGATCTATTACTTCCTTCAGGGCATCTTCCAATGCTTCGTTGACCAGTTGCCTGGGACAGAGCGAATCATTGGGAGACAGCTTCCCGGGTGGTTCTTCGCTGGGATCTTTCTCGACCTCTTTCCTGGCTTCCTCGTGACATTCTTCCTCCTGGCCAATGTCACCTGCTTCCACCTGGCTTGCAGGTAGATCTCCACCTTCTGCTGCCAGGCTCCTGCGTTCCGTGTCTGGATCGGACCATCCCAACGGCCGTGGCTCCGGCACTGCGGAGCGCATGGAGTCAAGCCGCTCGAACGGCTCCCGGGAGAAAGAGTGGGCCACCATCTCTGCTTCGGCGGCTTTGATCATCTCCCCGGCGTGGGACGAGCCCAGCGTGACGGGGATTGAATGGCCCGGAGCGGCAGTATCCCTCACCGCTGGGGCACTTTTCAGGAGTGGGGACTGAAGGACTGAGTTGATTTTCTGGAACTCTCTAGCAACGGGGCCGTCACTCTTGGGGAGCACGGTGGCAACTTGCAGCTTGGAAGAATCAATTTGGTTTCTCAGTAGCTGTGTCTTGCTCTCTCCCTTCTGGAAGGTGGTGGGGCTCAGTCGGTGGTCCCAGGAAACCAGTCTCCTGCTCTCGGGCGTCACAGCTTGGAGTTTGCTGTTACTCACTTCCAGCTTGGCATCTGCAAAGAGCACAGAGGAAAACAAGCAGGATCAATATCCAGAAGTGGATCCCCAGGGAGAAAACACCAGCTACTCAATGGGTAAAGAGTTAGCCAAGAGAGGCAGACCGGGAACTGAAGTCTGGAGGCTGAAACCAGACAAATTCCAGTTAGAAGGCACGAAAACGAGGGTGATTACCTCTTGGAACAAACTACCAAAGGAAGTGGTGTATCCTCCATCTCTCAATGTCTTCAGGTGAAGACTGGCTAGCTTTTTGGAAAGATGCTTCAGTCGAATGCATGACTCCAATAGAGACGCAGCTGCTTATACCACAGGGATTATTTTTATTTAGCGTCTTTCAGAAGCGCCGACTTTCTGATTTCCCCTGGGGTGCTCGAACCCCGCTCTGCCCCAGACCCCGCCTCCCACTCCACCCCTTCCCCCAAGGCTCCACCCCCACCCCACCTCTTCCTGCCCCCGCTCTGCTGCCCCCACCTCTTCCTGCCCCGTTCCACCCCCTCCCCTGAGCATGCCCTGCCCTTTCTCCACCTCTTCCTGTCCCCCTCCTCTCCTGAACAGTTGATCTGCAGCGGACAGGAGGCGCTGGGAGGGAGGGGGGAGGAGCTGATTAGCGGGGCCTGCTGGTGGGAGCTAAGCACCCACTATTATTTTCCCTGGGTGCTCCAATCCCGGAGCACCCATAGAGTTGGCACCTCTGGCGTCTTTCCTCCAACCAGCGGGTAAAATTCACCCCACAGTAGTGGGCCAGCACCACCCGAGTCTCAACTATTTTGAAGCCTTAAGTGGGACTTAAGTGGTGCAAAGTACTTGTTCTGGATGCTGGGCACGGGGATGGGTTTCGCCCCGTAGTCATCGAAGAATCGCCCATCTTTGGAATGCAGCCACCTCTGGGGTGGAACGTGACAGCGCACAAGAACGCTTCTCAAGCAATTAGGTATGGGATGGGAGGATTAAGAGCCAAACTCTACCCTCCCTTGCAAGCCTATTGACGTTTAACAAGGTGGTACAGCTGTAACTAAAGCAGAATATATGGATAAAACTTAAAAAAAATCAATTTTTTTTTTATACACAAGGAAGATGACTGTCCTATTCCACCTCAGATGGGCATAGTGACAGCTTGTTACTTAACAGTAATTGAAAACAAAAATGCATCAGATCTTTTAAAAATGTGAATGAGGCCTACTCTGAGGGCTTAGAATTACATTGCAGTATCTCCCCTAGATGCTAGCTTCAAAGACTTAATAATCTTTTCATGCAGATTGTTAGATGAATGAATTAGAAACACGGGGCTGATTACCGGGCTCCAGAGGAATCCAAACAATAATACCACCTTGTCTAATATCCTCCACCCGATGCATGTCATCATTCAACTGACACCTATTACACCTCCCAACACCCTAGGTGTGGTGGTGTTTTTCTTAAAGCCCCAGCTCCAGGAGTCCTGTGATTATCTCAGCTTTCATTTGGGAAAAAAAAGTTTCTAACCTTCGTAATTGCAGAGAAAACCTTGGAAACATGAGCCCTAAAGGCTCAAAAACCAGAAGGCGAATACAGAGAACCTCAAAAATAGTATTTACAAAAAATAATCATGATTTTTAAGCCAATCTCATGATTTTGGGTTTTTTTTTGGAGAGGGCTGACTCCTGGTTTTTGAAGGCTTGGGGCTGGCAATGTTACAAATGGGGGGATGAGGGGGGGTAAATAACTAAAGACCCCCTTTCTACTCCCTGTGCCCCCATCCTCCACCGTGGGGGACGTTACAAGGGTGCTCCCCATCGGCTCCTCTGAGAATCCCACAGGCTTGGTTCACACTCCTCGGGGATGAGAAGCTACTGCCCCAGAATAGGAAAGCAGGCATGTCCACACTGGTCAGTGTGTGCTGTGTGTGTTCCATCTGTGACCGATCCACAGAGGATAAGTAGATGCCACCGATGGACGACGTCTGCACTGCAAAGACTGGCGGCATGGGCTACAGGGCTATAAAACTGCAGTAGAGACATCAAGAGCGTAGGCTCTGGGGACCCCGCGAGGGGAGTGGGGCTCAGAGCCTGGGCCCGAACATCGACAATGCAAGATTTAGCCCGAGCCCCGCGAACCTGAGTCGATCGACCCGGGCTCCGAGATTCGGCGCTGCGGGACTTTCGATTGGAGTGTGGAGGTAGCCACAGAGCCTCGGCTGGAGAGATCAAGCCGTAGCAGCTCATGCGGCTAGCTCTGGAGGCCTCCGGATCACGGCCTGGTGCGGCAGGGCTGGCCTACGTAACAGGCACGGCCCAGACGGCGTACGAGAGCTGGCGGGGAGGGAGGAAACCGTCTTACCTCTGAACCCATTGACCAGTTTGTACTCTGCTGAAGGCATTTGCAGCCTGCTGCTCTCAGCTTCCAGGAGCGTCCTGAAAGGAACAATCAGACGCCATATTATTCATAGAGTACAGCAGCTCCCTGAAGCCCCACCCGAGACCAGGCCCTGCTGTGCAAGGTGCTGTATGTAGACACCATAGGAGGCTTGTATAAGTTGTGCCCTGACATGCTCCAGTGGGGCAGGTGCTGTCACCTCTCCAGCCATCGCAGGGCTGTGGGACTGCCACAGGACCCAGCGATGGGCCGAAGCGATCAATAGCAGTAGGAACCCCCCTTCAGCTAAATAAATACGGAGCCCGTCCTAAGGCGGAAGAATCATCCCAGGGGGGCAAATCAAACACAAAGGGCTGCCACTGAAATTCAAAGGGATGTGGGGTGAAAGGATCTAGTTTTGCTCCATTTCATCAAGGAGGAAACTGAAGCCCGGAGAGGGAAAGTAACTGGGGGACGGTCACCCCCTCCCCACACAGAGGTTGTACAAAGAACAGAGTAAACTGAGGAAGGGGTTGTCAGCCTTTGTCCCGCTTCTGTCTTGTCGTATTGACTGCACGGACACAGCCTCCCAGGCCAGCGTGGACCTGGCCTCAGACACGTCTGAAAACTCAGAGCAAGTCGAAGTCTCACATTCCCACCTCCCCCCCACCCCATAGCGAGGCAGGGCAGTGCGACACACGGGGAAACTGAGGCACACAGCAGCTACACGGGGAGTTTGTGGCAGAGCCAGACATAGAACCCAGCGAGTGTTCTGACCACTAGACCATCCTGCCTCTCACGCTGTCTGCTAGTTGGAACGTGCCAGGAGGGGGGGGTCTCTTGCTGCGCCCCCCCCCCCAAGATCTTCAATCCTAGCCAGAGGCTGAGCGCTGACAGATGCACTGTGACCGCTATCGCACCATCATAACCCCCACATTCAGCGTAACCCTGGGGGCCCTTACGCGCTGGGATGTAGGTCATCACGGGACCCTCAACCCGGCAGCTTTGCCCGTGGGACGCGCTTTGCAATGCTATGTGCGCTCCGTCGCTCCCTTTCTCCTTTGCAAAATAGAACCCTCCCCTCCAACCGCCCACCCCCCCGCCCGCTCACCCATCCCCTTTCATCCCCTCACAATACCACCCGTGCACACAACACTACCCCGCTCTGCAGCGCTAGGGGAGAACCACCTATTCTCGAGACCCAGGCCCTCGATGACATAATGACTAGTCCTGGAGGGGCTCCCCCCTCTCCACGGAAGACACTATTCTCATGCTAATCCCTCCCTTCCCAACTATACATTTGTCTGGGAGCCATCTGGATGGGGAAGGTGGGGGTAGGAATGCAGCTAGCCAGCAGGTTCCCAGGGAATGTCCTTTGCGGAGGGAGGGAGAAGAGAAACGGACAATAAAGCCAAAGGCGCCTTTTGCACCCGGCCAATAAATGCCACGTTTCATGTATTTATTTATTTCTTAATCCCTTTGCAAAAGGGGCTTTAAAAAAAAAACAAAAAAACAAACCAAACTCTTGTGAGGTCCGGAGGCTCCGTATCTGTGCACGCTTCATTCTTACCCACAGGGAGCTGCCGGTCCTGGCTTTTTTCACGTCTACACTGTGGGTGCAACAGTGGGTCAGATGCTTGCTACAGCGATGGAAGGGATTTTTCCATCAATGCAGTTAATCTGGCCCTCCGAGAGGCAGTAGCTAGGGCAACAGAAGATTCTTCCATTGATCTAGCCCTGTCTACAGTGGGAAGCAGGTTGGCTTAATTACGGCCCCCAGGGGGGTGAATTTTTCACCCCCGAGCGTCATTGCAATGTTGACTTTTAGGTACAGAGAAGGCTTGGCAGAGCCCCGTAGTGTAGATGCAGCCTCTGCCGACATAAGGGGTTTTTCTGCGGGGACAGGAACACTGTCGGAAGTGTGGTTTTTTCACACCGACGGAGCCATACCGACCTAACTTTTCTGTGTCGGCCAAGCCTTGGAAGGCTTAATAGGCAGCAGGTTTAAAACAAACAAAAGGACGTACTTTTTCACCCAGCGCACAGTCAACCTGCGGAACTCCTTGCCAGAGGATGCTGTCAAAGCCAAGACTATAACAGGGTTAAAAAAAGAACTAGATACATTCATGGAGGATAGGACCATCAATGGCTATTAGCCAGGATGGGCAGGGATGGTGTCCTTAGCTTCTGTTTGAAGCTGGGAATGGGCGACAGGGGATGGATCACTTGATGATTCCTTGTTCTGTTCATTCCCTCTGGGGCACCTGGTACTGGCCATTGTCAGAAGACAGGACACTGGGCTAGATGGACCTTTGGTCTGACCCAGTAGGGCTGTTCTTATGCTTTGCCAGCATAGCTGTATTGCTACCCTGTACCGGCAAAGTGCTCCAATGTGGACGCAGCTTGACCGGCACAGCTGCGTTGCGCTGGTAGAGCTGAAGTGAAATAAGCCGTGCTGGGAAAAGAACAGCTTTGCCAGTATAGCCGCATCTGTGCTAGGCGGGATCAGACTTCTTCACCCTCCCCCGGCCCGGCCGACAGAGCTATGCCGGCAAATATTGGTAGCGTAGGCCTGGCCTATGAGATTTAGGAGCCTAAATCTGCGCTAACTCAGTCCTGGCCTACACTTAAAATGTAGATCTTCAGGGGTGTGATCAATTCATCCCCCTGAGCACCATAGTTATGCCGACCTAGACTAGGGGTCTCAACCTTTTTCTTTCTGAAGGCCCCACAACATGCTATAAAAACTCCCATGCTACAATAACTGGTGTTCTATATATAAAAGCCAGGGCCTGCGGGGGGGGGGGGGGGGGGGGGAGTAGTAAGCAGTGCTCCATGCCACAGGGAGCACCACAAAGCTACGTTGCTTAGGCTTCTGCTTCAGCCCCAGGTGTCAGGGTCCAGGGCTTCAACCCCATGCGGTGGGGCTTTGGCTTTCCTGGTTCTGCTTGGCGGACCCCCTGAAACTGGCTCGCAGCCCTCCAGGGGGCCCCAGACCCCTGGTTGAGAACCATGGCGCTGGACCATGACCACGGGACACACAAGGATTGGGTGGAAGGAGCAGAGCAGTGGCTGTCATAGAATCATACAATATTAGGGTTGGAAGAAACCTCAGGAGGTTATCTAGTCCAACCCCCTGCTCCAAGCAGGACCAACCCCAACGAAATCATCCCAGCCAAGGCTTTGTCAAGCCTGACCTTAAAATCCTCGAAGGATGGAGATTCCACCACCTCCCTAGGGAACCCATTCCAGTGCTTCACCACCCTCCTAGTGAAATAGTGTTTCCTAATATCCAGCCAAGACATGTCCTACCATCAGCACCCCGGAGCCTGTGATACTCTGCTCCACCATCCTCTCCTTCCTCACCCAACTGATTCCAGAAGCCACCTGACATACTCGGTACCAGCTGACTGGCCTGGCCCACTGCAGGAAGGGGTGGAGAGCAGCTGAAAACACTCGCTGCTCCACCTGCATCCTCGCTGAGCCGCCTTGGCCACGTGAGGTGAGCTCGCTGGCCCGGTTAACGAGCCGTGTCCTCATTAGCAAGTGGCACAGCCCATCATCTGCCTTTCGGCCACACACAAACAAGAGGGAAGCAGGCGCGAAGCAAACCGGCGTTGGCCTGCCCCAGAGACTCTCACCCAGTTACCCCCAACCTGAGCCCAAAACCTCGTGTTTGGCTAAAGCATCTTCCAGAGATGTGAAGATTTCAAGAGGTGGAGAAGCTTCCACTTCCCTAGAAGCTGGGTATTCTGAAGACCCCCTCTGCCCTGGTTGCCCGGCATTGTCTGGGAGACTGTGCGGATGACTGACATGCCAGGGGTGGCTGTCACCTGGGTGAAAGGAGCTGGCATCGCTCCATTTCCTAGTGGGGGGGTCCCTACAGCCACCAGATTGGCAGCCTCCCCACAGACTGAGTGGCCGCTGGGGGGAAATTGCTCCTCCAGCCCCTCGAGTTAGTCTCTGACGCGCAAAGTGTGTGTGGGGGAGACATTGGGGGCCGGTGACGAGGATCAGACCCGGAGCCTTCGGAAGCAAAATGACCTCCCGTGCTGGGGCACTGGGGTCAGTAGAGATTCAGAGGGGGAGAGCGCCTCCTACTGACCACCCACCCCGCTCCCTGCAGCACAGCGCCCCCCAGCGCCATGACTCAGAGGGGAGAGCGCCCCCTACTGACCCACCCACCCCACTCCCTGCAGCACAGCGCCCCCCAGCGCCATGACTCAGAGGGGAGAGCGCCCCCTACTGACCCACTCACCCCGCTCCCTGCAGCACAGTGCCCCCTAGCGCCATGCTGAGGCACTGCGGACAGCCATGACTCAGAGGGGAGAGTGCTGCCGATGGCCGAAGGGGGAACAACTCACCTGTAGGTTGCCACCTCCAGACCGAGGGACATCTTCAGGTGCATGAGCTGCTGTCTCTCCTCCAGGACGTGAGCAATCTGGACTCCCAGGGCCTCTTTCTCCTGCTCCAGAGACTCGAGGGCCAGCTAGAAACAACAAGCAGGAGGGAGCAACGGTCAGGGCGCTGGCGGGTGACCCCAGCAGCGCTCCGGGACCGTGCCCACTAGCTCCCAAGCTCCCAAGACCAAAGCCTCCCATGAATGAAGATCTGCTCGATTGGAATCTAAAAGAAACGAACCCAGCTTCCCTTCCGCCAGTACCCGAGCACCTCCCAGTCTGCAAAGTATGTCCGCCTCTCTGCGAGGCAGGGCCGTGCTGCTATCGCCATTGGGCCGACAGGAATGGAGGTGCACAGAGGCGAAGGGACAATCTCAAGGTCACACCAGGAGTCTGTGGCAAAGCAGGGACTTCTACCCAGCTCTCCCTGGTGATAGGCTAACACCCCACCCGCTGCCCCATCCTCCTTGCCGTGGGGCTCAGCGCTGAGCACCCTCAGGCTTCAGCGCTGGGCCCCCCAACACTGGGAGGGGGAGCTGCAGTGAAACACGACGGGCACGGCTGCTCTATCAGATGGCAGCTCCTTGGGGGTTAGGGCATCTTCCTCCCCACTGCAGGGATCCTGTCCGGTCCCACCCCCAGGGATCCTGTCCGGTCCCATCCCCAGTCCTAGAATCCCAGGCCAGAAGGGACCTTCGTCTGACCCCCTGGACCTGAGACCTGCCCCAAAGTATTCCCTAGTGCGGGTCTTTGAGAAAAACGTCCCATCTTCAGCTAAACATCACCAGTGATGGAGAACCCACCCCACCCCTGGATAAACGGTTCCCGTGGTTAATTACGGTCATGGCTAGAAAGTGACGCCTTATTTCCAGTCTGAATTTGTCTGGCTCCAACTTCCAGCCATTGGCTCGTGTCAGACCTTCCTCTGCTAGATTGAAGAGCCCGTTAATTCCCCGTGTAGGTACCTATAGACCGTAATCAAGTTACCGCTCCCCCTTCTCTGTTACCTAAAGAGACTGACGTCTTGCGTCAAGCCCATCCCATTCCAGATATCGAGGGTTCCACCCCTGACTGTGACCAAGGACATTAAAGGACAGGCTAGACCATTCGGAGCCTGCTCCCGTCACTCGGACAGGAGAGCTCTTAGCACCACCCAGGATCGGGCCATAGATGCCCCGTCACCCCCAAGCCAGAGAAGGGCAGGCAGACATGGGGATCTCCCCACCCCCACCTCCGCTGCCAACCCTACCAAGGAAACAATGTCCTCCAGTAAAGAAGGCATTTGCCTGGGATGTCAAAGAACTGGGATCTAACCATTGCTCTGCTGTGACTTTGCAGTGGGACCCCATCTAAGCCCCTCCACCCCTGCGTGCCTCAGTTTCCCCAGCTGTACAATGGGGGAGGCGAATACTACACCCCCCACCCCTTGTGTAAAGAGCTTGAAGATCTACAGACACAAGGAGCTCGGGTTTATTATTACACAGGGAGTGCCTAGCTCAAAAGCCACGGGTCGTGGCGGGTGAGGGGTTAAGGCTGGGTCTATTCTCCCAGTCTTGGGGCGCCGGCCGGGCCTCGGAGAACAATGTCTGGGGGGTGGGTGGGCAGGGCTGGCACCGTCTTTTGTAGCCACCAAGCGTTGATTAGCATCTAAATCAGAAGCCGGAAAGTGAAAGGATCAAAAGGTCACTTCGGCTCCTCGCATGCCTCAGTGGGCCGCCCGGCGTGTGGCGACGCTGATGGGAGACCACAGCGGAACAGCAGGGAGGAGTACGGAGAAACACCAAGGCCTGCGTCCCAGGCGCCCCCATCCCAGGGTGGGGCTCCCCCAGCTCCGATCTCCGTTGTGCGGGGGGTCATCCCCCTCTCAGGTCATTTACCCAGTCTCCGTCTACGATCATGAGTGAATTCATCCCTCTGCAGCGGGGAAGTGCTTGTCTCTCATTTCATAGATGGGAGGCTGAAGTGCAGAGAGCCAGATTTCCAAAGTGACTTCGGTACGGGAAGATAACAATAAGCCCTGGCTCCTAATTAGAGCGTCTCCATCCCTAGATCTCAAAGCACTTTACAAAGCAGGTCAGTGTCACAATCCCCATTTCACGGATGGGGAAACTGAGGCACGGAGCAGGGACATGACTTGCCCCAGCAATGACAGGAATCGGACCCAGGCGTGACGCTTTCTCGAAGTGCCCCAAACCACAGGGCACCACATAAGCCCCCCGCCTCAGCGGGAAAGAGATTTGCTGATGCTCAACTGGGTGACCACTCCCGGCCACCCCGGGAGTGCTTCTCAGCCCTGTGCCAGCCCTTACTTTGCCAGTGCACCCCAATTCCTGAACCGCACAAAAGAGCATTCCCCGGAGCATCCAGCCCCCCGTCACTGGATGCTCACAGCAATTACCAACCTCGCTGTCTTCAAAGACACAGCGCCCACACTGGCTTGTTCGATTCAACTAAGAATTCACACAAGGCTTCGCATTACGGCACTGAGATCTACTTATGAGCAAACAAAGAAGCCTATTAACAAAGAGAGTTTTAAGGGATACTGAGAAAGGCCACTGGAAACCGAACTGGTGACAATAAAACAAAAGTAAAACAAGCTTCTAAGAGGATAAACATAACGTCAGGAAGCTACAAAAGGACTTTGAGGGCGAGAAAACTGCTCTAGCCAGAGTTTGGATCTTGATTTGACAGAAAAATCAGCAGATTTTCCATGAATCACTCCCCTCCGCCTGGAGTGTTCCTCGGGGAAATGGAGAGCCAAATGCCTTTTTGCTTCTCCTTCTCTTTCCCCCAAACTCACCGTTTTGACCCAGAGACGAGACAACCCCAATGTGGGTTTAGTCTCCAATGTCTTCCCATGCTAATTTCACATCCCTTCCCCCGGCGAGCCTGGCTTTTTTGGTGGACTTACGTGCAAATGGTGTTTGCTTTGTGTTGGTTTCCCGATGCTTAACTTAGAGTAGAGTCAACTCCATGCTCCAGGTGTCGCTACACCTCCCACTAGCAGACGCTGGGTCTGGATGACAGGGGATGGATCACTCAAAATTACCCTGTTCTGTTCACTCCCTCTGAAGCACCTGGCATTGGCTACTGTCAGAAGACAGGATGCTGGTCTGGATGGACCATTGGTCTGATACAGCATGGTCGTTCTTATGTTCTTATGAGAGAACTATCTTCCCTCTTGTCTGGAAAAAAACCCTCTTTTTCTCTGTGTTTGGCAACAGACTTCAAAGCATAATATCAATGAGTATCCATAATTCCTCATACAGCATTCATACATACATTTCACAATGATATTCGTGACCAGTGTGTCAGCGGCTTTCACTGGATACCTTACAAGACACTTTCTGGATAAACGCTGTGACAGCAATATACTGGGCTTCTGTGTCCCACCAGATCTCCTGGGTCCCAGTCCAATGCATCATCCCCCAGGCCCCGCATTTCAGTGGGACCGTATCTGCTTAGACACATCTGCAAATCCCACAAGGCACCTAAATACCTTAGAACGCCCAACCCATCGAGACTAAGTGACTTACCCAAGGTCACACTGGAAAACTGTAGCAAAGCAGGGAGGTGAAACCGGCTTTCCCCAGTGGCAGGTTAGGACACCAGCGACTGCACCACCCTTTCACCCTGTGCTGGGCTCTCTTCCTTCTCTCTGGAGGTTTTCACACTTTCCCTTCCCTGCTATCCCAGGGCCCGACCCCCAGTCAGAACCACTGAGGCAGCTGTCCTTGTAAAGCAAGGCCGTACCGTAGGAAGGCGGAGCTGCTGCCAAGCCAGAGTTTGCAGCAGTGCAGTATATGCTGGTATCAAGCACGGGGGAGGCTGCGCCGGCAGATCTCAAAGGAGGCTGGTGTCATTATCCCCATTTGTCAGATGGGGAAACTGAGGCACAGGAGGAGGGAGTGACTTGCCTGAGGTCAGGTTGGTTAGTGGCAGATCTGGGACTACAACCCAGGAGTCCTGACACCCAGTCCTCTAGTGGGATGGGTCCTTTGGAGTACATGATCCTGCCACTCCCCTCCCCCTGTTCCACTGACAAGTCACAGGATCTCACTGGAAAAATTTGTTGGGAGAGGGAATAAATTTTTTCCCCTTTCGAACCCTGCAAAATGGAAACAACTTCAAAGTGTGGACCAGCTCTGGGTTATACACACAGTGTGAGAAACAGTCCCTGCCCCAAAGAGCTCTCAGTGGTCAAGGGGTGGGGAAACTGAGGCACGGAGCGGTGCAATGATGTAGCAGGCCAGTGACAGAGCTGGGTGTAGAATCCAGGTGTCTCGGTGCCAATTGTAGCTGGCCCTCGAGGCCCCAGGGACCGTAGCTGCCAGAGCCAGCTACTGCATAGAGTGACCAGATGTCCCGATTTTATAGGGACAGGCCCGATATTTGGGGCTTTTTCTTACATGGGTGCCTATTACCCGCCCCGATTTTTCACACTTGCTGTCTGGAGTCCCACGCCCGGAAACACCTCCAGCGAGCCCTCTCCCCAGCTCAGATCACAGCTCCTCTGTCTCGAATGGCTCTTTCCCATGTGCCTCTTAGCTTGTGGTTTGCATGCAAGCCACTGGTCCCAAGCCAAGTTCTCCTATCAGATTTCTCACCGCCCTTTCCCCATACAGGAAATAATCACTCACCCTTCCTTCCCGAGGGATAGGAATGAGGGGCTCATAAGTCATCACTAATGATCTCTTCCTCCCCAATCCAATGGGGTGAGGGAGGGAGGGGAAAGAGACATGCTGCCTGGCCTAATCACCTTCTGCCCAAATGTGAAACCGACAAGGCTGCCGGAACCCTGGATCCAGTGACACCAACATCTTGTTGAGAGTGACAGCTTCCCCCATGGGCACAGGACAAAACACAGAGCCTGTGGTTTCCTGCTCAGAGACATTAGAAAATACTATGGCAGTAGGTTTAAAAGCACCTAAAATCAATTCTTCCATGCATGGATTAGGGACAGAAGGAAGAGAAGGATGAATGAGAAAAAAGCAGAAGAGAAGAATGAGAAAGAAGAAAAAAAAAAGAAGGAGAGAGGGAGGAAGGAGAAAGAGAAAAGAAAGATCCTAAAAAAGAAAAAGGAAGAAGATAGAAGAAGAAGAGTGAGAGTGAAAAACAAGGAAGAGAAAAGAAAGGCGGAAGAGAAGAGTGAGAAGAGAAAGAACTGGATTGGAGTGCTAGGTTGCTGATGAAGCCAGGCTGTGGGGGTTCAGGCATGTTTTTGGGGAGCCAGCGATCCCAGAGGGGAGGGGAGGGTGAGTAGGGTAGAAATCTGCTACTACAAACCCAGCAGGAGGAAGTCTATACAAAAAAAAAAAAACCCTGCACTGTTCTAACCCCATTCCTCAGTCATGAAACAGCCTCCCACCCCGGAGCCTTTTTTTATTCCTCTAACACACCAGGCTGAGGGCCGCGGGGTGGGGGGGAATTCCTGGCTGTTCAGATTAGCGGCCCCTAGTAAAATTTAGCCCTGAACTTTCACAGCATTCCTTGACCCTTTTCCATGCTGATAAAAACCCAGCGACATCCCTTCTCCACTGAATTATTTTTGCAGCTGTTCCGCTGACAAAGCCAGGCGAGATTTCTTCCCCTCCTTCGTCCAATTTTCTGACCACAGTTACCTGAACCAAACAGCTGCTAGGACAACTGGGACTAGAAGATGATGGGGGCATATGGAGGCCACGGGCAATTCGATCTCTTTTCCAAATGAGGTCTGGTCTCTTTCGACGGGGGTTCATTTTGCAGCATTCTCCATGGGGGTGCAGGAGAGTTCAGAGAATCAAAGAGCTGACTCTGTGAAACTGGCCCAGTCAGCAAGTTGTGAGCCAGATGCCGATCGCGTGAATCTGGAGAAACTCCATTACAGTCAGTAGGGTTACTCTGGATTTACACCAGTGTATTTGAGATGAAAAATCTGGCCCTAGTCCCGTTAGCGAATAGTTACTCCAGATTTACTCAGATGTGACCAAGATCAGAATCTGGCCCTAACGCCATCAAAGGTAGTAGAATTCCTGCAGATTTAGACAAGTGTATTTGAGATCAGAATTTGGCCCTTGGACTTCCAAACCAGAAATGAATCCACCCGAAATCCTCGTGGACCAATCACACCTCTGAACGCTGGGGCCAATTTCAAACACCCTCAAGATCTGAATTTTGGAAACAGCCCCAGGACCTCATCCAACCTCCTGGATCCCAAACCTGATGTGCTGGGCCCGGTTCTGATCCTAGTTACACTGGTATAAACGCAATGGCGTTACTCCTGCTTTCCAAGCAGCCAGATTCTCGCTCCTGCTCAAAATATCCCAGAAACCTAAGATGCTCACTGCAGCCGCCTTTGTTCCACCGAGATTTTGCAGTGGGAGGAATTTTTTTTCTAGACAGCAACACTAAGCAATCGAAGCATCTCTCATTTCAGAAAGCTTGGGGAGGGGAGAGTGCTGGCATGCCCGGTCCCTGACGGTTGTATCCTCTCTCTCGTTCTGAAAGGGATGAACCCAATAACTGGGGCAATGTTGGATCCAGAGTGTGAGAATCTAACTTGCATACTGTGGTGACGAGGGATAGACGGATGGGTGAACTGATCATCTATGACTGTGAACAAAGCAGAAGCTGTGTCCATAAACTCATGAGTGACGCTGATTTGTACAGGAGTTCGAAGGGACTCATTTATGGCCCAACTCCCTGTGAACGCAGGTGATCCAAGATTTTAAAGCAGGTTGCACCTGTCAGTTTAGTAGTTAAGGTAAACATCCCCATATGCTCCATACCCGGAGATTGGCAAAACCAGGGCTAGGCCGGGGGCTTGCCACACGCTTTTGTTTCCGATTCCAGGAATTGCTGGGAGTTTCCCCTCACCCCCACATCGGACAGTCCCACGTTCACATGCTAAGAAAGCCCCAATTCCAGGCCGCATTAGTCGCTTGTTGTTGTTCGCAGAGCTTGACCGATGTCCAGTTCATGGACTGCGTCCCATTCCCAGCCCCATCAGTGCTGCCCTGTGAATGTTAATTGGACTCTCATGGACCGAGGGAGGTAAGTGTCCTTGTCCCACTGTTAGGGAGGGAGAAGCGGAAGCACAGAGAGGGAGTGACCCAGAAGTCTGGGCCTCCAGGCCTGTACGTTAGCCACTGACCCACCCACAGGTTGGTGCAAGGCTCCGATCTACAGGGGCCGGTTTTACTGCTGAGGCACACAGAGATGGGGATAGAACCCAGGAGTCCTGCCTCCCGCTTCCTCCTGGATGTAACCATTAAATCACACTCCCTGGCATAGAACCCAGGAGTCCTGGCTCCCAGTCCCCCCAGGCTCTAACAACTACAGCACATCCCCTTTCCCTACCAGAGATAGGAATAGAACCCAGGAGCCCTGCCTCCCACTGCCCCGGAATCTAACCATTGGAGAACATTCCCACCCAGAGATGGGGATAGAACCCAGGAGTCCTGCCTCCCACTGCCCCTGGATCTAACCATTGGAGAACATTCCCACCCAGAGATGGGGATAGGACCCAGGAGTCCTGCCTCCCACAGCCCCTGGATCTAACCATTGGAGAACATTCCCACCCAGAGATGGGGATAGGACCCAGGAGTCCTGACCCGCAGACTCCCTGATTCTAACCCTCCAGCTCACGCCAGGAGTCCTGTGCACAACGAGCTGTCTGTAGGGAGCGAATGGCTCTGTAAGTGCACGGTGTTCGCTCTCCCTTCTTCCACCCCCACGCCCGCCTGCAAGAAGAACCCTGACCCACCTGGAACTTCTCGGCCTCCCCTCTCTGGTCCTGCCACTGCCTGGAAAGACTCTCTTCCAGCATCCCCTTCCGTGCCTTCAGCCCAGCCAGCTCCTTCTCCAGTTGCTGCAGATGCAGCTGGTTCTGCCGGTTGCCTTCCACCGCCTTCCAGAGATTCTCCTTGGCCTGGCACAAGGAGCTCTCCAGCTGGGAGACCTCACTCTTGTAGGTCTCCACCGCTCCCCTCCAGATCTCCGAGAGCCTCTTGGAATAGTCCTCCACCTCCACGGGCTGGAAAGCCACCGGCACGGCACGGAAGTTCTCCAGGCTCTGGGAGAAGCTCGCCATCTCCTGCTCCAGCCCGGCTTTCTCCTCCTCGTGAACGTCCACCAGCACCTCCACTTCCTTCTCCAGCTGGGTGGCTCTTTCCCTCAGCCAGATCTGAGCCCGTCTCTCCTCCTCCAGCTCCTTCTTGCTCAGGGCCAGTTGCTTCTTGGCTTCTTCCTGGGCCGCCCGCTCCTTCTGGCAGCGGCTTTTCACATGCTGGATCTCCTCGGAGAGGTTGTCTCTGGTCAGCTCCGCCGCGTGCTTCTCCCTGAAGGCATCATCCAAAGTTGCCCTCAAGGCGCTCAGCTCCTCCTCATATTTGCACCGCCAGGAGCTCTCCGCCGGCCTGTCCTTCGCACTCTGGATCTCGGCTCTCAGCAGCTCATTCTCCTCTTCCAGGAACTTGACCCGGGCCAAGTAGGCTTCCAGACGCTTGTTGAGGTCCCACATCTGGAGAGATTCCTCCCCTAAGGCTCGGGCTGCTAGGAAGCCCTCCATGCTCTGGTCCACTCCCGGCGCGGCTTGCCAAGAACGTGATCTGCTGGACGGAGAGGAAACAGAAGGGAGCAAGTGGCTGGGAAGCGAACAGAGCTGAACTATTCATACTCCCGGGCAGCGGAGTGGGAGGCCCCTGAAAGTCAGCGAGAGCATGCAGTGGGCTTTAACCCTTTGCTGCCTGGGATGCCTACAGCCCAGGCACATATCTGAGAAGCAAGTTGGCCAGTGCTGGCTGGGGAGGGCGCAACATCTCTTCGGTGCCCCCGACGCATGACTCCGCTTTGGAGCGAGACACTTTAACCGCTGATGGAGAGGCTTAAGCATGCCCCAAGCAGGGGCTCTGCTTAAACTGCCAGGGTGTCCCAGGCAGGAGAGACGGCTCGGGAAAGCCGGGGGGGGAGGAGGGGAAATCGATATGAAAAGAGGTAGCGCACAAGGCAACGGGCTGGGAATCAGGACGCCTGGGCTCTGCGATCTTCCTGCTGTGTACCCATGTGCAAGTCCCCTCTCGCTGCCTGTTTTCCCTTCCGCCCTTTGCCTGGCTTGTCTGTTTAGATGGCAAGTTCTCTGGGGCAGGGGCGGTCGCTCGTTATATGTCTGTACAGCGCCTGGCGCAATGGAGCCCTGATCGGAGACGCTACAGTAATGCTAATAATCATGATAAGCTTCTCACGCTTTTGTCACTTTCCTTAGTCCATTGTTCCCTCGAGGCCAGGAGCTACTGAAACTCACCCATCTGCAGAGGGGACACCCCCCGAATCCCCACTTAAGCCCCAGGGCTTGATTCTAGTGGTCTCGTGTTCCCCAGGCCTGGACTGGCCCTTGGCACATCGATTCGTTTCACTGTAACCACCTGGGGATTTAAAGGGGGAAAACATCACGGGAGACGTTCTCCGTGGAAGGATTAGCGTTAAGGTGGCACCTACGTCTCAACATCCTTAAGGCTGGAGACTGGGCTGAGAATCCACCGAACTCATTTCACACAGGGCGATGGAAATGGAGGGGAAAGAACAGTAGATCGTGTGTGTATACCTAGAGAGAGAGACAAAATACCCATTAAGTGGAGCAGGGCAAAACAAGGGGGGAGGAAATTATAAGATGTTTTCCAAGTTGTTCCCTTTTTTAAAAAAAAGAATGTTTCAATTAATTCCTAAACGTTGACTTTTTTTGAAATTAAAAAAAATAATAATAATTTGCCAGGGGAAAACTTCATCGATGATTTTCCTGATTTTTTTTTTCAAATTCTGTCTCATATTTCAACCAGCCCACCCATTAATCCAGTCATCTCTCCATTTCAGCGACTTATCTGGCCCTCGTTGCCACAACGCTGAAGGTGTTTATCCGCACAACACCGCTCTGAGGCAGGGCACTGCTGTTATCCCCATGGCATAGATGGGGAAACTGAGGCACAGAACGACTCAGTGCCTTGCCCAAGCTCCTCCAGGGAGTGCACTAGCTCCTAGGGATCTAAGCACAGGATCATCCTTGTTAATTTGGTTCCAGTCAATACTCTTATGGAGGCAGCGGTGCTTAGTGGCTCGAGCACGGTTCTGGTTTCAATTCCTGGTTTTGCTACTCGTTTACTGGCCGCTCTGTGCCTCAGTTTCCCCCTCTGTAGAAGGAGGACGGTGTGTGCTGTTAGAAAAGCTAGCGCGCATTTGCCAAGCTCTTTGGAAACACAAATCCCTAAGTAGCCTAATTACTTTCTGCATTATTTTCCTCCCCAAACTCAGAAAAATCCTTCTAGCCAAAAAAAAAAAAAAGCGCCCGGCTTGCAAACGACACAGGGAATTCATCTCAGGAGTCTACGGAGCTGGATCCCTGGGTACTGCTCTCTTTAGCACCTTCCCCTTCGAACTTCGAGTCGGCCTCAGCTCTGCGCTTCCACCTCTCTTCGCGCCACGCCGGCTGGGAACCGCTCCCCTGAGCCTTTGAAACTCTCCCCCCGTTGCAGCATTGCCTGCGCTCTCTGAGGCCTCTGGAGTGGAGAGCCCTTCCCCCCCGCCAGCCCCCCACTTCCCAAGGCGACAGGGGCCTCTTCCAACAGGGAATGGGGGCAGATGTCTGAGCCGTCAGGATCCTAGAGCGTTTGCCTGTCTCTGGGCTCAAGAAGATCAAAAGGGGTTGCTTGGAAACAGCCACTGGGAGTGGCGGGGAGAGTTACGGGGGGCCGGGGGGAAGAAAGAAAGGAGAGAGAGAGAAAGTTTCCCCATCGATGGCTGCAGAATCCCCACTCTGCTCTTCTGGGCCAGGCAGGATTAAGGCCGTTCCCAGATCACACCCTGGGCTGACAAGGCCGTCACGCCGCGCTCTCCCTCCCAGCCGCCGCCTGCTTCTTCGAAGCCTTTCTCCTCGGCCATGGTGCCCCCCGGGGAAGCAGAGAGCCGTCGAAGCCCCGAGGCTGGGCACGTGCCATAAAGCTTGGCACACTGATCTTGGGAGCACTGGACGTTGGCACTAATAGCGCCCAGGCGGATGCCCCAACGGCACCGTGAGCTGGGGCGGCCGACCGGACGGTGGCTGCCGCTGGGAAAGTTGCAGGGCCGTACAGCGGGGGGAGGGCGGGCAGCGCGGGGGGGCATAGATCAGTGTTCTTCATTGCAAGGCCCACGAGCCAGTGGCAGCTCCTATCGACCCCAAGCGCAGCTCAAGTTCCCTCCCGCGCAGCAGGGACCTGGAGAGGAGAGAGGTGGGGGGTGGGTGGGAACTGGGGAGGGGAGCAACTGGGGCTTGCAGGGCTGCTGTGGGCCTCTCCCCCGGCCCCGGAGCCCCCGGGCGGGCTGCCTGCCTGCAGGGGGGAGAAAGAGGCCTCTGCCCCCGGAGCTAGCTGCTGCCGGCAGGGAGAGGGCTGGGGGGAGTCCTCTGGCCCCAGCCCTAGGGCAGCCTGTGTGCACCCCAAACCCCTCATCCCCGGCCCCATCCCAGAGCCCTCACCCCCCCCGCATCCCAACCCCCTGCCCCAGCTTTGAGCCCCTCCCACACCCCAAACCCCTCATCCCCGGCCCCATCCCAGAGCCCTCACCCCCCCGCATCCCAACCCCCTGCCCCAGCCCTGAGCCCCTCCCACACCCCAAACCCCTCATCCCCGGCCCCATCCCAGAGCCCGTACCCCCAGCCAGAGCCCTCACCCCCTGCACCCCGCCCTACCCTGGGCCACCTCCCACACTCTGAACCCCTCGGCCCCACCCCACGTGGCTCTCACATGGAAGGTTTTTTGCCAAAGTGTCCCCCACTTCAAAAAAAAGAAGAGCCAAGCTGGAGAGCCCCAGGGCAGCGGAAAGGGTCAATGCAAACCAGGACCCGCAGCGATGTGGCCACCTCCAATCCGCAGCTGTGGTCCATTGTGCAGCTGGGATCAAAACAGTCCCTTGTGTCTTGGGACCTGCAGCCACTGCAAGCGACTTGCGCCGGGACTTGTGGGGAGGTCTCTGCGCAGGAGCCTCCCAGCCAGTGGCCAGCATGGCTCTAGGTTGCAAACTTTGGGTGCCCCTGCAGCAAGAGAGAGAGAGAGAGAGAGAGAGAGAGAGATCCATCATCCCTAGTAAAAGCCTGTCCCCCCATACTGTGCATCCCAGCTGCAAATTCCTCTCCTTCCAGATGTTCCACTGCTGATAGCACCAAGACAGAGACTACTAGCACTAGTCAGGAAATTAAACGAGTCTATAAATCTTTTCGGGTTTCCACTGAAAACCTGGAAGAAATTTTGGTTTTGGGCAGCCCCAAACTGCAAAAAGTCAGCCCAAAACATTTCATTTTACTCCAAATTTTCTCAAAATATTTCATTTGCCAAAAACCAAAAGCATTTTTGTTTTTCAAACGGTTCATTTTGGGAGGGAATTTTCATTTTTTGTTGGCTGAAAACAGAAAAGTGTTCAGTGTTGACAATAAAACCTGGAAGATTTTGTTACAATTTCCCACAGACATTTCCACGTGAACCAAACAACCAAAATCCGCTCCCAGATCTAACAGGGACCATGGCAAATTTCACACCAGTGTACGGCTTTCAGAAGGGGGATCATGTGATCAAAACACTTTGGGAGGTGTATCTCCTACAGTCAGGTGTATCCTGAATCTGCTAATCCCTCAAAGTGAAAATCCAAGAACACAGCAATTCGCACATGGAAACAGAAGCAT
The DNA here is from genome assembly GCF_027887155.1 of Malaclemys terrapin pileata. Lineage (NCBI taxonomy): Eukaryota > Metazoa > Chordata > Testudines > Emydidae > Malaclemys > Malaclemys terrapin. The sequence continues at coordinate 4,045,881 of NC_071525.1, forward strand.
AACTGGGCATTGAATGGTTGCTTTCCCATAGGTAATCAACACTGCCCTCTGCTGGGAATGATAAGGCAGAGCACCGTACGGGAAAACTGGAGGTACCCACCCATCAATTAAAACCCTGTTCCCCTCCTTTAATTACATTTTGTAGACCTCATGGACATTTTGTCTCATCAAGGGTTTGCCCCATCAAAATTAGAGAAAGAAGAAGAAAAACAACAATTCTTGTTTGATCAAGGGATGGGGCCCAAGCCCACCCCCGGCCTCCTGGGCTGTTCAAACATCTGGATTTGTGCCCTGGTCTTCAATTAGGTCACCTCTATAGGCCATTATTTATTGATGTGCATTACAATTCAACTAGAGGCTTCAGCTGCAATCAGGGCCCCCTTATGCCAGGCGCTGCACATACACAAACTGAGAGACAGTCCCTGACTCAAACAGCTAACAGCCTGCGTAGACACAGGGTGGGAGGGGAAACCGAGGCCCGGGGAGGGGAAGCAGCAAGCAGAATCAGTGATTTCTTATGGTGTATTGCCCAGTCCAATTTTTAAATGCTCTAAACCCAGGAAGCTTTGCCACTTCCCTTGGGAGTTGATAGCAGATGCTAAGAGCTAAGGTTGCCTAATGTGATAAATACATTCAAAGATCATGAAGCACTTTGAGATCTACTGATGAACAGTGCCATATAAAAGAGCTAGGGATTATTATTAACGTTTAGTCGTTGGTTAATTTCACCCAACGCGCCTCGTTCTATCCATCCTGTGTCATTCTACCCACCCGTCTCCCTCCTTGGCTTTTGCACCCCAGAAACTTGGGGGCTGGCCTCATCGCTCTCTGGTTCCTCCATCTTTTTTTTCACCCCCGTCTTGTTCCTCCATCCTGTTCCCCCTCCACCCCCAACTTCACAGCAGCCTTCTATCAAGTTGTCTGAAGAGATCGGCCTGGGAAGAGAACAGAACTTCAGGAAACCAGCAGAGAAAAGTTTGACTTTTCCTCCTGGCTTGAAGAGGACGACGTACAGGCATTTAGTGGTATTTCCCAAAAGGCTTGGGGGGTGGGAGGGAAATAGCAGTCCCATGGGGGACATTGTCCTTCTCATGTATGTCAGTCCACCGGGCTTGATTTATTTTCTAGTCTGACCTCCTGTCTAACAGGCCAGAGAACGTCCCCGAATTCATTCCTGTTTGAACCAGCGCAGACCTTCCAGAAAATCCTGGTTTTAAAATTGCTGGTGAGGGAGAATCCACCATAGCCCCTTAACTGTCTCTGTGTTACACTAAACAGACAGAGCTCCTTGAGTCTGTCACCGTGAGGCCAAGCTTTTAATCATTCGCGGGGCTCTTCTCTGAGCCCCCTCCCATTTATCAACATCCTTGTCCTGGTTATCTGACGGGGACGTCCCTTGAGGCCAATCAAGGGGCCTTAAAGTGGGTTGAAACAATCCCCCCGCCAGAGTCTCCTCACTGGCTGGTGCAGAGCCCTGCATCCACCCAGCCCCCAGCGTAGGGGAGGGGAGATGGGGGTGAGGCAGGAATGCACTGCATTGGGGCTACTCTCTTCCTAGGAGCCATCTCTGAAATATACGAAGCCAGCCCCTGGGGGATTGGGCTCCCTTCTTCCTTGGCTTTGGGCCTGCTTGGGCAGTGCTGCGTAAAGATCCTCTGCTTTAAATGCAGCAAAGGCTGCTCCTCTCAACCCTCCCTCCACCGCTTTCTTCACTCGATAAGGAGGCTTCTCTGGGCATCCCCTGCTCCCTCACCGAGCTTCTTCCAGCGGCTTGAATTTCCACCAAATCTCTGCCAGACTTCCTGTCTGGCTGCCCGGCTCCCCCCGCTCTCTGGTTTATTTCAGTGAGTCGGTATTGAAATGCCATTAAGCGATATGGATGGCGCTGACCGGCCCAAAGGGCTTGTAATTCATCTCCGGCGCTCCAGACGTCGAGAGGTGGGTCCGTGAAGAGGAGGAGGAGGCGGCTATCGCTGGGAAAGACGTGGCTGAGGAATTGGGGTCGATAGAGGTGGAAGTGGGGGACGGGACTGTGGAAACAAAATGCGAGAAGCTAGCATGAGCTGAGAGATGAGCTGGTCCAGGTGACGTGCCACCAGGGGACCATACCTTTTGCTGCTGGTTCAAGTCCAGGCCTAGGCAATGTAGGAGCCCCAATCCTGGCTCATGACCCCGTCAGGCTGGCTGCTGCACAGAAACAACCACCACGCTCCCCAGCTCTTCTCCTCCATAGATCTCAAAGTACTTTCCAAAGGAGGGCAAGTATCATCGTCCCCATTTTACAGATGGGGAAACTGAGGCACCGAGCAGGGGCCTGACTCGCCCCAGGTCACCCAGCGGCAGAGTTGGAAAGAGAACCCAGATTTCCCAGCTCCCACACCAGCGCGCTATCCCCTCAGCCCACGGATTGCACCCTCTGCCGAGACAAGAGACAACAGGTGGATAAAAGTATCCGAGGGGTAGCTGTGTTAGTCTGGATCTGTAAAAAGCAACAGAGAGTCCTGTGGCACCTTTAAGACTAACAGATGCATTGGAGCATAAACTTTCGTGGGTGAATACCCACTTTGTCAGACGCATGCTTATGCTCCAATACATCTGTTAGTCTTAAAGGTGCACAAGATTCTCTGTTGCTTTTTACAGGTGGATAAAGTCAGCGTCTCAATGACTTATAGGAGTCATTCCCAGCTAAGGCACAGGGCAGATGAAGTGTCTTGTCCACGGTCATGCCAGGAGTCTGTTGCGGAGGTGGGATCTGAACCCGGCTCTCCTGATTCCCAGTGGTAGAAGGGGGCAAATAATCCTTCCTTCCTCTGTCCTGTCTATTCAGATTGTAATCTCATGCGGTGTCAGTGACACCGGGGCCCCGACAGCAGTCAGGGCTTCCGGGTGCTAGTGTCGTGCAAGTAACAACAGTGCCGGGCCCGACGTCAATCAGAACGGAGTGACTCCCGTTTACATGCGCCGAGGCTCCCGCTTGCCTTGTTTGGGAGCAGGACAGACTCCGGAATATGGCAGCGAGCGGGTGCAGAGAAAAAGTCCCGGTTGCTCTATGAAGTATTCAGCAAGGAATGTAATCCAGAGGCCAGCCGCCTCTGCCCCGTCTGGGGCCGACATCATGTGGCTTTATTGGAAAGGCGAGTGGAGCTTTGGTTGCTGATCCCAAGGACCAGGGCAAACACAGACAGGCCTTCTGAGGCAACGGCAGCAATTCACGCAGACAGTTGAAAGAGAGGAGCTGATCGCTGCGGTAACTGTGGGCCAGATTGTCCAAGGTGTTTAGGCACGTAGCTCCCAGGGGAGTTCGGCACCTAAGTACGTTTGAGGATCCAGGCCTGAGCACCTCGTTTCATACGACTGATGTCAATGGAGTGATCAGTGTCTCTTAGCAAAACAAGGCCTTACCAAAAACAGGGCCCCATTTTGCTAGCACGCATATTGAAACACAGCAACTCGGCCCTAAAAAGCATACAGTCTAAGCCAACAAGAAGGGGAAACTGAGTCAAGGAAGGCCAGCAGGACAGTGGCAGAACCAAGATGGGAACCCAGGTCTCAGGCCAGTAAGTGCTCTATCCACTAGACCGCACTGCCGGTCCCACCTAGTCAATTAATGACTCCCAGTTTACACCAGCACTGGGGACAGCGTAACGAGGCCTTTGTGGTTCTTCAGATCCAAACTTTTGCTGTTGGTCAGAGCTCTTGGGTTTGGAGTCCCCCTGCCCTGCAGGTTGCGAGGTCAGTTACCCTTGTGCTAAGCCACTCCCGACTGGTGTCACGGAAGCCAAGGTGCGTGGCAGGGCCCTGCTAGGAGGCAGATATTACCCACAGTTCACAGATGCTGCTGATGTGCCCTGGGGGTTGCTGCCAGAGATGCGATGGTGGACTCAGAGCCACCCTGTCTACCAGACCTCCCGCAGAAACTCCAAAGCACTGGCACGCGGTGATTCTGTTCCTGAAGTGGGGACTTCAGCCACCTTTGCCCTCCCTATATTCTTGGCTGTGCAGGGGCCCTGCCTTGCGAAGGGACTCTGGACCATGTGCTACCAGAGTAGTAGGTTGTTATCTTCCATGGGTCAGCAATGGGGACACAGCAGGCTTTGTGAGCATGCTACACGTGTGAGTGTGTAACCCCTTGCTACTCTTTGCCTCCCTCTAGTGGCGGGGCTGTGTAAGAGGTTCAGGAATCTCATCATCGTATTTTAGTTCTTCAGTGCAAGTGGGACAAGCTTGTGCTTTCCTTGCAGAAGGGCCTGGGGTTCAAATCCTGCTGTGGATCCAAACGGAGACAGTTACACAAGCAGTTCCCAGAAGGGGCAACACTTTATATTTAAAGCCGGGATTTGGATGGGGGCAATTTTGACACAAACCAGGCTCGGCGGCTCAGAGACACGCTGCCATTTAAATCTGTGCAACGCGACACAAACCATGGCACATTCTTAGTCCTTTACTGAACCATTCCAGGGGACTGTCGCCAGCTCCAGCGGGGTGAGGGGCAGAGTTAAGGTTGCATTGAGAGGATGGGGATACAAATAACTTGGTTTTCGGAGATTTAAGCTGGTGTTACCTTAACTTTTCATTTCCTGGCTTTCAGTGGGTTCCATTTAGACACTCTCCACATTCCAGCAGGGCAGCACTGGGCAACCTGCATTAAAGAAGTTTTGGGGGCAGTTAATTTTTATCGGGGCAGCATTATTTCTCTATATATTTTTTCACATGAATTGGGATAATCGGCTCTCCCAGTCCTGGCCAGCTGTTTTTACCCAAGTATTTTTCAACCAACAAACTCCCATCTTCCCCCTCTCTAGCGCCACATCAGGGGGTGCTTTCAGGTAGCTCACGCCTCAGCAGCGGCTGTACCGACGCCTGCAGGTGGGCATCTTGGTTAGGATGGAGGAACCAGGAGACTAACGATGCTCCCGAACGGAGTGGAGAGTCGCAACACATTTCTCAGCGGATGTCACAGGGCTGGCCCAGAGGGACATCTGGGCAGAAAGGCCCAGAGCCTCAAAGGTTTTTAGGAGCCTAAATACCTTTGCAGATCCAGAGTCACTAGCAATTGGCCTCTGTGTGTTGTGTTGATATTGCTCAGGAATGACTGTGTGTGCACGCGCACACACACACACAGCGGAGCGTCACACCCTCATTGCGCTGGCGTAAATGACAGCACAAGGCAGAAGGCGATGGGGAAATTGGGCCTTAAATATTCCTTTCTGCCACCAGGAGGCCCTAGACTCTCACAGCTGGATCCATCTCTGCCTAGGGGCTGGATCCCGTCTCTCCAGCCTCTCCCACGCTCCTCCTCCTTTGCCGCTTTCCTAGGCCCTTTCTTCTTGTTTCTCTCTCCTTTGCTTTCTGCGATTCCCCTGCCGGAGAACTGCCCGGGATCTTGCCAGCCGGAGAGTTAAACAGAGGTTCAAATCCTTATTTGGGACAGAGGGCAAGAGAGACCGGCTGATTCCAAAATCCTGCCAGTAAAGGAAGACTAACAAATGCCCCACCAGCTGAAAAGACCTCCCGGCTTTCCCCGCCTGGAGGGGACATGGACCCACAGGCTGGGTATGGCAGGGGAAGCTGAGAGCAAGGGATACTTCATGGGAGGCTAGGAGCCTGTCAGTGCCGGATACAGATGCACTGGGAGAGGACATGCACTTAGATGCTGTGTTTATCATAGAAACCCACGGCAAGCTCCGGCCACTGGGGGCCAATGCCCCTGCTTACCCCAGGGCTGGATTTGGTCCCTTGGGACTGGTTCTCCATCAGCCTGCACCTTGGTTACACCAGTGCAAGGTGGGTGTAACGCTTTTTACACCCACTGTGGTAGCTGGCCTGATTCTCTTACATGCGGCTCTGCAGCATAAAGGGGCCTTAAAGAATCCCCTCCACGCGGAGGGTTTCCCTGGTGGGCGAGGAGCTGTCTAAGGGCCTGTGACGGTGCAGGACTCATCCCTGCAGCGCCTCCTGCTGGTTGTCCATGGGAATTAGCTCTCCAGCCATTGGAGCGCCCTCTGCAGGCCGGTGTCCCACTACCGCTTGGCCCCTGTGTCCTTCCCAGACCCAGTGCCCTGTTATCTGGGGCACTGCCCCCTGGCAGTAACCCCTCCCAGCTCTGGGTCTCCCCCTCCCAGGGGACCCACTATCCCCACTTCACCTCAGTCTCGGCTACTGCCCAGTCTCCATCTAGCCCCTGTTCCCTGGGGCAGACTGCAGTATCAGCCACTCATCACAGGCAAAGGGGTTCGGACCTGCTGCTTCTGCCTACCCATGGGCTGCCCCCTGCAACCCAGTACTTAATAGGCCTTAAGCCTGGGGCTTTCCTAGGCCAGAGCTCCCCGGCTCCCTCGGCCTTTCCCCAGCCCTGCTCCTCCCCATGTACTTGGTTACGCTCCCTGCAGCCAGGCCCTTCTCTCTCTGAACGCAGAGAGAGACTGTCTGCTGGAGCGCCTGGCTCAAGCCTTTATAGGGCCAGCCGGGCCCCGATTGGGGCATGGCCCCAGCTGAGCCAGCTTCCTCCCAATCAGCCCAGGCCCCTTGCCCTTCCACAGCCCTCCTCCAGGGCTGTTTTAATCCCCTCAGGGCAGGAGCGGGTAACCACCGCGCTACAGGGCCCTGCTCCCAGCCCCTGGCGTGAGGCAGATCGGGGGTATGGCTGGAACGCACGGCCCTAGGGAGAGTCACTGCTGCCCAAGGGCCAGAAAGGGAAGCAGAGCGTAAATCAGAGCAGCCCTGAGGCTGCTCTACCTTACCCCACTGACCCAGGAAGGGCCCTGTGGAGCTGCAGAATACAGGAGGCCCCGGTTCTCAGTTACATCAAGGCTCCTTTACAGGGGTTAACGCCCCGGGTGGGGTAAAAGGGTCAGTCCCTTTACATGGCCAGAATGGAGAAACAGGGCCCAGGGAATGCTCAGATGGCTTAAAGCTCCAGTCACACACCCCCATCCCCATCCCAAGGTTAGGAACAGAGACGCACGACACCCGGCCCAAGATGCAGGGAGAGGGTGACTCAGGCCCCCAGTTCCACCTACCAAGGATTTGCTGAGAGGCCGGGCGTCTGGGCTGACCCAGGCGGGGGCTGGGATCTGGGATCTCCAGAATGCTGGTTTCATGTTGGGGCTCAGCAAGGCATTGGGAGCGTGTTTCGCTCTGGGGCGGGGAGGTCTGATTTAAAGCCCCCTCCTGCAGCTGGCAGCGAAGTTAATCAGCCTGCCCGCGTTCCCATCAGACACAGAGCTGCCTCCAGCCCCCTTTGACCATGGCTGTGCACTGATCCAGGCTGCTTATCCTCCTCGGTGGGGCTGGCAGGGCACGGCTCTGCCGTGGGCTCCCAGCCCGAACCTGCCGCAGGTGGAAGCGAGTCCACCTCTCCCTCGACTAGCACTTCAGGCTCTTACCTGCCCCCTGGATCAAAGCACCTCGCAGTCATTGCGGAGCTGAGCCAGTGAGGTGGGTCAGAATCCTTACCGCCCCTTTTTCTATGTGGGGAAACCGAGGCACAAAGACTTGCCTGCGCTCACCTAGGGAGCCTGTGGCCCAGCCAGGCGCCTGAATCCAGACATTCAATGGCGCAAGATCCCCAGCTGGTGCAAATCAGCGTTACTGGATGGGCGCCCATGTACCAGGTCCCCATCTGGGGCAAGGGAGCACTGCCCCATCGTGAAGCCAATGCACCTGCTCTGAGTGATGCCAGCCGAGGATCTGGCCCGGAGTTTCCAGCGGCCACGCTTGGCATGGGCGCCGGAAGCGGGTGCTGCCTACGTGGGGCTTAGCAGGGGCCGAATGAACAAAGAGGAAGGGCTCCTGCGCCAGGCATCTTGGCGCGGGGGTGGGGGGTGGGGGGGCCTTTCAGCTGCTCTGTGAATGCTCCAATTCAGCCGTGAGCTGAGGGAGCATGGGACAGACCCTGCCCATCTGCAAGAGAACAGCTCTGGGGCAGCCCTGGGCAGGGGGATGCGGTTACCGGAGAGGGGTTCTGGTGGCACCGCATCTCTGCAGCGCCTTTCCCCGCACCAGGGGCTCTGCACAGCCCTGAGTCCCAGCCAGGATCGCAGCGGGGTCTGGAGTCACACAGCCCCATGCTGCGGAGACGTTTGCTTCTCAGAGGAAGCCTCGCTGCACGGGGTCGGCTGGGCAGGGCGCCGGGGGCACAGACATGGCGGGAACCCCAGAGGGAACGGAGGCAGCTTCCCTGAAACATCTGCTTCAGGGCTCCCCTGATGTGAGGCCTTGTCAATAGCAAAATGTCTTTGCCCATCTCGGGCACTTCCCAACCCAGGTCTCCATGCCCTCTGCAGACAAACACACGACACCCGAGAGAAGGTAACTGAGGCACGGAGTACATAGAATTACTTTAAAAATAGTCCAAACCCAAGCTACTGCATTGCTCATGCAATTCTCCCCCAGGGATCAGCTGCCCTCAGTGGATCATACACCCAGCTCACGTACACCCCCCACCCCCCAGCCGTGTCTCGCACCCAGCCCCAAGGCATTCCCACCTTGCAAACAGGAGACTGGGGCTGGACTCCCTGGTGGGGGCCTGCATTTACCTGGGGGCGTGGTGGATTCTCCATCACTCACAATGTTTAAATCAAGACTGGACGGATGTTGTTCTAAAAGATCTGCCTTGGGAGTATTCCAGGGCAGTTCTCTGCCCTGTGCTGTCCAGGCAGTTGGACTAGATGACAAAGCCCTGGCCGGGATGATTTTGTTGGGGTTGGTCCTGCTCTGAGCAGGGGGTTGGACTAGATGCCTCCTGAGATCCCTTCCAACCCTGATATTCTGTGATTCTATGCTAGATGATCACAGTGGTTCCTTCTGGGCTGGGAATCTCGGAGTCTGTCCATCACAGAGCTGGGCTGACGCTGCCGGATAACGGGCCGGGCACAACGGAGAGGGAGCTGGAGCAGCCAGAAGAGACCAAGGATGCAGAGGGAAAGACGGACGTAACTCATGGCCTGCGAGGTGGAGCCTGCCATCATTGTTTTCCCTCCCGGTCCAATGCTGTCCAGATTCACGGCAGCCCCGCAAAGGGGACACAAAGGAGGCTTAAACCCACTTCCCCTGCCCCTTCCCCCCGCAGTCCTCGCCCTAAGCACAGAGTCAAGAGGAACTGAGAATCAGTTCAAAGGGGCCCAGGGCTCTACCGACCCTATTTTAAAAGCCTGGTGAATTCTCCTGTCGAACCAGAACCTCGTGGGCCTTCTCACCGGAGAGCCAGCTGACCATCCTGAATGCAGGAGGCCGGGATTTCTCCCCCTGCTGCAGGGCAAGGATCAGTAATACCAGGGTCACGAGCTTCCGAGCCGCTACGGACCCCCAGAGTGGCATAAGATGGGCCTGGATTTCAGAGGCCCAGGAGATCAGCCTCGGGTCCCTCAGCCTGCTCCCGCCCCACCGCCACCTCTCTCCAGTGCGATGCGTTGATTTCAGCAGCGATGCTTCGGAGCCGTGCGCTGCCAGCAGAGAATCGGATGGGGCTCCCTCCGTTGCAAGGTCTGGCCCTGGTGGAGGGGCTGGATTTGTTCCGGAGGGGGGAGCCCTATCAATCATGCCAGGGAAGAGGGAGCTGGAGGGCCCCGTAAAGGAGAAACTAAGGAACGCGGCAGGCAGAGCGGGCATGGAGGGGGAGAGACATCTAATGGGACAAGCTAATCGGAAACAGCAGGATGAGATGATCCCGTGATGAGACAAAGGGACGAGCGGCGCAGCCAGGCGGCCGGGGTAGAGAGGGTGGAGAATTGGATGGGAAAGACGTTAAAGGGCAGAGGAAGATAGAGACAAACGGTTGTGATACAAGGCCAAATCCTGAGCTCCCTACCCCGGTGGCGGCTGAGCAAGGGCATCAGGGTTTGGTCTATGGAAAAGAAGGGGGACAATGGGGCTCAGCAGGGCCTGCTTCCCAGTTACTCCATTCTCCTGCCTGGCGTCATAAGCCCCCTTTGCGCTCCCTGGGTTCCAGAGCCATGCAGGAGCCTGGCTGGCCACTAGTGTCAGTTAGAGCAGCCTCGGGGCTGCTCTGACTTTACAGTCTGCTCCTTATGGGCCCTGGGGAACTGGGAATAGCCACAGCACAGTGTGCTGCAGCCACACCTCCGATCCACTCCCCTGCACCAGGATCTGGGAGCAGAGCCCTTACTCCAGCTTCACACTGGCCAGGGAGGCTCTCCCCCGAGAAAGGGGGATTGCCACCCACTTTGCTTGACCTTTGAGCTGCTCTCAGCACAGGGGTGAATTTCACCCCTGGAGGAGCAAAAAAGCCGGGAGGCCGAGAGCGGCACACAGGCCAAGCAGGGAACATTTGCTACCAATTATGGTTTAACGTCTCTTGCTGAACATGCAGTTCAGGTTTCCCCTCTTTGAGCGTTTTGCCACAAATGTACCGACTCAGGATGTGATCTCATGAGCGGAGCAGAGACTGGCTGGGTCAGGGCTTGGATGGGAGACCTGCCGGTCATTGCTGATTCAGGAGATGGCAGAGAATCGGTGCAGAATGAATGGGCCATTGTGGAGTTTGGGGGGGCGCCTGGATGTCAGGTGAGATGCAAGCCCAAGTCTCTGCCCACTTGTGGTCATGGCACCTGTTGGCATGATGGGACTGTGAGATGTGCCGTCCTGGCTCTGTTGCATGAGGGGAATCACATTCTGCAAACGCCCTGTCTGGTTCCAGTTGCACACAGTATTTTCCTCCCTCACTTCCTGTCCTAAAATCTTGTGCAGTGTTGCTGCGGGATGTTAAACAGCTACCACCCTCCACTCCAGAGGTGGCTGCATTTCAGTGCTTTTGGAGTGATCCCTGTGCGGTGCTGGGAAACAGCTGCCACATCCCTACACAGAGAGGAGAGAAGTGACCCCCTGTATAGATATATCCCTTGCCTACCTGTCTGGGGTGTTTAATGCTTGTCAAGCGCTTTGAGATCAGCAGCTCCTGCAGGAGCCCAGGGTACAATTAGCATCAGATGAAAATGAAGGCCAACAATTAAGTTATACGGTAGGAAAACCCTTCCAACTCTGGGGGGAAAATCAGAGCTGCCAAAGGAGCTTGTAGAATTGCTGGCCTAGCAAATAATCCAGGCCGGAATAGACATCCGTCTATTTCAGATGGTTTAGGAAAAAATTAAGTCGCTTGTGCTATGACTCAGGGTGGGGACGGGCATAGGTTTAAAATGTGCTGGGTTAGCTAGGCTCACACACCGAGCACCCCGGCCCTAAAGGAGAGGGGCTGCAGGAGAAACGGGTCATTTGTGTCGGGCAAGGGGAAGGGTGAGATGTCAAGGAAAGATGGCAGCATCTTCCAGACTCCATCCACTCTGGGATAGAGTATTTTCTAGTGCCTTCTCTATTCGGAACAGGGGAAAAGGTACAGCCACATTACCACATTAGATTGACTGGACATTTCTAAGGGATACAAATCGGACTCAGTGACGTTTTTGGGGCTGAAATTGTTTTCGGCATAAAGTACGGATTTGACGACACAAAAAAGACGTTGCGAGTTTGTGTCAGTTTTGCTGAATTGTTCGGGTTAAAAAGAGCCTCCCCTCCCCCATCCATTGGAAAAAATCTAAATGTTTTGTTTGGACATTTTCTAACTGAAATGTTTCGATTTTTTGGCTCAAAGCAACTTTTTGTTTCAACATTTCCTTTCATCTTATTTCTAAAACCCAAATACAATAGTTGAAATCAAAACAAAACATTTCATTTGACCTGAAACAGGGTTGGGTTGGTTTTTTTTTACTTTTTGATTAATCAAAAATTTTGAAAAAATTTGTTTTCTGTTTGACCTGAAACAATTTTTTCCCTGAATTGCCAGAGAAGCAAAAAATCCATTATTTGCACAGATCTATATGCAAACCCTCATGCTTCAGGGCAAAACCCTAGAAGGGGTCAGGAAGATACATCCCCTATGGGCTAACTATTGTCCAGTCTAGTGGTTTTTCAGCTTTCCCTCAAGGAAGATCGCACTGGCTACCATTGGAGACAGGACCCCAGACAAGACAGACTATTGGTCTGATCCAATAGATTGAATCCTTGGCCCTTATGCTGCTATTTATTTTGGTCCAAGACACATGTTTGCTGGAAATTGGGCTTCTGTGCAGCTCTGGATGCAAATCTCACTACTGAACTTCTTTTTAGGGCTGGTTAAAAATGGAATTTCCATCCCATGGGCAATTCCAAGATTTCAAAATCTGTTTGAGCCCTGAATCGGGTTGAAATCTCAGAATATTTCGCAAAGTGAAATATGCCAAAAATGTGTGTATTTGCTACATATAACATCCATGTAAATTCATAATATAGTCTAACATATAATATAAATACGGCAGAAGATGGTAAACTTAAATGCGAGATACAGGCCACATTGGGGAGCGCTGGAAGAGTGCAGGATAACATCTCAAGGGTAGCGCATGATGAGTGCACGCCACTGAGACTAAAAAGTCCAACTATATAGGACAACGGGCCCCCACAACGCTGTACGGCACAGAAACATGGGCGACAAAGAAAGCGAGTTCAACGCCTACCGGTGTTTGAGAGGAGATGTCTTCACAGCATACGACAAGATACACAAAGGGACAGATTTCGAAATGGGAGTATGAGGATGTGGCTGAGAAAATCCAGCAGGCGGGGCTGGGCTGGTTTGGGGGCTGGGGGAGGATGAACGCAGGGGAGCTGGCGACGACGGCCTGGCAGAAGAGGGTGGGAGGAGAGAGCCCGAGGAAGACCAAGGAAGCAGTGGCCGGCCTGCATCAAAGATGGTCAGCAGGTGGACCGTAGCACTGCCTGGGACAGACAAAGGTGCTGGATGCTTGCACAACGCCCCGACCCCAGTTGATGGGAAAAGGGGAAGAAGAAAACAGAACATATTCTAACCTATAATATAACCAAAAAGTCCAAATAACAAAGCCAAAACCCAACGAGTTCTGGAAGGAAGAGGTTTTGATCGTTTCCTGCAGAAATGTCCGTGAAATCGACATGTTCCCATGCAAAGTTCTGATTTTGTCGAATGAGCATTGTCCGACAGAAAACTTTCAACCACCTCGGCTTATTTTACTCGAAGGTTTTTGAACCCAGGCCTCTGATCACGACAGCTGCTGCTGGAACGCTGCTTTGAGTCCAGAGCTGGCCTCTCTGTGGGTTTACACTCTCACACAAGACTTGCTAGCAGACTCTTTCACCTGGGTACCCACGGATCTTTCTAGTGGTGAAGATATGGCTCTTTGCCTCTCCCCCACCCCACATCCGAGGAAGCAATAGCACCAGGCAGTTCATTAAATGGGAAAACAAACGAATGAAATTCCAGCATCAGTCAATGACAGCCCAGTTACTTCTTTGGAAATATAACGTCTAGCTCTTATACACTGAGATCTACGGGGGCAAAAATACCCCCAAGTTCTTTACAAAGAAGATTGGTATTATTTCCATTTTACAGACAGGCAAACGGAGGCACAAAGGGGTGAAGGACTTGCCTGAGGTCACCAAGCAGGCAGTGCTGATAATAGAATCCAAATCTCCCGAGTCCCAGTGCAGTGTTCTACCCACTAGGTTACACTGCCTCCCGAGATCATTGCCTGCCCTGGGATGGGCATTAGGACAGTCTCTCGACTCTGCTAGTGGAACCCAGTGTTTTTATTGGTGAAGCAGATTTTTCTTTCTTGTTTATTTTTTACTCTGTAGGGAAATCTCCATCTCCCCTCTCCTTTAGCCTTCAAGCCCGGGCTACCCTATTGGACTGGAGTCTCTCTTCTCCTGTCCGTTTGCCTGCAGTCTCAGTGCAGATGGCTTTTTCACAGTCGCAGGAGCGTCGACAGACAGCTCTGCTCTCTCTGGAGGGTAATGTTGATTCATGCCCTACGTGTTTGGATTGGACTCTGGCAAATCACAGGTCCTCCATCAAATCAAGCTATGGCTGCTTAATGTCCCATCCCGTCTGCTAACCTTCTTAAAACAAGGTCACCTCTCTCCAGGCTCTGTATGCTTCCACCTAGCCAAAGCGTGATCTCGTGGTTAGCTTGTGGGCTCAGACCCTGCTTCCTAACACACTTCCTTGGTGACCTCGGGCAGGTCACGTACTCTCTTTGCCTCAGTTTCCCCACCTGTAAAATGGTGATGCTGGCACTGTGCTACCTTTCAGACATCACTCCAAGGTACTGATATGGCCTGCACAGGGGTCACTCACCCAGCACTGAAATGCTGCCACTCTGGGGCAGGATGCAACAGCTAACAGAGCACAGCAACACTGCACAAAGATCATTCACCCAGCACCAAAATGCCACCACCTCTGAGATGGAACCTGGCAGCTGCTTCACAGTGTTCAGACAGCACCGCTAACTAGATCTTAATTCTAGTGATAAGTGATAAATGATTAATCCCAGTCAGGTGCTGCTGCTCTCTGTAAACTCAATGGAGCAGTTATCCAACAGGCCCCTCTCCTGCTGCCCTCTGGTAAGGGATGTTTGAGAGAGATCTAGTTATAAAATACGGAGTTCTACTCTGGAGCCTACTTGCAGGATATAAGACCTTTCAGAGTAACTTTTATCCTCCAAAGAGAGCCCAAGGCCGTCCCAAACGAAGCGCACAATTTATACCTGTAGTTACTTCCATGAAATCCAATTAACTTCTAAAGACGGGATGGCCCAGTGACTAGGACACACAATCCGGACAGCTCGGTTCTGTTCCTGGCTCTGCCACTGACCTGCATGTGGTACGTACAGCCCCTAGCAAAATGCGTCTTGATCCCAGCTGGGGCCTGTAGGTGCTACCGTAATCATAAAAGAAGATGCCTTTGTATAAACCATGGCAGAATTTGGCTCTACCATTGCTGACATGCAGCCGCTCTGGGGTGGAAGTCTGCAGCCAGTTGGCACGGAGCACCAACATTGTGGCTTAGGAGAGATTCCCGCCAAGCATAATGAAGGCAAAACTCCACTCTTAGGAGAAACGCCCTGAAATACTTAATGGCCATGTAGGGCAGACAGACAGGAGCTTGATTTTTAAAATGCTCATTCAGTGAGTATCCAGCAAACACCAAACAATTTGCCTGAAATAGATTGATTACTCTGCCTTGCCAGGATTTGAACCTGTGGCTGCTGGGAGGACAGAGTCTTTACTCACCAGCACAACCAAACCACACAGATTCTAACGGAGCAACTCCTGATTTACCCCTGGAGTCACTTCAGAATCAGGCTCCACTCAACTGACAATGTAGTGCCAATACTTAGCCCCTGCATGGCCTTATCCAGGATTTCCAAGCACTTAAACAGGACCCCTTTGTGATTTGATTAGGCCCTTATTCTCCTCCTCCTTTTCCAGATGGGTAAACTGAGGCACGGAGGGTTCCACTCAAGGCCTGGAAGGAAGCGGGTTCTCATGGGGGAAAAGCTACCTAGTCTTTTCTGCAACTGAAGCCATCCAGGAGGCCTCATGGAACGTACTGCACTTGGGAACAGTGAGGCTGACAGACGTTCCATTGTATTTCCCTGTCGGGCTCTCTGTGCCATCGGTTGTCTCTTATACTTCGGGCACATCTACATTTGAGCCGGCAGCTGTGATTCCCAGCTCTTGTGGACGTACCTGCGCTAACTCTGCTTGTGTCCACAACAGGATAGACAGCTTAGGGTGACCAGATGTCCTGGTTTTTTAGGGACACTCCCGATTTTGGGGTCTTTTTCTTGTATAGGAGGTTCCTATTACCCCCCACCCCCATCCCAATTTTTCACACTTGCTGTCTGGCCACCCTAAGGCAGCTGCTCAGACTAGCTGCCCCAAATACAATCCTGCCGGACCCAGTGGTCCACTGGCCCGAGCCATATAGAGACATATGGACAGATACATTTATCGGCACTGGGAATTACACCTCCCAGCTCAAATGCAGATGTGCGCTTAGATTGGAACCTCTTTGGGGGAGGGACTGTCTTTCTGTTCTGTGTCTGTACAGCACCGAGCGCCCTGGGGTCCTGGGCCATGACTGGGACTCCCAGGCGATATGGTAAGAAGGATAATAAAGTGAACAGGATTTCATTCCCCACCCTGCACCACTGACGCCAGGTGCGCATCGGAGCTGAACACCCGCTATTAAAGCAGGAAAAAAATCATCCCAGGTTCTCGACTGTCGCAAACTTTGCTGGCGCGAACTTCAGCCAAATGTGTCGCTGGAGCTGTGTGGGTCCCAGGATATTGGAGAGACGAGGCGGGTGAGGTCATATCTTTTATTGGACCAACTTCTATTGGGGAGAGAGAGAGAGAGAGAGAGAGACGAGTTTTTGAGCCACTCGGATCCATCCGGGCTCCCCCAACACTCACAAAGACTCCGGGTAATTTACATTACAAAGCAGCAGCCCTCCATCCTGCCCCTTTGTGCCTTCCGCCAAAGGCTGAAAATAACTCAGTCCGGGGTCCAAACTGCCCCCCCCCGAAAAATAGGGATAGGGCAGGGCGGGTTTGTGCATTTCTGCTTGCAATCTGCAATGATGCATAAAGGTATCGACTAACATCCATGCTGCTGGCTACGGCAGGTAGCCACGCGTGTGTCTATTTAAACCCCTGTGTGTGCAATGAGGAGATGAGCAGGATAAGGGGACTAGACAGAGGAAAAGAAAACCTGCATTTCTTCAGAGCAGAAGCAGATGCAACTCAGGGGCATCAGCAAGTTTTGGTGCAGTGGATTAAAAATCTACCCTGCTTCAATTTCCCCCTCTCTTCTTGGGATATTCTGCTGGGCTTTGCCAGTTGCAAAGGGGTGGGGGTGGGGGGGGGCGGATTTTGCCAGCACAGCGTTGAATTAGAAATACGTTTGTCAAGCTGTGTAATTTCTTGGCACTCTTTTTTAAAGGGGGGGGGAATAAAAGAAGGAGGGGGGAAGGTTTTGTGTGTGTGTGTCTGTGCATCAGGGAGCTTGTTTCAAACTGGGTCCTGCCTCGCCTGCTGTCTGAGCTCCTGGCTGTATATGTGATCTGTGCTCTCTCTTGGAATAACTGCAGTTCACCTCTGCATTGGCCCACTGCAAGATCCAGCCCAGCTCCGGAGGAAAAGTTCTCGCTCTCCGTCTCCCTTCGCAAGATCAGCACCCGCACGCCTCGAGTGAATTTCCACCCTGCCAGCCGGCTGCCTTCTCAGGAGAGGTGAGTGAATGACTTTGATTCAGCTGTTTCCTCCTTGGGAACAGGGGGGACAGAAAATTGCTGCACTTGGATCAAGGTTGGGCTCTTTGGTTTCTTCTGGATTCTTTTGGGGCTGGGTTGCAAATCCTTTCCCAGCCTCTCCAAGGAGCAGGCAGCTACTCCCATGAGTGTTCCCCTGGATGTAATGGGGTGACGGGGCTCACCCATAATAAAGGACTCACGATTTGGCCCTTGGGTTTGTTTTTCCAAGTGCGAATAGATTTATTGTTCAGTCCCTTCTCTTTTTTTGAATGACAGAAAGTCAGAGGAAAGCTCAGACAGGGAATGAGATCTCAGTCTATTGCAGAGTTTGACATGCAGATCCATTTTCCAGTGCAAACAATTTTTTGTTAAGGGGGGGGGGCGGCGTGTGTGTTGCAATTGATGCACGAGAGGACAGGCTGTAAATATGCCACTTGCAACATTCAGCTGTGTGCAGCAGGCAGGGGATCAAGGAGAGACGCTCGTCACTTCAGCCTCGGCCCCTCACGTGGCTACTTCGGGGATTTGTCCTTGGATCTGCGATGTTCCAGGGTTTCTCTCTCCGCACTGAACAATTTTATTTGTGGGCGAGCAAGCCTTTTAA
Source organism: Malaclemys terrapin pileata (assembly GCF_027887155.1). Lineage (NCBI taxonomy): Eukaryota > Metazoa > Chordata > Testudines > Emydidae > Malaclemys > Malaclemys terrapin. The sequence continues at coordinate 4,063,605 of NC_071525.1, forward strand.
TAGACTGCCTCCTCCTTTGTGTTACGTGTGCAAACTCCCTCGTCCTCTCACTCCTTCCCGGCTCCAGCCCTGGGTTTTCATTATTTTTATTTCCCCCTTTTTTTATTTTTAAAGTGGCACGTAAGAGAGAATTTACCACTGGCCCGTGTTCCGTCTACGTTAACAGCCCTGGAGCTGGCACCTGCTGTTCGTACCTAGAGGGCTGGCACAGTCTAGACATTGGCAGGGCAAGCCTGTGCTAAACTTCTGCTAATGCTCCTCTGAGCTCTGCCCCGGCCAGACTGTCTATAATGGAGCAGGTTCAATGTAACTCGCTCTGTGGGCTTTCTGCTGAGACCGCCAATTGTGTGTGTGTGTGTGTACGCGCGCGCTAAGGGCTAGTAGCTCCGGAACTGGGCTGGGATCCAGAAGACCTAGGTTCTTGCTGTGTGTGACCTTGGACAATCCACTCCATCCACCTTGTGCCTCAGTTCCCCCCCTCTAAAATGCTCTCTTCCCCAGGGGTGCGGTGAGGCTAAATGCACCCATGCTGGAGAGGTGATTGTCTACTGTGGGGAAGAGGCCAGCTAAGCGGCTGGAGAGCTTGCTTGGAATCAGCTCTCAGGTGTTGGGTTTGATGCAGAGGTTCTTCTCCCTGCGTTATGCAGCTGGAAGGAGCATAGCGGCCTGGACATCAACAAGACACCCTTTGCAGCCCTTCTGCGGCAGAAGCCTAATATGTTTCCTGGAGGAAGGTTTTGCAGGGAAATGCAGGGGGGAGGGGGGCTGGGCTTACTCAGTTTCATGAGTTTGCAAAACAAAACCCAGCATTGCAGATTCCCTAGTGGGTTCCACAGAGAAGCACGGAAGGCCAGCCGCATCCAACCCCATGTACCTGGTCAGTTGCAATGACCCCCCAGAAACTCCACCTGCTAGCTCACAACTAACCTGCCCCATGCAAGGCAACGGCACGTTTATTGTCTGTGATACAACGAGCCGGAACCACCCCGCAAATACACCCTGTGCCCTGCGAGCCCCATCGCGCAGCCTGTGTGGAGCTAACGGACCCAGCCCAGAGTGGATGTGATTTAAATCGCTAGTCAAGAAGACTCGATTTGATTGTGGATTTCTACACAAAAGTGCATTCTGGAATATGCTGCTCAAACAGTTTCACTTTTGTTTCTACTGCCTGTCCCTCCCGTCTCACATTTATCTCCAGACTTCTTCTCCTTGTCCAGTTCTATTCCGCCCCCAACAATCTTCTAGTCATTGAACTTTTTGAAACTTTGCACTTTTAGAGAGAGGTAAGGGATTGACTCTGTGTACACAAATTTGCAGAGGGACAATAGGGTTGAGGTCTCATTTCTCACCTCCCTCATTTATTTATTTATTTAAAAACAATATTGCTGTTAACAAGCATGTTATCTCTGGAGACACAAATCCACAGTTTGAGAACTGCAAAACCAAGTGTCTCTGATGGTATCTTCTAGACTGAGCACTGAGTCCCATTGGGTAGATAGAAAGAGTAACCTAAATAATCGATACAGAAGCCCCTGGAACCCCATAAGATTCTCTAATCCATGAACTATTGGAACTCACTTACAAAACTTTTCTTAAACATGACATGAATAGATTGTCTCCTACTCTAGAATTAGAATTTATAATCCCTATTCCATGAGGGGATATCTTTGAGCTATAATGTGTCTTAATTAAAACTATCTTTAGATAGGGTTTGCCTCAAAAATCCGATTTAAATACAAAAAACCCGATTTTTTAAAAAACATCATTGATTTTTATCCACCCTGGCCTGACCCTCAGCCCGTTGAAATCAATCACAGCTTTGCCGGGGAGCATGGCAGAATCAGGCTCTCTGCTCCAATGCCTCAGTATTAGGACGGAGTTTCTCCACTTAAACAGCTACCGCGCTTCAGTGTAGACGCTCACGCTACCTCCGCCGATGGGTGCGGTTCTCCTGTCAGAGTAGGAAATCCACCTCCTCGAGAGGTGACTGCCAGAGGGGATGGAAGAATTCTTCTGTCCACCTAGCACTGTCTACACCAGGGGTGTATGGCGCTGGAAGTTCCCAGTGGAGACCAGGCCTCAGTTTCCAGGCTGATGAGGGAATTAATTTAGCATTATTATGGTAAGGGCTAGAGGGTCCAACCTAGATCAGCAGCCAAGTGTGGTAGACACACCAGCCCAAATCCTCAAGGGTATTTAGGCACCTAACTCCCACTGGAGCGAAAGGCCGAAACACATGAAGATCTGGGCTACAGTGCTTAAAGTGAGGGGAGTAATTTAAAGTGGAGGGAGGCGGTCAACCTTCCCCCCCCCCGATCAAAATCTACACACTGAGTTGGGTTGTGCAATTTAAGTCCTCTTTCTAAAGCTGCCGCTCCCAGTTTAGGATCGAATCCCTCGTTTTGTTCAGACCACTTTAAGCACAGCAGCCCCAAAGTAAGAGACAGCCCCTGTCCTGCAGCGCTGACAGTCTAAATAGGTGAGGGGAAACTGAGGCACACAGAGATATGACTTGCCCCAGGTCAGCTGCGAAGCCGGGACTAGGACCCAGGTGTCCCAATGCCTATCCCAATGACCTAGCCACTAACCAGCACTGCCTGGCCTGCTACAAGGAGATTTTGTTAAGATGGAGGAAACTCCGCCCTTCAGAGGGGGGGCCCACAAAGGAGAGCCAGTTTGGATCAGAACTTTCCCCCAGTGTTGGTGGTCCCGGGATCTGGGTTTTGGGTTCTTGTACCACGCCTGTCACGGTAGTATCTGAGCGCCTTCGAGAATTAATGGCATTAAGTGTAGCCCACGAAAGCTTGTGCTCAAATAAATTTGTTACTCTGTAAGGTGCCACAAGTACGCCTGTTCTTTTAGCGGTCCCATGGCGTTGGTTTCATCTCCCAGCCACCTGCCTAGGGGGTTTAGCAGCTTGCAGAGTCAACACAACCCTAGATCTTTGATCCCCCGCAACACTTCCCACCGTAAGGACAAGGGGAAAGGCCGTTTTCTAGCCAAGCTCTGAACGGCGGTGGCAAGGCTGAGAAACAGAGACACTGGGATGCAGCGGAGAAGGCTCTTACACCTACTATGTGCAAGGGAGGAGGAGGCCGGGGCTAGGCAATAGGAACGGAATACACTGGTGCTGTTAAGGGAAGCTAGACAAAGGGGTTGCTCTTGAGAGCTCACGGCCCGGAGGCTGGTTTTGGCCACAGTTTCCTCCTCCTCCGACATCTCAATTCCCCAGCGCTTTGAAACCTGCCAAGAAACCCCCAAGCAAAAAATCCAAACCTGTCGCTTTTCCTTATTGCTGCCAGAGGGCTCCCTGAATCTTTACGCCAAACAGCAGGCAGGGTGGGAAACGCTCGTCTCGCTCGCCACGCTGCCCAAACCGGACATTTATTTATGGCTGTTTCATTCTTCAGAAGCGCTCTGGAGGTTTATAAGTGATGTCACCTTGCTATCCGTTTCTTAGCGGAATCATAAAGGCAGGTGGCATGGGCTAGACGTTGCCGCCCGGGACTGGGAGGCAGGATGCTACCGGTATGGTCCCCTGCACTGTTTAATGATGATAACACTCGGCTGCATGTATGCTGCCCTGGCTCTGCAGACCCCGACACAGCAGACCTGAGAGAACCCCCAATAACCACAGGCTCCTTTAAGGTACGAAGGCACCCGGCCAGGTTTATTGTCAAACGAAGCACAGTAATAGTTTCCAGCAGACCCTAGGCTACAGGACATACTACCAAAATGTGCCCCTGGACAATGGACCGGCTCAGTCAGTGGTGGGATTTACCACTGCCCCCTAGGCCAGACAAAGACAACCCCTCAGGGGTGCATTCTTATACAAAGGTACAAACAACATTCTTATACAAAGGTACTCACTCCTCACGTACTGAGGTACAACCCTTCTACGTAGTAAGGTGCCGCCTCTCGCCTTGTACATGTTGTTTCGAGCAAGAGACCTCAGGAGGTCATCTAGTCCAACCCCCTGCTCAAAGCAGGACCAAAACCAACGAAATCATCCCAGCCAAGGCTTTGTCAAGCCGGGCCTTAAAAACCTCTAAAGATGGAGATTCCACCACCTCCCTAGGGAACCCATTCCAGTGCTTCACCACCCTCCTAGTGAAATAGTGTTTCCTAATATCCAACCTAGACCTCCCCCACTGCAACTTGAGACCACTGCTCCTTGTTCTGTCATCTGCCACCACTGAGATCAGCCGAGCTCCATCCTCTTTGGAACCCCCTTCAGATAGTTGAAGGCTGCTATCAAATCCCCCCTCACTCTTCTCTTCTGCAGATTAAGTAACCCCAGTTCCCTCGCCTCTCCTCATAAGTCACATGCCCCAGCCCCCTAATCATTTTCGTTGCGCCCCGCTGGACTCTCTCCAATTTGTTCACATCCCTTCTGTAGTGGGGAGACCAAAACTGGACATAATACTCCAAGTGTGGCCTCACCAGTGCCGAATAGAGGGGAATAATCACTTCCCGCAATCTGTTGGCAATGCTCCTACTAATGCAGCCCAATATGCCATTGGCCTTCTTGGGAACAAGGGCCCACTGCTGACTCATATCCGGCTTCTCGTCCACTGTAATCCCTGGGTCCTTTTCTGCAGAACTGCCATTTAGCCAGTCAGTCCCCAGCCTGTAGGGGAGCATGTTCCTTGTTATCGGTGTGGAATGTGCTAGTATCGGAATGTTCTGGTACCATCCTGGCTCATGTTTATCTTACTGGCGCTTGGTACCTTTTAGCTGTGTGTATACCTGCAACGTCAGCCTTCTTCTTGCCAGCGTCTGTGAGCAGGGCCTGCCTCTGACTCTCAGCTTAGCTTTGCTTTCTGTTAGCAAAGTCTTAACCATTACTTTAGTTCAGGCCTTAGGCATCATACAGGGCCTGATACAAGGGTTTATGTTTCAGGGCCTCATCCTACCACATTCCTCCACCTTTTGTCTTTTTATGGGGAGGATGTTTACCCATTGTCCCAGAAAAGCATAATGCATGGGCCGAAGACAACCCAATGGGCTAAACACTGTTATGTGGTTACCTTATTTTACCATCCATACACTCACGCCCCATCCGTCACTTAGTCTGCACATTCCCTCATATGACTGGTAGACTCATTTTATTTTCCAGTTGTTTTCAGTCCCTTATATTGGGCCTGGGAATGTTAGGCCCGGGACCTTGACTGAGGTGTGAGGTTTGTGCTTGCGTATTATTAACTTTACAGAATGGCATGAGATGGCCTTCACCAGCATTTGTTATTTTACACTATGGGCTTCGTTAAGATAAAACGGATATCTAAATAGGGTGACCAGATGTCCCGATTTTATAGGGACAGTCCTGATTTTGGGGTCTTTTTCTTATATCGGTTCCTATTACCCCCGACCCCGTCCCAATTTTTCACATTTGCTGTCTGGTCACCCTATATTTAAATGATAGTGATAATAGGAATATATGAACATATACCAGGGCCTTAAACGTATGCATTAACACCTCACTCCTTAAAATGATTATTCATTACCACAGCAGTATTGATTGGGATTTCCGTCCCCTTCTTCACGTGGCGCTGTAGCTTCGCTTTCTTGGTTCGACGTACCGTGTAACAGCACATTCCCATGAGAACAATGGTTAGAGCCCGGATTCCCAGTAGGATTATGCTAAGGGTTCAGACCACTGAACGTAAAGTCACATCCTCTCTGGAATTGCCCACCAGGGGGTTTCCATCTCTCTTGGTACATTTTCTATTTCATTCATTTGCTGCTGGATCAACTGAGTTATTAGAATTAGGGATTCCTTGGTTCCCGCCACGAAATCATGTATATCCATCTGCAAGTGTTCCACTGGGGGAACAGTTCAATCAGTAAGTCTTGTAGGTATTCATATGGGAGGATCGTTTCAGTGACAGTGCTGCCTTTGCTTGTTGGCCAGAAGGCCTGGGCTCCTATTTGGATGGTGCTGGTAACAGGTACGCAGAATCCAGCATCACTTGTAGGGCAAATGTTGCTAGCTATGGAAAAATTATGATAACCTATAGCACGGATCACGTCCTGAATTCCTACTACCTCATTAGCCAGAATAGAGCATCGACACAAAGGAGTTATTCCAGAATTGCTAAATTATTCCAGAAGAGCTATTCTAGAAGAGCATTGTGGTCACAAGGCCTTACACCAAAACGTCTCTGTACCACAAAAAAAAAAATCTACCTAGAAAACTGACTTCAGCCAATGCTGATGTTACGCAGAAGACTGGCTGTGTTAAGGCAGTTAGCGCTCTAGAGATCTGGGTTTAATTCTCACTGGTGCTACAGTCTTACTATGTGATGTAGAGTAAGAGACCTCTTCCCTCTGCACTTCAGCTCCCCACATATCAGCGGCGGCTCCAGGCACCAGCGCTCCAAGTGCGTGGATTCGGCGGCAATTAGGCGGTGGGTATGTTGAAGCCGCGGGACCGGCGGACCTCCCGCAGGCAAGCCGCCGAATCCGCGGTACTGGGGACCTCCCGCAGGCAAGCTGCTGAAGGCAGCCTGCCTGCCGTGCTTGGGGCAGCAAAAAAGTTAGAGCCGCCCCTGCCACATATGTAGGGGCGATGGTAATCCTTCCTTTGTCCACTTAGGTTGTACAATTTGTGGGGGCAGGGACTGTCTCTTACAAGGGGGAGGAACAGTGCCTAGCACCGTGAGTGTTACTATAAAGTAAGCAGCAATGAATGCAGCCACCTCTGGGCTGAGAAGAGGCAGCTGTTTAACCACACATGGTCCATCACGATTTGGAGCAGGAAGTGATGAAGAATATTGTACCCTGCTGAAATGGCAGGGGGGGAAATTTGTGGTGATCTAAGTGACTCACTCCAGAAGTGGCTGCATGTACAGCAATATACCTTACAGTAACACTCAGGACTCTGCTGCCAATACCCTAACTCTTATGAAAAACAGCGACAGGGTCGTTAGTAATCACAGGCGGTTGCAATGGGGGAGATTCTTGCTGGGCAACACAGAACTCAGAGCTCATAAGCCAACGTTCCACTTTAGTTCAGTTATTCTCAGCCTTTGCCATGCCAGGTCCCACTTCCATCTGGCTGGGGATTCTCCCTGCCTCCACTCTCTTCTGTTGAGGGATACGGGGAGGGGAGGGTTGTTAATAATAATTGGTATTGCAGTAACCTCTAGGAGCCCCAGTCACGGTGCTAGGCACTGTACAGCCACAGAATAGGGGACTCCTAGCCCCAAGATGAAGCCATGTGAACTCTCCACTGATCTAAGATACTGTAGCCTGGCTTTAAATCCCCCATGAACATTGTTCAGCATAGGGTGACCAGACAGCAAATGTGAAAAATCAGGATGAGGGTGGGGGGTAATAGGAGCCTATATAAGAAAAAAACCCAAAAATCGGGACTGTCCCTATAAAATCGGGACATCTGGTCACCCTAGTTCAGCAGGGGAAGAGGCGGCCCCGGGTTAGCCTTGCCACATGTGCCCCACCTCTAAGAAACTTGTCTAAGAAGAACATAAAAACGGCCATACTGGGTCAGACCAAAGGTCCATCTAGCCCAGTATCCTGTCTGCCAACAGTGGCCAATGCCAGGTGCCCCAGAGGGAGTGAACCTAACAGGTAATGATCAAGTGATCTCTCTCCTGCCATCCATCTCCACCCTCTGACAAACAGAGGCTTTACACATCCTGGCTAATAGCCATTAATGGACTTAACTTCCATGAATTTATCTAGTTCTCTTTTAAACCGTGTTATAGTCCTAGCCTTCACAACCTCCTCAGGCAAGGAGTTCCACAGGTTGACTGCACTGTGCGAAGAACTTCCTTTTATTTGTTTTAAACCTGCTGCCCATTAATTTCATTTGGTGGCCCCTAGTTCTTATATTATGGAACAAGTAAATAACTTTTCCTTATTCACTTTCTCCACATCACTCATGATTTTACAGACCTCTATCATATCCTCCTCTGAGCACCTCACAATCTGCTGTGTATTTATCCTCACAACAGCCCTGTGAGGTGTAGTAAGAGGAGGCCCTGAAACATAAACCCTTGTATCAGAGGCCAAGTATGAGGCCTAAGGCCTGAACTAAAGTAATGGTCAAGACTTTGTTAACATAAAGCAAAGTTAAGCTGTGAGCAAGAGGCAGGCCTTGTTCAGAGTCTGGCAAGGACAGGGCTGATGTTGCAAAAAAACACAGGGCTGATGTGGCTAAAAGATACTGGACACTAGAGATATAAACATGTGCCAGGATGGTACCGAAAACTCTTATACGTGCACATTCCACACAGATAACAAGGAACAGGCTGATCCATCCTAAAGACATGAGCAAAAGGGTAATATGATGGATGGGGTACAAGGTGAGAGGTGGCACCTTACTATGTAGAGGGGTTGTATCTCAATACGTCAGGAGTGATGTGTAACTTGCTTGTATCTGTGTATAAGAATGCACCCCTGAGGGGTTGTCTTTGTCTGGCCTAGGGGGCAGTGGTAAATCCCGCCACTGACTGAGCTGTGTCCATTGTCAGGGAGCACATCTGTACTAGCAGAACTGTAGACATCTGATCTGGGAAGCTAGAGACTTGCTTCATTTGACAATAAACCTGGCCGGGTGCCTTCGTACCTTATCGGAGTCTGTGGTCATTGGGGGGGTCTCTCGGGTTTGCTGTGCCAGCGATCTGCGCAGAGCCGGCGCCGCACACAGCGGGAACACGCGCACGCCGCCGACCGTTATCAACTTTGAGCAGAGCACCACACCGGTGACATCGGACCCTCACTGCTGATCTGGTGAGTAAGCGAGGAATCGCGATGACAGAAAACCATGAGCTAGGGAACCCCCTTATCCCCCTCCCTTCAAATCCCCAGAGTTTGATAACTCAGGGACCTGCTGGATTGCCAGTAAAGGGGGTCCATATGAATTTAAAAAAGGAAAGTGGGGAAACATGGACTGGCATATGTAAAGCAATGGTAGAAACAGAAGCTTTAAAAAATAATAATAAAAGCAATAAAAGTCCATAGCAATACGATGGCTTAAACAACACGCCACCATCCTGGCCAGGCAAGTAATGGAGAAAACCAGGGAAGTAGAAGAGAGAACTAAAGCCCTGGGGGAAGCAACCCAGGCAGTCGAGCACTGGAAAACCCAAGATCTTCTAACAGGGCAACAGGCGGTCCAGACCCACGATACGCTCGAACAGGTAAAGCAGGAAAACAAAAAAATTGGAGACAGCTGTGGAAAACCTGCCGAAGAAACAGGTACCATCCCCTGTTGCTCAGCATGCTTCGAGTGCTCTGACAGTACCTGCAGGATGGGGGCATCCTTGGCTAAATTAAAAGATGGAAGACGAGACAACTGGAATGGAGATTGCACTGGGGACATGTGGAATGACCTAGCTGGATCATCCTCTCTTGACCCGCAGTTGTTAAAAGCAGCGGGAATTGACATGTTACAGGAACCAGTTCTAGTACAAACCCCATGGGGACCACTGACTTGGTTTTGATGATGATGTTACGCAAATGGTTAAATGTGTGGCTCGAAAGCATGTTAAGTTATCCAGTGGATTAGCTGCACTTAAAGGAATTACAGGAATGCCAGGAAAGGCTCCGGCCAAACTGGCTGACAGACTATAAACGTATGTTAGGCTAACAGCACGGGATACCGGTCTCGAGGGTTTGAAGCAACTTGTGTTGGAGGTGATAGAACGGAGGCATGCTTGGCGTGAGAATGGAGGCAGACACGTGCCTTGGAACGAATGGATTGAAAAAGTGGAGACTGCAATTAAACAGCAGGAAGGAACTCCTGTCAGTGAGCTGCGAACACGGTTAGGACAGTGGAAAACAGAGGGTCCTGGAGACTCTCCCCGTGGCCGTGGTTGGAGAGGTCCTGGAATGATCAGAGGTAGAGGAGTAGATAGAGAGAGCGAATGGGTGTCGCCTGAAACGCTTGAAACAGGAGAATCTAGATCTCAAAGGAGAGAATGAGAAGCTGTGGGCGCAGCTACAGGCACGTCTGATTGGCAAGGAGGCTCAAAAGCAGGAATAAAAGGCAGTGATGAAGGTGGCCGAGGGGCCTGTTTTGGCGTCTGGATTGATTGACCCGATTGCTACTAATTCGGTAGCATAGGCCAGCCCTCCCTGCAACTCGGAATGCATTTTCCAGCAACCCATAACAATAGATGTCTGGAGGCGCCCCCATTTAAGCATCCGAGTCGGGAATGGGCTTGCAGATTTTCTACTGGACACGGGGGCTGGAATTCCTATAGTAAAAGAGGTATTTAATGTCCAGGACTCCTAGATTCTCTTCCCAGCCGTGGGAGGAGAATGTTGTCTAGTGGTTAGAGCAGACGGGGAGTCAGGATTCTATCGTACCTCTGCTACTGTGTGAGCGTGGGCAACTCACATCCCCAGCAACACCACGCTTTGTGCCTCAGTTTCCCCCACTGTCAAATGAGAATTTGTAAAATGCTTTGAGATGAGTAAAAGCAAGAAGATAGGAGTATAGTTTGAGGGCTCTCCTGAGCGACTTGGTTGATACCAAGGACCACACACTGCAGGGGGTAAGCTGCACTTTTTCATTCCCAAAGGAGACAGGCAGGGGAAGCACTTTAATATGTTTTTAAACACGAGCCCGGATATCTGGCCACGTTCCAGTCTGGGTAATTATGTTCGGCCTGCTTAAATGTCGCCAGGGGCTTTAATGGGATGTGGTTTCCTTCTTCACTTCCTACCTTAAATGGTTTAGTTGGTGCTGTTATATGAGGCCACAGCGACCCATCCCAGAGGTGGCTGCATTTCAGCAATCTCTATTTGCAGATCGCTCTGCCCAGCACACAGACGCTTGTGAGACCCAACAGTGATGACCGTGGTGACCTCAAGCTTCCTATGTTGCTGCTGGTCTGATGCAATCCCTGCTTTTATCCCAGCATGCCCCAAGCCCCCTTCTAAAAAACATGTATGAGAAGAGCTACGCCCTGCGCCGTATGCTCCCTCATCTTACTGAGTTAAAACAACAAACTCCTGTTGCTCTCTGCCTGAGGTTAGCACAGGGGTCCTGGACTCCTGGGTTCTATTCCTGGTTTGGTCACTCTGTGACCATAGGTAAGTCACATTCCCTTCCCGTGCCCCAGTTTCCTCATCTGCAAAATGGAGCTAATACTCCTTCAACTCCCCGGGGTGCTGTGGGGATGTCCTCGCAAGTCCTTGGAAGATGCTAAATGCATATTAATGGACTGATGTGGGAGACTGTTTTAATAGGCATTTCCCCCTGGCAGGAAGAAGACCCATTTCTGCTGTGAGTGGGTAGTGCTCCGGGGCTCTTAGAAAGGGAAGCCAGGGCTCGTGGGTGAAGCCCTCCCCCCCCGCACCCCCACTCCACCCTTCCATGAGGCCCCGCCTCTTCCCACCCCTTCCCTGCCCCTATTCCAACCCCTTCCCCAAAGTCCCCGCCCGAACTCCGCCCCCTCCCTGCCCCTATTCCAACCCCTTCCCCAAATCTCCACCCCAGCCCCGCCTCTTCTCCGCCTCCTTCTCTGAGCACGCCGTGTGCCCACTCCTCCCACCTCCCTCCTGGAAAGTCCTAAGCGCCAGGAGATAGGCGGAGGAGCGGGGATGTGGCGCGCTGGTGGGGGGAAATGGGGAGAGGGGAGTTTGGCTGCCAGTGGAGTTGGAGCCTATGGGGAGGCCGCATGAAATAACCATGGGTTTGAGACCCCTGAACTAAAGGATCAATGCAAAAAGAAAAAGAAAAGAAAAATCGCTCCAAGATTTCTGGAATGAGGTCTAAGGCACTGGCTGGGGGCGCAGAAGCCTGGTATAGCGGGAAACCCGTACAGTAATAATCATCATCCCTAACTCTTCTAAAGCATTTCTCATGTGTAGATCTCAAAGTGCTTTACAAAGGAGGTCAGTATCTACCCCCACTGTACAGACAGGGAAACTGAGGCACAGGGCGATGATGTGACTTGCCCAAGGTCATCCAGTAGGCCAGTAGCAGAGCCAGGATTTGAACCCAGGTCCCCTGCTGTACCCACTAGGCAAGATGATATAAGAGAGCAGGATCTTACCCTGTGTGTACATATGTCTGTTTACGTGTGTGTATCTGTGTCCATATGTATCTACGGGTGCACTTGTATGTCCGTAGGTATATACATGGATGTGTATGTATGTGCTTGGTTGTGTGTTTATATGCATATGTAAGCATTTGTACGTGTGTGTGTGCATACTGAAGTATGTGGGTGCATGCATATAGCTGTATGGGGTGTGGGGGGGCCATGCTCGTGTTTGTACAGGACTGTGTGCATCAGTGTGTACATGCCTGTGAGGGGGATCTTCCCACGCTGCTGTTAGATGCCACCTTCCCGCAGATTGTGTTCTGACCTTCCCCCCTTCCTTGGCTCTCCGCACAGCCCTCTGCTGCGCTGACTCTCTGCCCTTCACTCAGCGCTCCCAGCCGCGCTGACTCAGCACGGGTGAGAGCCAGGTGAGGGGGAAGGCGAACCCAGGATGCCGACAGCAGCCTGCCCTCTCTAGCAAATGGACCCTTTCCAGGCCGGAGATCTCACAAATCCCCAGGAAATCTGGACTCTATTAGGACCTGCAATACGATAGCACCTAGGGGCCCCCAACTGAGATCGGGACTCCATTGTACCAGGAGCTGTGCATGAACACAAGAAAGCTGCTGCCCTGAAAAGAAGACAGTCAGAGGATGGGAGGGGAAGCTGAGGCCGAGAAGGAATGGGACTTGCCCAACATTGCCTGGGTGCTAACCACTGGACCACCGCTACCTGCCTGACTCCATTTCAGAATGGAAAACTCATTCGAGTGCCCGCTTCCCGCACCCGCCTCGGATTTATTCCTCTTCCACAAACTGTCCGTCTACCCGGCCCGGGCGGCTGGCTGCCAGCCACAGAGGAGACATCCCTGCTGGTGGCATGACAAGCCGTCAAGGGGAGCGGGGGCAAAATCCTCCAACTGGACCAGGTGCTGCTGGAAAAGGCTCTTTCTTCTAAATTGACGCTTTCCGGGGGAAACAGGCTGATTGGGCGGGGGGGGGGGGGGGAATCATCGCAAAAACAAAATTTAAATACGAAAGCGTCTTGATGAGGCCGGAATGGAACGTTTTGATTTTTCCTGTCGAGAGGCTCATAGAACATCAGGGTTGGAAGGGACCTCAGGAGGTCATCTAGTCCAACCCCCTGCTTAAAGCAGGGCCAATCCCCAACTAAATCATCCCAGCCAGGGCTTTGTCAAGCCGGGCCTTCAAAACCTCTGAGGAAGGAGATTCCACCACCTCCCTAGATAACCCATTCCAGTGCTTCACCACCCGCCTAGTGAAACAGTTTTTCCTAATATCCAACCTAGACCTCCCCCACTGCAACTTGAGACCATTACTCCTTGTTCTGTCATCTGCCACCGCTGAGAACAGCCGAGCTCCATCCTCTTTGGAACCCCCTTTCAGGTAGTTGAAGGCTGCTATCAAATCCCCCCTCATTCTTCTCTTCTGCCGACTAAATAACCCCCGTTCCCTCAGCCTCTCCTCATAAGTCATGTGCTCCAGCCCCCTAATCATTTTTGTTGCCCTCCGCTGGACTCTTTCCAATTTTTCCACATCCTTCTTGTAGTGTGGGGCCCAAAACTGGACACGGTACTCCAGATGAGGCCTCACCAATGCCGGATAGAGGGGAATGATCATATCCCTCAATCTGCTGGCAATGCCCCTACTTATACAGCCCAAAATGCCGTTAGCCTTCTTGGCAACAAGAGCACACTGTTGACTCATATCCAGCTTCTCGTCCACTGTCACCCCTGGGTCCTTTTCTGCAGAACTGCTGCCTAGCCACTCGGTCCCTAGGACGTGGTATTTTCAAAAACGGTATTTTACTGCCTATTCTGCGGAGAGGCGTGAGGCCAGGGAGTGGCTCTGGGGGGGTGGCTTCATATAAAAAAAATAAAAAGAGGCCCCCCCGCCCTCTTTGCACGGGGCGGTTGGAATTCGAAGGCGGCAGGTAGAGAGAAGGTGGGAGACGTGCTTGGAAAATACCATGGGAGCGCTCAGCAGGCAGCGTGGAAATGACGGGCTGGTCGTTGCAAAGCAGAGCGGCGCTTTTCCTTTGCAAGAGCATTCTACAGCGGTCCGGGGAAAGCACATTCGGGCAAGCATATGCACGTGGGATTGCATGCGTGTGGGTGCGTGTGGCAAGCGTGTGAGCATTGGTGGTGTGCAGGAAAGCAGATGCATGCCGTTGCCTGTGTTTATACGCGGGCACAAGCCCGGGGGAGATTAGCCGTGTGTCTGCATGTGCAGGGACATGCCTGTGGGGAATGTGCACGCATGCACGGTTTTGCACATGCACGTGCGTGAGGGGCACGTAGGCACGCAGGTGCAGATGTGTGCAAACACAGGCGTGCACATCAAAAGCAGGACTTTGCAGGAAGGATTTCTTCTCTTCCCTTGCTCCTGGGAAACGTGCCAGGGCCGAGGATGTGCTGCTGCTGACTCATCCTGCAGCCAAAAAAGCCACCTCTCGTGTATCTCCTTTGCCTCCTGCCGGCTGACAGTGACTAATCATCACATGGCGCGGCGGGCTGGGGGAGCCGGTGAGAAGGCCTTGAATGGGGATCAGAGCAGGTGACCCTCCAACAAGGAGACACGCTGCTGGGAAGGGGGAGCCGGCTTGGGGGGCAGGGGAAGGGCCGCGCAAATGGGGGTCTCAGAGGAGATGGCAAAGCTGAGGACAAGCCAAGCAGCCACCAGACTTCTCTGCTTCTGGCCAGGGGCCCGGGCATCTCATCACGGCCTCGGCTAGAAGCGCCGGGGGGAGAAGGGGGGGCGGGAAATGGGAACAGGGACTCAGCTGCTCCAGCCAGCTCCCTCAAACTTCCCCACACAGCTGCTAATACAGCCAGCCCGGAGCGCTGCTGCTGGCTCTGGGGGTTCCCATGAGCCCCACCATCACCGCCTGGGGATGGGGGAGGTGGGCCCCCAAGGCTGAAACGCTGGGTCCAATCCTCCAGTGCCAAGGGGGTGCACAAGCATCCGGGTCCCCCATTCCCGCAGTGTCCCAGCACCTTTAGACTCTCAGCGTTAGAAGGGACTGCAGGGGTCATCTAGGCCAGTGGTTCTCAACCAGGGCCCCGGGGGTGGGGGGGCATGAGCAGGAGCACTGGTGCAGGCTGCAAGACGCGGTCTCCCCCTCAGCCAGCCCCGCCCCCGGCCAGACCAGAGCGGCAAATTTTGAATTCAAGTATCAGAGGGGTGGCTGTGTTAGTCTGGATCTGTAAAAAGCAACAGAGAGTCCTGTGGCACCTTTAAGACTAACAGATGTATTGGAGCATAAGCTTTCGTGGGTGAATACCCACTGTGTCGGATGCACGACGAAGTGGGCATTCACCCACGAAAGCTTATGCTCCAATACATCTGTTACATTTTGAATTGTTTTTTAAGCTCACAGCGGGGCCGCAGGTTGAGAACCGCTGCTTGAAACCGTTCCCAAGCCCTCTCGTAGTGCTCCTGGCGGTGCACGGTTTGCCAGGCGGCCACACCACTCTGGGATTTGCCCCAGGGAGGATGGCTTAGGGTTGCCAACAGCCCCTTATTACAAGAGACGTCCCTTATTTTTTCCCCTTCTCTGTAAATTGCTGAAATGCCTCTGGTAAACGTAGGGTGAGTGCGGCTTCGTATGATTCTTAATCAGAACGATAATGTCAGGAATGGGGGTAGGGTGGGGGTGTTAAGAAAACAGTCCCTTATTTTTGAAATACAATGCTGGCAAGCCTAGATAACGCGCCTGCGTGGAGAGCCGCCTGGCCAACGCTAAATGTTCAAGAAGCAGGAACCTACCCTCTGATTTAGGTCTCTAAAAAAAATCCTCATGATTTTTAAGCTGATTTGGGGATGTCTTTCGTTTGCTTTCTGATTGCCGGGCCGTTGGGCGCACGGGGGGGGGGGGGGGGGCGGGGGGGTCACACGTTTCAAGGTTCTCTTTGCAAATAGGACCCCAGGAATCTTACTACAAAACACCCAGCTGAGTTTCTCCCATGGTCACGTTCTCCCAGGAGCTGGGACTTTAAGGAAAGCCCTGACTCTAGCGAGCCTCAGAATTGGCAATGCCAATAAGATGCAACACTAACGTGGCCCAGGGCATTGAGATGGGAAAGGGGCCAAATCCCTTGTGGTCCTGATGTGAGGATGGGTGGCGGGGAGAGGGGGAAAAAAGAAAAAAAAAAACCCTCAACTCGGCACCAGGGCTTTTTGTCACTCCCCTTTCTGGGGCTGAAGCTGTCTCGAGAGCAAATCACTCAAGCTGCGATGGCGCCTTGGGAACGGGGGGGGGGGGGGGGGGGGAAAATCAACAAAAGCTTTCTAGTTTCACAGGCTAAGGCAAACCAGCCCTGGTGGGGTTGGACTGATCCCACGAGCGGCCGGCTGCTGGGGTTGAATCCCAGCCATGGCTACAGAGCGATGGGCTTTGTACTTTTATTCCTTCTCTCCCCAGAGTTGTGATCTTGAATTCCAATTGATCCGGAGAGAACAACAAAAGCCCCAACTTGGCTCCGGCACCGTTAAGTTTGGAAAGCAGCAGGAAAGCTGGGGAGGGGTGCGTGGTGCTCAGAGATCTCTGGTTTATTCTGTCTGGGTCCAACTGCCTCTGTAACGAGACCCGCACCGGGTATGGCCCAGTCTCCGTCTGGGGAACCCAACCTTTAAACCTCCAGTATTATCCGTTTGTGTGTGCGTACAATGAAATTGACACCTACCGGCATTTGCCTATAAAAATCTAACCCTTCCAACCGAATTCAAATGATAAAACCGCAATGAGTTACAGCCATGCGCCCTTGTTCCACCCAACAGATTGGCTTTAGAAAGGGAAAGGGAGTCACTTCTAAGCCTAAAGACCTAAAGTGTTTAAACAGTGCAAGCATCCCCAGATACTAAACTCCTCTCAAGGCAAGCGTGACAGATAACAAGCCAATATACTTCGCAGGCAAAGGTGGACTTCTTCCTTTGTATCTGATTGGATGCTAAAAGTAGAAGTGTTGGTGATTTCATGGGGGGCTCTTCCCTTCAGCTCTTAGGGTACGTCTACACTGCAATTGGAAGTGCAACTGCAGCATGTGTAGACGTACCTGAGGTAGCTTTAAGCTAGCTAGCTCAGATACCAATAGCAGGGCGTGGCTGCATGGTTAGAGTTGTTAATAATAATTGGTATTGCAGTAAACCCTAGGAGCCCCAGTCATGGTGCTAGGTGCTGTACAGCCACAGAATAGGTGACTCCGACCCCCAAGGGGAAGCCATGTGAACTCTCCACTGATCTAAGTCACTGTAGCCTGGCTTTAAACCCCCATTATTCAGCAGGGGAAGAGGCGGCCCCGGGTTAGCCTTTCCATATGTGCCCCACCTCTAAGAAACTTATCTGAGCACCTCGCAATCTGCAGTGTATTTATCCTCACAACAGTGCTGTGAGGTAGGGCAGGGCTGTTATTCCCGTTGTACATCTTCCTCAGGGAGACTAAGTAACCTACCCAAGGTCATGGAGGGAGTCCGTATGGAATCCAAGGCTCCCAAGCCCCAGGCTAGCGCTCTAACCGCTGCACCAGGCTCCCTCTCCCTGCAGAGAGAGATGCAGCTCGACTCACACTGGCGGTCAGCAGAGAGGGGGAAAAAAATCACCCGGCACAGCCAGCATCAGGCCTCGGAAAACTTCTTCGAGATTTATTCATTGGGAGCAGTGGGGGAGATGAGAAAGTCTCTTTGTGCCAAGCAGCACTGAGAAAAGGCCGGGGATATAATAAGGTCTTTGGTCAGCGCTCGGCATTCACAGCCTGTGAGCAGCGAACCCCCAGCGTGAGCGGAATTTCAAAGGAAGGCCATCTTGGGCCTCCCACATCACTGAGACATCCTTTAACTAATCCATGCCCTCTCCCGCACCAGCTCCCACCCCGGTGGTTCTCGTAGACTGTCTGGGGCAAACAGGACCTTGCAAAACACACATTATTAACACGCATCTCGGGTTCGTAACCACGCCGCTGCCCACAATAACGCCCGGCCGCCCCGTTCTCACTACATTAGGGTTTTTCTTCAGCGTCCCATGAAGCCGGGAGCTTTCCGGTTGTTGCCAAAGGCCAGGCATCCTGGGGCAGGGGTTCATGAGGCTTGGGCCAGAACCAAATCCCTAGATCCAAATGCCCTCCCCCCACCGTGCCCGCCAGCTTCGGGACAGTTTCAGAACCTGGCAAGCGCCAATGCCAGTTTTACGGCAGCATCGCCAGTTTTATGCAGGGATAAGAATTTCTCCCTTAAGATTTGGATCATGCCTACAGACCCAGATTCTCATTTACCCTACGGACCCTTGAACTCCAACTGATGTCCTCTTAAGGCCCCTCTGCTCTGCCAGAGTTGGGTACAGAGGTTCAAATTAGAACCCATTTATTTCCCTACAAGACCCTTGCTTCATTCAGCGTCCAGGAATGAATCGGGGCTGGGTAGCAAAGGTTCGTAACGACAGCCCCGAGCAATGAATTTCTTAGCCGCTCTGAAACTCTTTAGTTAGACATGGAAGGAAGGTAACTGAAGTGAATAGCCTCAGTTCTGCAGAACAATCTCACCCAAGCAGAGAGAAAGAAAAAGCCGACCAACCCCGTGTTTCTTTCAGGGGTGACATTTCTCCCCACCGCGGGTGATTTGCAGAGACACTGCGGTTACCCCTCGGCAGCTATTGCACAGTATGAAAAAAATCCAGAGACTAATTGTATCTCCTCTCCGGGAGCGCTGGGCGCTGTTAGCTGGTGTGATGAAGTGTGGTGAAGTGATGGCAAGTTACTGCCACAGGGAGCAAGGAGGGAGGGGCGTTTGGATATGCGAATGAGGGGTAGAAATCTCTCTCTCTGCATCTCTTTCCAGCCATAAGATCGATCAGTGAGGGCAGGGGAAGTGTCAAGATGGGATCTAACTAATCATCTTTCTCTCTCTCCTCCCCTCCACCTATCTCTAGCCCGCTTGATTTTCCTACCTACGCTGGTCTCTGTCCATAGATAGACCCTTATCTCTAGATCTATTTAACCTCTCCTCAATCTATCCATCTCTTTCCCTGTCCTTGTGGCTGGTATTGTCTCTCTTGCTTCTCTGTATCCTGCGCCTCTAGCACTAAACACCCATCATGGGTAAATGCAAATCTTTTCAGGCCCCTTGGGGTTTTTCAAATGGGGAGAGTGGAAGGGTTGGGTTTCCCTTAACCCTACTGCACAGCTTTAACTCATCTTTATGGCCCTTCAGCTTCAGTTTTTAGTTTATTTCATTCCCCCCTGGGAATTTATCAGTGTTTATTACCACCACAATAAAAACAGGCGAAAAATCCGTGCAAAAAACGATTCATAATTTTTCTGGGAAAATATCGGGATTTATTTTGTTGGATGGAAAGACGGGGGGAAAAAGTATTCAGCAGATTAATGCTTTGAATTCCGGTCATCGATGTGGATTGCTGCAGGTAACACAGAACTCAGAACACAAGGCCACCACTGAGTTTAAGAAAACAATCCCTCTCTAATCCCCAAATAAAACTTCTCATTTGAATAAAGCGTTTACTGTTGTAGACTCGGAACTATTAGCCTATAAATATTTACATTTAATAATTGGGCCGCACCATTTGCATACATTCAACTTCATCTTTTTGGTTTTTTTTTAAACTTTCGGATACCTCCTTGTGTTCTGAACCGTCTTCCGGTATAGATTTTTGTTTTCTTCCCATTTTAGCGGGTCAGCTCTTTAAACCGTTTTCTGCTAACAGCTTGAAATGTGTACGTGGTGAGCGTGAGATTCATCAGTTCGTTCAGATGCGCCCGCACTTCAGAGCTCGTGTGCGTGCCTGTGTTTATTGCTGGGGTAGGCAAGCTATGGCACGCGTGCCAAAGGCGGCACGCGAGCTGATTTTCAGTGGCACTCACACTGCCCGGGTCCTGGCCACTGATCCAGGTGGCTCTGCATTTTAATTTAATTTTAAATGAAGCTTCTTCAACATTTTAAAAACCTTATTTACTTTACATACAACAATAGTTTAGTTCTATATTACAGACTTATAGAAAGAGACCTTCTAAAAACATTAAAATGTATTACTGGCATGCAAACCTTAAATGAGAGTGAATAAATGAAGGCTCGGCACACCACTTCTGAAAGGTTGCTGACCCCTGGTTTATTGTGTGTAGCTTCTAGACTAAATACATATAGCCTTGCTTCATAAACGGGGAGCTTTGCATATCCACACAGACTAATGTATGATCAGAATACAGATCTCATGCAATGTATTGTATTTGCCTAATAAAACAAGTTATTTTTTACATATTTGAATTATACAAAAGTAGGGTGAAAAAAAAAATCAGAAAAAAACGGAATTGCAAAACCCGGGAATTTTTCAGTACAAAGTGGTTTAAACTGAAAACGAAGGGGCTTGCTCAGCTTGTCTATTTCCTCCTTCCCAGGTGGAGTGATGATGGACATGTTGCTGCTGTTCTGGGTATTTGCCCGCCTTGCTTTTACAGACGCATTTATCTTTGGGGACAGTGCAGGTAAGTCGGACACCCTCCGAACCGGTCAACAGGCAGCTTTGCGATGGCTGTGGCCAAAATCCATTCAAAGCTGATTTGACAGGCAATAGGGTCTAGTGCATTAGGGCACTGGGCTGCCCCTCCAGAGACCTGAGGTCTAGTCCCAGCTCTGCCTCTGACCTTGGGCCAGTAACTTCTCCTGGGTCTGTCTTGTCTAGCTGGATTCAAGGCAGGGACTGTCTCCTGCTATGGGTATGTGCAGAATGAAGCCCTGATCCTGGCTTGGGCCTCTAGGCCTTATTGTAATGCTATTACAGGCAGGGCTGGTAGTACCGCCTCTTATTAAGGTTGCCCAACACTTTCCATTATAAGACCCTGTTTTCAGTTGCTTTTAACTTTGCCAAACTTAAACCACCTGGGCTGCAAATTTTCCATGCCAGGTGTTTGTCTTAGGCTGAATTTTTTTTTGGGGTGGCGGGGGGGATTTTTGCTGAAATAGATCAACCAGTTCTGAAAGCAAGGTCAGGAATAGAGATGTTCTTTGACCCATGTTACAGAAGTCAGGCGACCTTTCTTTGACAAGCTTTAACACCCACTCCCCCCCCACACTTTGGAGCAGGGACATGAAATGTGGTAGGGGGGTGGCCTCTGTATCCGGGAACTGCCTTTTGCAGCCCCTGTGAAAATCCACTTGAATTTGACCAAGTCTTTGGTGAGAGAGGAGGGGAAGTTTGCACATGCCACACCGAGACTTAGAAAAGATGGGCTGGAAGGGACCTCAAGAGGTCACCAAGCCCAGCCCCCTGCACTGAGGCAGGACCAAATAAACCCAGACCAGCTCTGACGGGGGTTGTTAAAAACCTCCAATGATGGGAGATTCCACAAGCCTGCTCCAGCGCTTACCTGCCCTAGAGTTAGAAAGTTCTTCCTAATATCTCACTTCAATCTCCCTTGCTACAGATTAAGCCCCTTACTTCTTGCCCTGCCTTCCATGGACACAGAGAACAACGGATCCCCATCCTCTCTATAACAACCCTTCATTTATTTGAAGACTTATCCGCCCCCACTTCCCAGTCTGCTTTTCTCAAGACTAAACATGCCCAAGGCTTTTTTTTTTAGTCTTTCCTCCTAGGTCCGGTTTTCTAAACCTTTGATCACTTGGATTGCTCTCTTCTGGACTCTGTCCACATCTTTCCTAAGTACACCCAGTATGCCCGCTGGGGTCTCACCAGTGCCGGGTAGAGCGGGACAGGTACTGCCTCTCTCTTACGGATGACACCTGTTCCTACACCCCCCCAAAACGATATTTGCCTTTTCCAGGACTCTGTCCCATTGTCCGCTCATTCAGTTAGCGATCCGCTAGAATCCCCCGCTCCTTTTAGCAGTATGCCCCTTAGTCATAGGTGGTCTTAGATTTTAGTGTTAAATTCCCTGAAGATTCTGCCTGCACCGAACGAGAGCTTGGAGCCGAGCAGGAATTTTCCTGCCATTACAGCGCTGGGCTGCTACAGGGGGCAGGCCCGTGAGCTGAGAGCAGGCAACCTTGTGCTCTCAACGACCTCCCTGCTGGGCCCACGCTAAGCTTGCAATGTCAAGCCCTCAAGAGTTAGGAAATGCCAGAAAATGCCCCCCTTGGTCATCTTCATTATGAGACAATCTTTAATTACATGATCACATACTCCATTGTCATTATCATATATCATTACATATATGACAGAACAAGGAGTAATGGTCTCAAGTTGCAGTGGGGGAGGTTTAGATTGGATATTGGGAAAAACTTTTTCCCTAGGAGGGTGGTGAAGCACTGGAATGGGTTCCCTAGGGAGGTGGTGGAATCTCCATCCTTAGAGGTTTTTAAGGTCAGGCTTGGCAGAGCCCTGGCTGGGATGATTTTGTTGGTGTTGATCCTGCTGTGAGCAGGGGGTTGGACTAGATGACCTCCTGAAGTCCCTTCCAATCCTGATATTCTATGATTCCCCCATCCCAGGGCCCCTGCCTCAATAGAGGGATAGAGGGTGCTCTGGGGACGTATCGGGGGGTCTGTAGGACCCCTGTTGGTGCAAAGCTGGCTTCAACCAAAGGTTGCTAATTGGTGTGCCTCATTTTCTGGATGCCTGACTCAAGGCCCTAGGGCACGAGCAGCAGAAGGGCCAGGCGCTCACAGCGACAATGGGCGTCAGTGGGAGCTAGGCTTTGAGCCTATGAAGAGCTACACGATGCTACTTCGTCTGTGTGCCTCAGTTCCCCCTCTGTAAAATGGGGATAATCGCACCCTGCCCCCACACGGGGGGCTTGTGAAAATAAAGTCATTAACATCTGCCAAGTGCCCCGATACCACAGTGATGGAGCACCAGGGAAAAGACCCCGAGGAATGTCACAGGTTCCTTCAGGGCTTGGCAGGCCACCTCTGGGCTGGGCACAGCTCCTCTGTCTCCAGCACCTCCCATCAGCCTCTCAGTGGGTGGGGTCTGTTCCCGCTTGCCACCCACTCCCCCAGCCGGCCAAACCCCAATCCAGGTCAACAGGAGAGTCCAGATACAAACTCTGTGGTCCAATGTCTTATACCGGGTCTTCAGTCTGGATGCACCCCGTTCGTGCCAAAGCTTTACCCGGCCCATCCTACAAGGGGGTGTATGCGTGGGGAAGGGTAATAAGGGAACCCCCCCTCAGGGTGCCAGCCCACAGCCCTTGTGTTAAGCAGCTAGGGTCTGTCATTTCTTACAATCCCTCACCTGGACTATGTCCTACCTTGGCCTGTCTGCAGGTGTCTCTCTCCCAGTGCTGCATTCTCCAAACCTTTCTTTCCTTGGTTCTTCGGGGCTTTGTGTAATTTCCTCTGTTGCTGACAAGCTTTCTCCCAGCAACACTAGTGTCTCTGGCACCCACCCTCCCCTGCCAGAGCTGCAGCCTTCCCCCCCCACCCGCAGCTGTGGTTAATGGGCCAGTGAGTACCAGCTGGAGAGGTAACTGGCCCATCTATTAACCCCTTCCTGGCTGCCACAGCATGAGCTCTGTACCTCCCAGCACAAGGCAATCAGCCCTTCTGTCTTCAGAGCAGGGGCTGAGCGGCAGTGGGTAAATTAGGGCCTGGGGCCATGCAGTGAACAACAAGCAGAAAGCAATGCACCCCATAGCAGCTGGCTGAGTGAGCCCTGGCATTGAATAAAGCAGGGGTCCCGCAGGGAGGGGTGTCAAACCCACGCATGAAGTCTGTGGGGTTACCCCCAGGGTGAATTTGCCCTAGAGGGAGGTTTCCTGAGCTGTCCCTGGGTATGTTTTAGTTAGGTCTCTCCGGATACCTCTACACTGCAGCCTCTAGAAGGCATGGTCTTAACGTGGGTTAGTTAACTTGGGTTAAAACAGCAGCGGAGACACAACAACTCAGCTCCCAACGTGGGTTTGTACAGCACCGAGCACATGGCGTCCTGGTCAATGACTATGTGCTAAGGTAATACAAATAATAATATAAGGGAACCTGGGGTTGAACTTGGAGCTGCTAACCCGACTGTCCATGTTTTCATTGCTCGTTTAACCCTACCTGGGAGCTAACCCAGCGCTCCACATACACGCAGGGCGTTGCAGTCAGGGCTCTGCGCTCAGCCCCGTTGTCAGTGCGACTTTAAACGGAGCAAGGTCCAAGCAGACAGATGTCACACTGAAATCCGGGTCCAGAGAGGGAATCACAGACAGTTAAAATGACTGAGGGATCAGACGGGGAGCAAAGACAGCAAAGCAGCAATTGATGCACGGGGTGGCGTAAGTGTCTTTGTGTCCATGTGCGTGTATGTTACCAGTGACCTCTGATGGATGGAATCATTACTGCTCAATTGTGTCATGGACCCTATACTGCACAAAGCGAATGAGGCTTCTCCTGGGCGACTGCTGACCTTTTATTTCCTCCCTCTCCCCGGCAGATGACCTCAAGGCTCTGAGAGTCTCCATCGCCAAACACCCGCCTGTCCGGGCAGTGCTGTCGGGCACCCTCACCATTCCCTGCCACGTCACCTACCTGCGTCCCCAGGCCACCACTACCACAGGGGGGCGCCGGGCGGCGCTGGGGGCGCCCCGGGTCAAATGGACCTTCATCTCTGAGGGGAAGGAGGCTGAGATCCTGGTGGCCCGGGGGCAGAAGGTGAAGGTGAGCAAAGGCTACTGCAACCGCGTCTCCTTGCCCTTCTACTCAGCCTCGTTCACCGACGCCACTTTGGTGCTGAGCGAGCTCCGGTCCAACGACTCTGGGATCTACCGCTGCAGCGTGCAACACGGCATCGAGGACGGGCATGACCAGCTGGAGGTGAAGGTCAAAGGTAACAGCCCCCTAACCCTAACATCTGTCGCGGGGCTGGGGGTGGGGCGGGATTCAGGGCTGGCACAAGCCCCAGAGGGATCGTAATTGTCTGACTGCATGTATAAGCCACGCCCAGTGCGTGGGGCCGTCTCCCTCTATCGGTGGCTGGGCCAGTACAGAGGCTGACAGCCTTGGGTCTTTTAACTCAGGGCTGGATGTGTCATGCCACACCCCTGGGTGAACGGTCAGTGGCGGGGATTGAACTGGGGACGTCTGGTTGTAAGCGCACGAACCTCTAGTGCCCGAGCTAAAAGGCCTGTCTCTATTCGCTAATGCTATAATAGCGTTATTATATTGTATTATTATTGTATTACTACATCTTGTTATTCCCTGCTTGACTTAGCTTTCGGCAGCTCGTGACTCTACGTGGAGGGGTTAACCCTTGCGTCGAGATGTGTAAACAGAGCCCCGCCACTAACACAGCGTGTACTCTGTCGTCCTCTAGTGGCTGATCTACTAAAGGATAACAGCCTACTACAGCTATCACTTCTTGTTCAACACAGCACAGACAGCTAGTGCTTGCAGAAGGGCCAGCGTTTAATAATTGCTGACAACTCTCGCTGATCATACGTTATTGCCAGGACTGCAGAGAAGTTACTATTTATTTCACTGTGATCGATTTTCCTGGCAAAACCAAACAATTTCCTTAATGCACTTGGCAGGCTATTTCTCCCAGTTTCAATTAACTTTGCACACTTCTAATATTCAAGTGTTAATCTCATAAGATTCCCCGTTTCCTCCCTCCCTCCCCGGAGGCAGGTTGTACTGCTTATGGCAAAAGCCCCTTGCAAAGTCCAGCTGGCAACGCACCCTCTCCTCTCCTGCCTCCCTATCCCTTCTCATTGTTTTCAGCCTTTCTTCAAAACCGGCGAGAAGCCCAAGCTCGCCCATTCATTTTAGAAAAATTTCCGGCTGCTCCGATTCCTTGCCTGACATTGCCAGACCTGCAATTTACACCGGAGTGATGGGCAGCCCTTAAAGGATGATTTCCTCTGCAGTTTAGCCGTGGCTCGTTAGTGGCGGGAAAGCACGGTCTTGTGGTTAAAGTTTCGAAGCAGGAGTCAGGACTCTTGTGTTCTGTTACTAACTTGCTGGGTGACCCAGAGCAAATCATGTCCCTTCTTTGTGCCTCAGTTTCCCTATCTGTAAGGGGGGACGGGACACTAATGATTCTTGTGCAGCTCAGAGGGAAACAGAGTGCTAGTTTACATCCCGAGCATTGCACAAAAGGGCAAAACTATGACTAGTATTAGCACTTATACAGCATGCTCCATGTATATATCTCAGACTTCCTGAAGATGGGTGTTTTCATCTCCCTTTGACAGACAGGGAAACTGAGGCACGTAAAGACGGGAAATGAGGTGGCCGAGGCCACAAAGGAAGTCGGTGGGCAGAACCGGACGTAGAACCCCCCCTCTCCGGCTTCTTTGCTCTAACCCCCATCCCACACTGAGTGGATGGTCGTGTTTTCAGAACAGTCCAGGACCCAACGGCCGGAAAATGAAGAGATTCAGGCTAGAAATAAGGTGCAAATGTTTAACAGCGAGGGGCAATCAGCCATCGGAACAGCTGACCTCCGGGGAGGTGGGGATGAAGTTCTCAGGCTTGTGGTATGCAGAAGACCAGACCAGATGATCAAAATGGTCCTTTCTGGCCTTAAGATTTTGCGTAAGATCCTATGATGGGTCATAGGAGGCTACTGCTGCATGCAGCAAGCGAATGGACCGCTGGAGCTCGGACTCAGGGCGTACAAGGCCTAGGCTAGGGGTTCTCAAACTTCATTGCACCACGCCCTTCCGTCTGACAACAAAAATTACTACATGAGCCCCGGAGGGGGGATCAAAGCCTGACCCCACCCGAGCGCCACCGCCGCGGGCAAGGGGGCCAAAACCAAAACTCTGAGCCCCGTCATCCAGGGCTGATGCCCTTGGGCTTCTGCCCCAGGTGCTGGGTCTCGGGCTTTGGCTTCCGCCCTAGGCCCCAGCAAGTCTAACGCCAGCCCTGGTGATCCCATGATGGCTGATGGCGAGTGTACAGTACTGCACCTCCCTAATCCCCTTGGATTAATGGCCTGCAGGACATTTGCCAGGACAGTTAGATGCTGTTTCACACTCTGTCCTCTAGGGGTGGTGTTCCTTTATCGGAAGGGCTCCACGCGCTACGCCTTCAACTTTGCCAAGGCTCAGGAGGCCTGCGCCAGGATCGGGGCACAGATCGCCACCCCCGAACAGCTGTACGCCGCCTATTTCAGCGGCTACGAGCAATGCGACGCGGGCTGGATCGCGGACCAGACGGTCAGGTGGGCAACTCACGCAGAGGCTAGATTGAGGTGGATGCGAAACTCACATGACACATTGTTCACCTGTGGAACTCACCGCCACTGGATATTAAGGAGATGAATCATGATGAGTTCGAATACGGGGCAATCCACTTCCCCAGTACCAAAATGGAATTCTTCCTATGCCATTGTATAGTGATGATGATATGTATTACAACAGTGCCTTGAGACCCCAGTACTGGACTGGGACCCCATTGCCCCTCGGCACTGCACACACCCATAACGAAAAGATGGCCCACGCGCCAAAGAGCTTGCTGTCTAAGACAACGTACGTGGCTTTGATGAACTTTTCTCCAAATTAAACACTGATTAGAGCAGGCTGAAATTTTCCACCTGCAACAATTCCAAAGGAGTTTGCAAACTGTAGCTTTTGGGCACAGTTTGCAATCTCCGTAACCTGGAGATTGCAAGCAAGCGGTCACGACCACCTTGCCCTTCCCACGTAGCTACATGGGATAGCTGATTGGCTTGGAGGAGACTCCCGAAAAGGGAAACGTTGAAAACCACTGCGCTAGGAGCTTCATTGAACCCCATCGTTGTCAAAGGAAAGACTCCCATTGATTTCAATGAACTTCAGAGCACAGTTGCTGATCACCTAATCAACGGGCCCTAAATGGGCAAACATTTCCAAATGGGGCCACTGACTTCGAATGCGGGGGTTTGGATTGCCTCACTTGGATTTTTAGAAAGTGTTGGCTCCCCCCAAGGTCAGCTGGAGCTGCAAGTGCTTCTGGAAATCAAGCCCCCCAGGCTGGTCTCCAAGGGGGTGTCCCAAAAACCAGTGGCCACTTGGGTAGCTCCCAGCAGAAGGTTTAGGTGACCCTGGTAGCCCTACCCCAAGGGTTTAGCAGCAGCATCTGACCGGCTGGCTCCAGCCGTCCTTTTCTCTCTGTGGAAAATCACTACTTGTGTTTCCTCATTCCAGGTACCCAATCCACACCCCTCGTGAGGGCTGTTATGGAGACATGGATGGGTTGCCGGGGGTCCGTAACTATGGAGTAGTGGACCCAGAAGACATGTACGATGTCTACTGTTACGTTGAGGATCTGCACGGTAATTATGACGCCAAAGTGCATTGTGTTCTTATCTGCCTTAATGGCCCATGCTGGATCAATCCAGTCCAGTTTCCTGTCTTTGACAGCAGCCAGTACAGGGTCCAATAAACCCCATAATGGGCAATAGAGGAACAAACTACCCACATGGCTTGGTGCAGGTCCTGGCTGGGGGTGCGGGCTCTGGGGTAGGGATGAGAGGTTTGGGGTGCAGGAGGGTGCTCCGGGCTGGGATTGAGAGGTTTGGAGAGCGGGAGGGGGATCAGGGCAGGAGGCTGGGGTGTGGGGAGAGGCTCAGGGCGCTTACCTCAAGTGGCTCCTGGAAGCAGTGGCATGTCCCTTCTCCGGCTCCTACACGGAGGCGCGGCCAGGTGGCTTTGCATGCTGCCCCATCCGCAGGCACCGCCCCTGCAGCTCCCATTAGAGAGCGTAGGAGCCGGAGGGGGCCATGCCGTGGCTTCTGGGAGCCGTGTGCTGCGGCCCCGATCCAGCGACCAGGCCGAAGCGGGGCCGAGCCGCGTGGTGCAGCTCGCGGGCCGGATATGGCTCGCGGGTCATAGTTTGCCCACCCCGTCTTAGATAGTGCTCAGAGATAGATGGCAGCTAATGGATCCACTGGGAGTTTGTTCGATATTGTAATTTGAAGGGTGGGGTGGGTCATGCGGCCGTAGGAAGCCATAAGAAAGGGTGGGGGGAGGCTGAAAGAGCCCTCTTTCCTGGACTGGCCGAGATCCTCTTGGCTCTGATTCCTTCCCCCTTCATCTGTGTTTGCAGGAAAACTCATCTTGGGGACCGCCCCAGACAAATTCACCCTGGAGGAGGCCAAAGCTCACTGTAAGAAGCTGGGAGCGGAGATAGCGACCCCGGGCCAGATGTACGCGGCCTGGAACGAAGGGTTGGACCACTGCAGCTCGGGCTGGCTGGCTGACGGCAGCGTCCGCTACCCCATTGTCACCCCGCGGGAACGGTGTGGAGGGAGCCAGCCGGGAGTCAAAACCGTCTTCCAGTTCCGTAACCAGACTGGATTCCCCGACGCCCAGAGCAGATACAACGTGTACTGCTTTCGAGGTAAAGGACCCGGCTCCGGGGCCACAGACAGATTTGCCTGCAGGCTGCCGCCTGAAGCCCGTGTTGCTGCACCATAGGGTGAAATGTTCCCCCGTGCTGAGGGGCCAGCGTTAGGCCTCGGTGCAAGAGGGGCCTTGTGCTGCTCCTCAGAGTAGAGGAGAATTTAATCCCGTCGTGCAGGTCGCCGGCAGGCTGCCAGTGCTAGATGCTAATGCACCGGGATAAAGTAGGGATGCCCTGCCTGGTACAGATGCCCACCTCTCTGGCTTTTTATTTTCAGCAGTCTGCCCGGAAAATGGCTCTTGAAGGTACAGATCCCGCGTACGTTGCTAAAAGTATCTGGGCAGACATTTCCTTCGCCGCCCAGGGCCTGATTTTTCGGAGGTGTTGAGCTCTCTCCGCTGCCTTTGCCTCCCACTGAAGTTTTGGGCGCTGAGCACGTCTGATGCCCCGGGGGACAGGCCGAGGCAGTAATCTCCCGCTTTCTTTTTGCCCACAGAAGAGACAGAGGCTTTCACGGAGTCTCCAGAAAAATACCGAGCCACTGAGGCCGAGGGGACCAAGGAGATTGTTACAGTGACAGAAAAGATGGAGGAGCTTCAGCTGTCCAAAGCGGAAGTGGAGAATGAGTCGAGAGGGGCCATATACACCGTCCCTCTTTTTCAGGGCATGAGTGACACTGAGCAGCCAAAGCCAAGCAGTGCCCCTGAAGAGGCAACAACTCCTGTCTCCTGGGAACCCCCGCTAGATAACTCCGTCTCCTCAGATCTAGGACTTCACCCACCATCACGTTCCCCCGAGAGCCCAGCCAGTCCCGAGGCAGGTCTGATCAGCAGAGATGTAAAACCAGGGAGCCCTGCCCGTCCAGCTGAGGAAGGGGAAACGGGGAGAATTGGAAATTGCACAGAGACAGCCAGGAATGGTAGGTAGAGAATCCTCTTTAGTGTGATCAGGGAACGTTTTTAAGGCGATGGCTAGAATGGGGTCACGAACGCAGCTTTGAAGGCATGTGCCCAAAGCTCCAAGGTCCATAGGGCTGGTATTTTCAAAGAAGCCAAAGGGATTTAGATACCCATGTTACAATGAGAGTTGGGCACCTTTGACAATCGCAGGCTGATCCAGTCTCTCCTACAGGTGGCCCATTGTCAGGATCTCTCCAAATACTTTCCCTGGCAATATTTATGGGGAGAGCTGGTTGAAGAACCAGTAAAACAAAACGGAATGAACATTTTTGGATTTTTTTTTAACTGTTTCTTTGAAACCTTGACAAAATGTTTCAACATTTTTCTATCCAGGGGATCAAAAAACTGAAAAACATTTGTCAGACACATTCAGCTTCGTTTTCCCCCAACTGAAATTAAATGAAAAAATCAACATTTGCAAAAGTCCCATTAGCTCAAACTAGCGTTGGGCTTGGTGCTGAAATCCCCTGAAATTCATGGCAGGTTCAGAACCTGGATCCAGAACCCAATTTGGCTGATGGCTGCTTCCTTCCACTTTTAATAGAATAAAAGGGGTGAAAAGAGAGGGAAATTCAGATATTTATGAAAAGTAAAACATGTGCACAGAGCCAGTTCATTTTGTAGTTCTGGCAACAAAGGACTTGGAACCAGCTCTTCACCTTGTGTAAACGGCCTCACTCAATTCGTTTAAATGGGAGTTCACACCAGCTGAGGAATCTGGTTTATAGTTGCCAGACAAAACACTGTTAAAATTGAGTTAAGGTTGATGTTAAGTTCGCAAAACAAGGAGGATGGGTAGTCTAGTGGTTAGGGCACTAGCCTGGGATACAGGAGACCTGCATTAAATTCTCTTTTCTGCACAGACTTCCTGTGTAAACTTGGCCAAGTCAGTTAGCCACTTGTGCCTCAGTTTCCCATCTGTAAACTGGGGATAATAGCATCGCCCTATCTCACAGGGTTGTTGTAAGGATAAAAACATTGAAGATTGTGAGGTGCTTGAGATATAATGGTAAGAGGGCCATATAAATACCTAAATAGACATAATATGGATGATCAACTTAAGGGCAAATGTTAGAGAGATGTTGTGATGATCAATGACAATATTTTTGTTTTGAAATGTTGGTTTGAAATGAAAAATATGGTTTCATCACGTTGAATCATTTCATTTTGATTGAAATTGCTGAAATATTTAGCTCGGACATTTCCGCTTAGAAACTTTTCGTATCGCGAGAAGTTTCGATGTTTCAACTTGTGCGGAACGGGAACTTCATTTGAAATGTCGACTTTTCCCTGGGGAACGAAACCCCCCTTTTCCAGGCAGCTCTGGTTGTTCATCCTGAAGGAGGCAGGAGGTAGTTTGATCACTGTCTTTTTCATTTGAATTTGGCAGAGGAAGAACATGGAACTAGCCCGGAACAAACCTTGAGCTCTTCGTTGGAGGGAGAGAACGTCAGGACTGCTAAAGAGAAGCAGCCATCGGGCAGCAGCCTCAAGGGATCAGATGGGGTGCAGAATCCAGTTCATCCCACTGAGATGGCTCCAGGAGAGCCCCAATCCACGGTCCCCCACGCAGCGGTAGAAATGACTGATGGAGACATGACCACCAGCCCTACAACTGCGCCAGCGGAAATCTCACCGAAACTAGCCGGAGCTGGTGATGCAATCAAACCCGACGTATCTCATGTTCCCGTCAGTTCCCACCAAGAACACGGAGAGGACCCCGCAGAAGAAGGCAGCTCTGCCGATGTCTTAGAGGTGGATTTCATCCGTGGTTCTAAGCGCCCAGAGGTCATTGCCGCGAAGAAGGCAGATGCTCACAACACCAGCTCCAGGGGCATCGAGGAGGACTCTGGGGTGCAAAGGCACTCTCCTACCGTCGCTGCTTCTGCCGCCCCAACTGCAGGGTGGAAGGCAGAAGATCTCAAAGAACCAGGTCAGGAGCTCTCTGTGGAAGGTACCCAGACCTATGCCACCCTGCCAAGTGGGCTTGTTTCCGGGTTGAGCAGTACCCGCTTCCCTGACCCGGGTGCTTCTGAAGATGCAGAGCCATCTGGAGACGGGGCTCTTGGCCCAGCGTGGCCAGAAGCCACCCCAGCGATTCAGGATACCCTGCTGTCCGTATCCCCTGGTATGGGACAGTCCAGCCTCCAGGAGAACGAGGAGCGTTCGGGTTCTACCTGGCTTCTGCTGCCGGCTGCCACCCGCTCCCAGGCGGAGGACGTCCGCTCTGCCTCCCC
Source organism: Malaclemys terrapin pileata (assembly GCF_027887155.1). Taxonomy (NCBI): domain Eukaryota; kingdom Metazoa; phylum Chordata; order Testudines; family Emydidae; genus Malaclemys; species Malaclemys terrapin. The sequence goes on from NC_071525.1 coordinate 4,096,115, forward strand.
ACCGGAGGCGACGATGGTTGCCCTCACTGTTTCGCCCACGGAAGTAGGCCAGGTCCATACCGTGCTGCCGCCCATTGGAAAATCTCCAGCAGAGAGCGACAGCCACTTGGTGGGACGCAAGGGAGTGCAGCTGCCTGACTCCAATGCAAGTGGCCTGTTGATAGGTGAATCATCTGAGGAGGAGAAGGCCATCGAAGAGCAAACTGTTCCCTTTGCTACCCCGGCACCAGCGGCCATCTCCCCCACGGGTACTCCTGGAGAGCCAGAAGGGGACAGATGTTCATCCACCGCCAAGCACGACCTCACCTCCACCACTGCAGATGTCTCCAAAGAAGCATCGGGCTCAGCGTTGGAGGGGATCCCTTTCACAGACACCCCTTTGACCGCCACCCACCCTCTCCCCGTCCTGCCAACAGACAGCGCCAGCCTGGGAGCAGGGCTGAACATTTCAGGTAACCCATATGGCTGTGCTGCCTTGGCCCTCTGGGCAGCCGTATACATTGGCCTCTCGCACTAAAAACCTCCCTTTCACACTCTGCTTTCCTCTGTCTGTCCATTTGTCTGTCTGTCTTTCTCTCCCCCCCCCCCCCCCTTCAGCTGGATCAGGGAAGTTTAACGTTCCGGAGAAGCACATATTTGTCAAACAAATTGGTCTCAACCGCGCATGCACTTTAAATCTCTTGCTACTTCTATGAAGTGTTTTTAACAACTGTTTCAATGAAAAAAAAAAAAAGTACTATGACGAAACACGGTACTAATAAAGGGAATTAAAAGCTTTCTAGAACAAAACCACCTTGGCTAGATCTGTGCTTCCCTTTGTCCTTATTGGTCCATTGCCTTGTGTCTTATTGCAATTTTCCTCATATGTGTGTGTGTGTGTGTGTGTGTCTCCCACTGATGAACTAATTCTCTTTACACCTGGCCTAAGACCTATGGGCCAGATTATAAACCCCTTATATATAGTGGGCCTGATTCTCATTTCTCCCGAGGCCCCTCTGCACAGCTCTGCTGCTGTACCGTGTTATTGTCTGCATTGTGATCGTGTCTTGAAAAATTCTGCAAACTGACAAACCAAACCAAAAAAAAAATCAGTTTGGGTAAATGGAAACATTTTGAGCATTTTGAAATATTTCACTTGGATTCTGACTATATACCCCCCCTTTTCCAACCTTTTTAAAGTCTAAATTAAATTACATTTTGAAACAAAAAATTGTTTGAACTGAAAAAAAAAAAAAACCCCAAAACCATTTCATTTAGAAAATGCCGAAACAGAACATTTCTTTTTCCACTTTGGTTTGGGCCAGGAAATTCGTTGAAATTGACCCTTTCTCATGAACAGTTTCAGTTTTGGTGAAAAAAACATTTAGTCAAAAATTCCTGTCTAGTTCTAGCTGCTATCGCTTGGGCTAAGGTTGTCTAGCTGGGCCTGTAACAGATTTATCTCCTCTATGAATTGGCAAAGAGGGGGACCTGGAACCTATGCTTACCAGAGGGCTAGAGTTATGTCTGGGGAGCCCCAGTCAGGGATCAGGAACAAACAGAATGAAAATTTTCATCCAAAACTTTTTTTCGCTGAAGAGTGCAGGTTCAGCAACACCAAAATGTTGGCCAATTCATGTCAAAAAGAAAACCAAAACCAAAATTGCAAAAAAAAAAAAAAGTCCAACTGTTCCATTCTGAGAATTTCAAAATGAAACGTTTTGATTTTTTGGTTCAAAATGACTTTTTGTTTAAATTATTTAAATTTTTAAATATATTTCAATTAAAAATATTTTTTTTAAAAAATGCTCAAAATTCAAGCGAATCATTTTGCTCCAGGTTGAACAAAGTGTTTCATGTGACCCAAACCTACGTTTTTTCAAACTTTTCAATTTGCCCAACATTTTGAAAAATTTCATGTTCAGTTTAATTCGAACCAACTTTTTCCTCGATTTTTCTGAATTGCCAGAGAACCAAAAAAATGTTATTTTCCCAACTCTGATCGGGCCTCTCGTGCTAGGAGCTGTACAAACTCACAGAAAAGAGACAGTCCCTTACCAAAGAGCTTCCAATCCAACAAAGAGGGCAACTCTTAATTAAACCAACAAAAGTCTAGTATATTGAAAATAATGGCCCAAACCATTGGAGTAGTGAAGTAAGAATTAAATGTAATTATGACCACCAATAGGATAGGCTCTCATGTTACATTTCAGATGAAAGAGAATGCCTCTGGCAGCAGGGCATTGTGGGTCAGTGCTGAATCATAGGGAAGAGCGCCCTCTGCTGTCACAGAAACACAACCTCCTGCAGCAACGTCAGACATCTCCCATCTATCTACTCACCCACCTAGCCTGATCCACCCCAGCTCATCAGCCGATATGGCCCATTCATTCAGATCGCAGGTGAAGTGAGGGAGATAAGGAGACAGCACTGTGATTCTAAGGAGAAGGATGTGTCCTTATCCCTTAGGCTGTCGAAGGGCGTGCCGATTCTGGGATTGTAGCCGCTGGTGGAGCTGTGGTAGAGTCAGACGCATGATTAAAGCCATGCAACACACTCTATGTTGGCCTGGGTTTCCAGGGTCCGATCAATTGTGCATAGGCCCTGAGTGCAGATGCCGCATACCCCGAGAGAAGGGGATCTTCTGCCGACCTAGGAATACCACCTCCCCGGACAACGTTAGCTCTGCTGACGGCAACATTTGCAGGGTAGACCAGGACCAACTGGAGAGAGGGAATGTTTAGGGTGGCTTTAAGGAAGCCGCACCAGGCACAAAGAAAAATTTGGGCTGCAGACCAAGACATGTTACCTATTGCTCAGAGCAGAACAGTCTCCGTAAGGGAGGTATCCATCACATGGGGGGCATTTTAGGTGGGACCAGATGTCCCGATTTTATAGGGACAGTCCCGATTTTGGGGTCTTTTTCTTATATAGACTCCTATTACCTCCCACCCCCCGTCCCAATTTTTCACACTTGCTGTCTGGTCACCCTGGGTGGGACCAGACAAAGCACTTGGAGATTAGAATGGGGAAATGATCCTTAGACATGGTCTGGGGTAGGGGGGGCTGGATGACCTCCTGAGTCCTTTCCCTCTTTAAGAAGCTCGCAGAGGCCCTGATCTCCTCACTCAGAAACTCCCACGAATCCAAAATCTTGCGATGCTCCCGGCAGAAAGCATGGGCTGGCTCCGACGTGAACCAGTCTGGTCCCCACAAGCCCTGCAGCCGTTCTCGGTCTGATGAAAGCAAACGCTGCTGTGATTATCAATACTGTATGTGCTGTGCATTCCCCTGTTTAATCCCTAACCCAAGGTCAAAGGCAGAGCACATTGATTTTAGTGGGAGTTAGTCAGCAAAATCCCTTGGAGAATCTGAGCTAAGATCACACATCAAGTCTGCAGCAGGGGATGAAACTCCGGACGCCTGGGTCCCCGCCTAGCAGCTTATAACCACGGGGCCGTCGTTCAGTACTTCATGCAGCACCCTGTCCCCAGTATTGGTCACTAGAGCTGCTTCAGAGGAAGATACAGAAGAACCCCTGCAGTAGCTAGATTCAGGATAGGCAGCCGGCCCTGCCTAGCAGAGACGCTCTTAAGCCTTGAGGAGGTTTTTGCTTTATATCTATTGCTAGCCTCTGGGCTTTTTTAGCATTTACTATTCTCCGCCTGGCTCTTCTTGTTATCCGCATCAACCTCCCGAACCTCTTCGACTCCTGCTCCGTTCTCAGCCTCAATGACTTCCTGTGGCGAGGAGTGCCTCAGTCTGGTTTGAATGCCTGGTGCGTCTGGACCACGTAGGAAAGATGGTGCTGTGGTAAGCGCCCTCGCCTATCGCTTGGGAGACCTGTATTCAAGTCTCTGCTCTCTCATGGACTTCCACTGTGAGCTTGGGCGTCTCACTTAGCCTCTCTGGGGCCCAGTTCCCCCTCTGTCTAAGGGCTGGTCTTCACTACCCGCCCGGATCGGCGGTAGAAAAATCGATCTCTCAGGGATCGATTTATCGCGTTTCGTCGGGACGCGATAATCGATCCCAGAATCGACGCGCGTACTCCACCAGCCCAGGTAGGAGTAAGCGCCGTCGACGGGGGAGTCACGGCGGTCGATTTGCCGCTGTCCTCACAGCGGGGTAAGTCGGATCAGATACGTCGCATTCAGCTACACTGTTTGCATAGCTGAATTTGCGTATCTGAAATCGACCCCCCCCCCAGTGTAGACGTAGCCTAAGGGAGAAAACAGCACTGCCCTGCCTCCCAGGGGGCAGTGAGGATAAGTACATTAAAGATTAGCGAGATGCTTGGATGCTATAGGGATGGGACACAGCTAAGTACCTATTTGTATCATGGACCAAAACCCTATGGTGCTGTGCAAACACAGACCAAAACTACAGTCCTTCCTCCAAAGAGCTTGCAGTCTATGTATGAGACAACAGACGGGGTGGGGGGGAGAGCGTACAAGGAAACTGACAAGAGTGATCAGCACGCTAGGTCTCGGGTCACTTGCAGCCTAACCAAGAGAGAGAATCGTGTCTCGTAATTTAAGCGGCTAGCAATAACTTCGAGATCACAGGGGCTTCAGAGGCCCAGCTGGAGAAAAGCTACAGGACAAGATGTTGAAGCGTCATCTGCAGGGCAGCTCATCCAGTCAATCTAACGGCAAGCGTCCGGCCTTGCCTTGCGAAGGCAGTTACCAGAGGCCATTCGCTTACCGTGTCCGGATTCTTGTTCGGCTGAATGGGTCAGAAGGGGGTGGAAGCATCCAACCGGTTTGCAAAGCCTTAATGGCGGGAACGCTCTTCTGATGCATGGTCTAAAGGAGGCATTTGCTCTCTAAGGCCCAGTGAGCACAAGTAGATCCAGTCCCAAGCCTGGGAGTGACCCACAGTAAAAACAAAGCGAGCACAGCTACAAATAAAGACATTAAATTAGTGAACTAAGGATGGGCTGAGGGGCAGGAACTATTCGGTTCAACGCTCGCTTCTGGCAGGAAGTGTGGTCTAGTGGGTAGAACAAAACTTTAGGCATCAGGACAGCTGAGCCTTGAGGTTCAAATATATTCAAGCTAAAGAGCTTCCTTGTAGGTAGCAGCAATGGGAGGCAGTTTTGCCTAGTGGATAGGACAGTAGCTGGAGACCTGGGTTCTAGGCTTGGCTCTACTGGTGACATTGCTCAAGTTCCTGTCTCTCTCTCTTTCCCTCTTTGTCAGTTTCATCATCCATGAAACAGGGATGAGGACAGATCTGCAAATGAAAAGCTCAGTAGTGGAGCTCAGGGACAATGCCGCCTGCTGATGTTCGTTAGGGGGTGACATTTTCAAAGCCAAATAAAAGATTTGGACGCCCATTTGCCACTCAAATTAAAATCTTAACCTGCATGTTTAGAATGCGGTGACCACTCTAATCTCAGGGGGGAGCCAGGTTAGTCTGTATCCACAAAAACAACGAGGAGTCCGGTGGCACCTTAAAGACTAACAGATTTATTTGGGCAGAAGCTTTCGTGGGCTAAAACCCACTTCTTCAGATGCAACACGCTAAGTAACTCTCAAAAGACACCCCTGTCAATAGCCTTGGAGGAACTTGATTTTAAATTTTTTTATATAAGATTGATGTTTATTTTTAAGCATTTTTTCAATTTTTAATCGATTTAAATTTTCCCGGTGACTTAAGCCCCATAATTTTGTGCATTTCCCCCCCAATTTTTACTGATTTACATTTTCACAGTTGCAGGAAATTATGGGAAGGGCAGGCAATGTGGGGGAGGGGGAGAGATCAGGCAATGATTACGGCAAGAGATGTTCAGATTAAAAAAGTTAATACTTTATAACCGTTAGAACACAAATTGTCACCATCACATGCCAAAATATACAAAGGGCATATCCCTAAACCGAACTCTAAGAAGTTCTCAAGCCGCAGTTTGCTTCCTTTGCCTAGCTGTACATTTCAATTGTAATTGAGGGAAGTATTTTTCCCTGGGTTTGTGTGTGCGTATGGCGCAATTGACGCTTATCGACATTCGCCAATAAAAATCACATCCTTCCAAGTCCGTTAGTGAGATCACTGTAATTCTTCCTTGTTTTATAAATGGGGAAACTGACGCACAGAATACTTTAACTAATTCAAGGCGACAGAGCCTGGGAATGGGACTCTGATTTACTGGGGGCGAGTGCTTGATCATTAGCCCAGGCCGCCATCCCCCGAGGGTATTTCCCAGCTAACGTGATTCTCTATCCCCGGATGAGTCTGACTCTTAGCTCAGTCCAATCTAGCAGGAGGGGCCCCACCACCAGAATTCATTCCTATTCCTGGGGAGACAGCAATCCCTTCTTGAGATGCACGTCACCACCCCCGCCCCCTCATGGCTTCTCAGACCGTCCTCCCAGTGCGAACAGAACGGGCGGGAGATCCTCTTGCTCTGAAAGAATCCACCTTCTCCCTAGCGTCCACTCCATCCCCGGTGCCCACCAATCCGACGGCCGCCACTGAGCTCACACAAAGACAATGTTTTATGTTTGGTTGTAGAATTATTGAATGTCCCTCCTCACCCCCTGCCCAGCACTTACCTTTTCTACGGATCATTTGAAAGGTCAAACGGCCCCCACCACTCAGGTCTGTCCCGTCGTTCTGCGGGATGGAACTAAGTTTGTAACGGTGTCCGAGAGCGCTTGCTGCGTCTGGGGTGGGGGTTGCTCTACGCGGGTCTCCCAACATGACTGAGGTTCCCGCGCAGATGGAAACTTAAACGCTGGTGCTGCCTCTTTACCCGCAGCGGAGCCCCCGACATGGGGGTGTCCGGTCACACTCAGCTCTCCAAGAGGATTGGGGCATTCAGTTCTTCATGATGCCACGAGGCTGGCTCGTTGCTCTGCCTTTCTTGTGAGCCTTAGGCCTGGACACAATAGGCCTCCTTCTGGTGTAAGATCTGACACAGAGCCAGAACTTTAGGGGGCATGCTCAGGTCTTGCAGGGGGAATGTGTGGGGGGGTTTGAATCCTGCCCTCTCCCAACACTTGAGAGGGAATTGTGGGGTGGCAGACTGGAGACTTTACACTGCATTCTGGGCATCCCATCTCCAAAGATTTGGCATCAGCAGGAGAGAGGCCTGAGACCCCGTCGCTGGCTCCTGGAGAAGTCTGGAACAGTTGCAGCCAAGCCCATTCTCTCGGGGTGCTGCTCACCTCAGATTTGCTCCCAGTATTAATGCCACTTGGGACCCCAGGGCTCAGCTGCCCGCTTCACTCTTTGCATGTGCTTTCAGATGACTGCATCCCAAACCCTTGCATGAACGGAGGGACCTGCAGCGAAGAAGGAGACCGCATCAGCTGTATCTGTCTGCCAGGCTATGGAGGAGACAGCTGTGAAACAGGTGAGTCTGGGCGCGCACCACAGACACAGCCTGAAATGCTGTTGTGTTTTGAGGCAACATAAACCCGCAGCCCGCTTGGGCTGCTAATTGTGCTGCGTGCCACGGGCAATTTCAGGGCAGCAGCCGGGATAGAACCCAGATCCGCCGGCTCTAACAGCCAGCTGAGCTCCAGTGGTGGAGGGGCCTATGATGCAGTTCCGATTCTGTCCAGGAATGGGCAGTGGCACGCACACACCAGTTTAATAAGAAGAAGTCGTCCCTGGTCTTCAAACCAACCATGGGACCTTGCTGGTTTTTAATTTCAAGGGAGTTCAGTGGCAGAACCGGTGGACGCTAACTCTGTAGGGCATAAAACATAGCCCTTGTGTAGCCCCGGAGCTGCAGGGACCCCATGCTAGCAGTGAGAGAGGACCTCAGGTCTACCTGACCCCATCTGTCCATGGCCTCTCTACTAAGATAGCCAAGAAGGGGGCAAATTTAATGCCAACCAAGAAGGTGCTTTTGTTATGTGGACACGTCTTCAACTGGATCATGACCCAACAATTCAATTCACAACAGAGGGTCCTGTGGCACCTTTGAGACTCAAAGGTGCCACAGGACCCTCTGTTGCTTTTTACAGATTCAGACTAACACGGCTACCCCTCTGATAATTCAATTCACATAGGCCTCCACCCGTTTTGTGGGGCTTCAACTCAAAGATCTAAAGATGACTGGCTACATACAGCCCCCTAAGCCCTCCTGCTGACTACAGGGCTTCACTGCTGAATAACACAGCTAGAGAATAAGCAGGATAAAAAGTGTCCTGAGCTCACGCCCTGGGACAAATGACTCGCGCTGTGGGACGGACAGAAGTTCCGTTTTGCGAAGGATTCCAAGATTTTGAAATTGATCAAGTATTATTTTACCAACTACAATTGATTAATAACAGTAAAAGCATCCAGATTGGTTAATAATTAAATCACACAATGCTTTAATATCACGTGCTGCCATGAGCCACAGGAGACACCTTGAAGAGCCACTTGCGGCTCGCGAGCGTTAATCTGAGTATCACTGACATAGTCCAATGGAATATGGATCCACCAGAGTTTCTCCAACGAACTCTACATAGGACCCACATTTCTCAAAGAGACACATAACCACAATCCTAGGGAATGTCTACACTACCCGCCAGATCGGCGGGTAGAGATCAATCTATCGGGGATCGATTTATCACGTGTAGTCTAGATGCAATAAATCGATTCCCGATTGCTCTCCCGTCGACTGCTGGACTCCAGCTTGGCGAGAGGCGGAAGCAAAGTTGACGGGGGAGCCGCGGGCGTCGATCCCGCGCCGCGAGGACGCAAAGTAAGTAATTCTAAGTCGATCTAAGATACGTCGACTTCAGCTACGCTATTCTCGTAGCTGAAGTTGTGTATCTTAGATCGATCCTCCCCCCGAGTGTAGACCAGGCGCTAATTACAAACACTTAAAGTGGAACAAGCCTGTTAAAAGAATGTTAAGGTGTCTATGCACCGGGGCAAAACATACCCAGAAATGACATGCTGGAATAAGCTATTTGAATAATTAAGGCTCACCAGACCTGTTAAAAGTTAAAGAAAATCCAATAAATAAATCATGAAAGACCCAAGGTTGGAGGGAAGCAAGACGGAAAGACAATGAACGAATGAGATCTAGAACGCCTGCATCTCCATTGCTTGCTACCTTGGGCGGTCATTTAAACCAGTGCAATGCGAGTGCGAAACATTCTGATGTGGTGTAAACGGCTGAGCTAGGCACAAAGCAATGGAGAATCAAGCCTATAAAATGCAATAGGAGAATTGTTCTGTTCAGAGAGGACTCTGGAATTCATGTGCATTTACATTAACATCCCTTTGCCCTGTACAGACACGCTTGTTTCTCTCGCTTCTCCAGGCATCTCGTCTCTTTCTCCTCTCATGGGCTCTCTTGTTTGTCCTCTTTCCTTCTCTCCAGATCTGGAGAAATGCAGGCCAGGCTGGAACAGCTTCCAGGGGTCCTGCTATAAACATTTCGCCATCCGAAGGAGCTGGGAGGATGCAGAAACCCAGTGCCGGCGTTATGGCGGCCACTTGGCCAACATCATGACCCCCGAAGAGCAGAACTTCATCAACAGTAAGCAGCATTGCCTTCAAATATCGGGAGCAAGGCCTCCCTAGAATTATGAGCTAGGGGCTTCAAAATCCTGAGAGTTAAAAAAAACAAACACAAAAAACATTTGAGCTCCTTTTTATTTGCCTTCAGGTTCCAGAGGCTAAGGAACATGCCTACACTGCATTGCAAACGGTTGTCTCTAGCTATGTGCAGATAGCCACACACGTTTGTGTTTGTAAGTTTGTTCCTAGGTAGTTGCTGTAGCTTTGGGTCCAGGAACTACAATTCCCAGGATGTACTGCAGAGAGGGTGAGGGCATTGGGGAAGGAGAGAGGAAGAGCAGGAGAAATGAGAATATGAGCTGCGTGAAGGAGCGAGGGGAATAAACCTTACCCTTGCGGTTATCTAGCTTCCCGAGTCTTCCTCACAGCGGTTGAGGTACAAAAATTGGTGACGAGCACTAAAAAACCCCAGCGAAACAGAAATCTAACTGTCTTAGGGTTATCCAAGTGCCTTATCATTCCTGCTGTTGCTGCTCCCAGGGAAACTCCATCCTAAAAGCCTGCTGCTGCCGGCAACTGCAGCTTGCTGAGAAGAGAAATTTGAAGGAGCCATATCTATTTTTCAAAGTGCTTCTTTTCCTCAGCTGGCACGTTCCCCTGGCAGTTCTGAGTACCCAGCTGCACTGCGAACAGAGTTTTATGGGGCCAGTCAGCAATTCTGTGACCAGAAAATCTTCCCAGCGGATTGTTCTCCACCTTTCTTGCTGACGCCTCCAACTTGCTTCCACGCTTATTACCATGACGCATGTCCTGCTTCCACTGTTCTTCATGCCTCCCCCAGGAGATCCATCACTGTTCCCATGGGAACAGTGGAGGTCTTACTTCAGCAACTATGTGCTTGCTGTAGATACTTCTCCATATACTCCAGAAAAGCAGAAAGACTTACTGCTTCATTGCCTTGGGCCCGAAGGACAACGAATCTTCAAACATCTTCCTCCTTGTCCTGACATACTGTAAAATGTGACTCTCTCAGCCCTGGAAGATCATTTTAATCCTTTAGTCAATGTTATTGCTGGATGCTTCAAGTTCTGTTCCCGTGTACAGATGCCACCTGAGCCCATCGACTACTACATGGCTGCCTTACGTGAGTTGAGTGCAACCTGTGAATTTGCCATTTTCACAGATGAAATGATCAGGGATCAAATTGTCATGAAGACAGACACTTCCAAGACTGTCTGAAACTATGCTAAGTAGACATCATTGAACCGGTTGACTCATCTGAATAGGTTTCTCCTATCATTCTCGCAAGGAAGCCTAATGGTGCCCTCTGCACGTGTGGACTTGAGAGCTCTAAATTCCAACATAGTGGTGGATTGTCATCCTCTAACCAGTGAAAAGTTGCTCACCTTGAAGGAAGCAAGAATTCTTATCACCCTTGATTTATCCTCAGTGTACCCCCAGATCCCCTTAATGGAAGTATCCCACATGTACACAGCTTTCTTCACTCCAGAAGGCTTGTTCCTATTCAAACGGATGCCATTTGGGTTAGCCTCTGCAGCATCTGTATTCCAGAGAATGATGCATGTGATCTTTAGAGAGATAAGGCCATCCTTTCAAGAGGCCAGTCTGGTGTATGGCAAAGATGATTCTGAACATGATGTCATCCTAACCAGGGTTCTAGAAAAACTCCAACAACCTGGACTTACTATCAGCAAAAAAAGAAAAAGGCAATTCTGTACTGACTCAGTGACATATCTAGGTCCTATTAGCTCTTGGAATGCCATACAATCAAAACCAGACTTAGTGAAAGCCATTTGCAAAGCATCAGAACTGGACAATAAGGACAAACTTTGATACTTCTTGGGCAGGGGTTCTCAAACTGGGGGTCGGGATCCCTCAGGGGGTCGCGAGGTTATTACGGGGGGGTTCGTGAGCTGTCAGCCTCCATCCCAAACCCCGCTTTTCCTCCAGCATTAATAATGGTGTTAAATACATTAAAAAGTGTTTTTAATTGATAAGGAGGGGTCACACTCAGAGGCTTGCTACGTGAAAGGGGTCACCAGTACAAAAGTTTGAGAAACATTGTTCTTGGGACTGTGAGAATACTATTCAAAGTTTGTACAGCAGTTTGCTCTGAAAGTAATTCCTTTTTGTCATCTCCTAAAAAAGAACGTGCGGCTTGAATGGGATGAAGCGCGCAAGAACAGCTTTAACAACATAAAACATGCAATTTCCACCAGCCCGACTCTTAGCTCGTTTGCGTCTGAGATGATTGTCACCACAGATGCTTGCAAGGATGGTCTTGGTGCTGTCTTGACTCAGCTAAAAAATGGATGAGAAGTCACTATTGCATTTGCCTCAAGAGCCCTGAGTGCTCCAGAAAAAAAAACGGATCATGTCATCGAGAAAGGTCTGGCATGTTTCTGGGCAGTAAGACACTTCAGAACCTACCTGTGGGTAGGAGATTTATCTTGAGATCGGACCACAAACCTCTTTCAATTCTATTCACCATGCTAGGTTCTGGTCGACCAACTCTGGTCAAGCATTTGAGCGCTGTGAAGGAGTGAGGGGATAAAACTTACCTTGGCTGTTCTCTAGCTTCCCAAGTCTTCCTCACAGGGGCTCAGGTACAAAATAAACCAACGTCTGTGGGACCTGGGTTTGTACACTCGGTGTTTCCAAGACCGTGCTTGAGCGTCCTCACTGCATTGTAAACCTGGATGTACAATTGCTGGGCCTGGGTCTCACAGCTGGGCTAACGCGTCCACACTGCACTACACCGACCTTCTGCCTCAGATCTGTGGCTTGAGCTGCATCCACACTGATAGGGCTTGGCCCCAAGTCACAGCGGGACTCAGGCTCTGCCCTCCACCCCCAGCAGGATCCTAGGACTCGGGCCCCCAGTGTTCACTGACCTGAGTCAACTGATTTGTGTGTGGACAGAAGGGGCTGGGCTCAAACCTGAGTCAGAGCCCAGCCTTGGCGTGCAGTGTAGACAGACCCTACACATTTTTGAGCTTTTCTCTGCAACCACGATGGTTAGAAACTTACTTTTGTTTTTCAGTGAAAGCTGAGGGCTTGTCTAGAGGAACAAGTTAATTCATGATAAAGTGGGGTATAAATCTACATTGCGCTCGCCTGCCGTGCACCATGTCCGTCTGATCCTGCTGCCGTGCACTGAAAATTCCCTAGTGCACTTTAATCTACTCCTGTTTCAAAGCAGGGAACGCCCTCTGCAGCCTGTGAGCTCTTCTTCCCTCCCCAGGGCAGCATTCCCTGCTTTTTGTTGCAGCCGGGAACGCAGCTCCCTTGCCTTCCTCCCCTCATGCATTAGCTAAGCCAGGGTGATGGCAGCAACAATCTGCAGATTAGAGAGTGCTGCTGTGTGTGTGCGTGCGCGCATCACGTGTGCACACATGTCTGAGGTGTGCACAAACATGCACACGTGTGTGAAGGGAGGCTCGTTGTGCTGAAAGTAGTGAGAGACACAGAGGTCAATGATCATGGAAAACTCAAGGATAGATAGATAGATAGATAGATAGAGGGGGTGGATGGGGATAGATAGATAGATAGATAGATAGATAGATAGATAGATAGATAGATAGATAGAGGGGGTGGATGGCGATAGATAGATAGATAGAGGGGGTGGATGGGGATAGATAGACAGACAGACAGAGGGGGTATATGGGGATAGATAGATAGATAGATAGATAGATAGATAGAGGGGGTGTATGGGGATAGATAGATAGAGGGGATGTATGGGGATGGATAGATAGATAAATAGAGGGGATGTATGGGGATGGATAGATAGATAAATAGAGGGGGTGTATGGGGATAGATAGAGGGGGTGGATGGGGATAGATAGACAGACAGACAGAGGGGGTATATGGGGATAGATAGAGGGGGTGGATGGGGATAGATAGACAGACAGACAGAGGGGGTATATGGGGATAGATAGATAGATAGATAGATAGATAGATAGAGGGGGTGTATGGGGATAGATAGATAGAGGGGGTGTATGGGGATGGATAGATAGATAAATAGAGGGGATGTATGGGGATGGATAGATAGATAGAGGGGGTGGATGGGGATAGATAGAGGGGGTGGATGGGGATAGATAGAGGGGGTGGATGGGGATAGATAAATAGAGGGGATGTATGGGGATGGATAGATAGATAAATAGAGGGGATGTATGGGGATGGATAGATAGATAGAGGGGGTGGATGGGGATAGATAGAGGGGGTGGATGGGGATAGATAGACAGACAGACAGAGGGGGTATATGGGGATAGATAGATAGAGGGGATGTATGGGGATGGATAGATAGATAAATAGAGGGGGTGTATGGGGATAGATAGATAGAGGGGATGTATGGGGATAGATAGATAGATGGGGGATGGGGATAGATAGATAGATAGATAGATAGATAGAGGGGATGTATGGGGATGGATAGATAGATAAATAGAGGGGGTGTATGGGGATAGATAGATAGAGGGGATGTATGGGGATAGATAGATAGATGGGGGATGGGGATAGATAGATAGATAGATAGATAGATAGATAGATAGATAGAGGGGATGTATGGGGATAGATCGATCGATCGATCGATAGAAACTGAGGTTTAAAGAAAAGCAATGAGCAATCATGAAAAACCCAGGGAGGGCAGGGAAGACGCACAGTGGGACACGCTGAGAAAGGGACAGAGGAGCGGAGAGAAGGCGGATGCTGTCGTGGGGCAAAGAAGCAGGCCAGGGCAGGAGGAAGGGAAGGAGTGACAGGGGAGGGAAAGGGGGATTATGTGCCGAAGGCTGCCGCCCTGTCTGGCGGGGCTGTTCTTGCAGTGTGAGCAGTGGGCCTGCAGAGAGAAGCTGGGGAGCGGCTGCAGCTTGGAGTGCGGGATGGGAGGATGGGGAAATGGATGGACTCTGCTGCCCTCTTCTGGAAGGACCCAGGAATGAGCCCCGTTTAAACGAAATACCTTGAGCTCGACTCTGGGCCGCCCCGCACTTCGTGCCTTCACCTCAATGCACAGGGGTTACCCAACGCTACCAAATCCCAACGACCGCCTCGGACCGTAGAGCTGGTCGCAGCTGCTTGCGAGTTTTCCTGTTTCGTCTAAATCCCACGGGAAGTCAGTCAGCCTCCCATACGTGTCCTTGAAAATCCCAGGCTGAAAATATAACCAGCCGTCTTGGCAGGGAAGTCAGGTCTCCTGCATCAGGGCACAGACCAGCTCCTAAAGGATGAGAGTCAGGGACCCTGTGTCCAGGTAGTTCCCTCTTGCCCCTTCCGCTGACGTGAGACAGGATACTGACCCAGATGGGCCAGGGTTCTGATCCAGTCTGGGGATTCCTGTTGGTTTAATTTGCCCGGCACTAACCGCAACCCCCCTTTGGATTCCAGATCAATACAAGGAATATCAGTGGATTGGCTTGAATGATCGAACCATCGAAGGAGATTTTCAGTGGTCTGATGGGAGCCCCGTGGTAAGTCACAAGGGGTCAGCGCTCTACTCTTCAGTGCAAAGGCCCCTTTAAGTCAGCGTGAGAGCTCAGTTAACTAGACACAGCGTTACCAGGCAAACAGACACTGGCTTAGCATGGCCATTTCAAATCAGACACAGTAAAGAGGGGAAAAAAAACCCCTGTCAATGGCCTTTTGTTCTTCACAATCCCTCGGAAAATATTCTGCAGCTGTGAGTATGAATCAGACACTTCAAACATACTTTGCATTGATAGTCTGCTGGTTACGCGGCATCACTACCCTGGAAGGCAGGCTGTAAACTCAGGCCAAACCACCTTGAGCTTGGACACGCTGAGCCTGATTTGGCTGGGAGGCCGCTGATGAAAACCGAAGCACTGGTTTCAGTGATTCAGTCTTAGGCATTCTTCTTCTCCGAGTCAGTGCCGGGCTACTGCCGAGGCATTGGGCACTGGGCTACTTCAGGGATCTTTGCAGGAAAGCCCCCCCCGTTGTTGTTAAGGGCCAGGGCCCAGGATATTAATAGGCACTTTGGGCATCACTGCATTCAGCACTTCAGTGATTTAGGAACCAATACCTGATTTTCAAAAGTGATTTGGGCACTTATGAGCCTTAATCCCATTGACTATCAAAGTATCCAGGCCTGGACGGTCAAGTGCTCAACACCCACACTTGGGATCAGATTCAACCTACCGGGGGGTGGGTGGGTGTGTGTTTGAGAGAGAGAGAGAGAGAGATTACTCACTGCTCTCAATGGGCGCTAAGACCGGCTGAAAGCCTGCTCTCAATTACAGGTGCTGAAACCTTGCAAGAATTCTTGGCCTTAAGCCCTCATGGTATTTTTTCCAAAGCAGAGGGAGGGGGGAGCTAATTCAGATTAAATTCCCTTTTGCTGCACCTCTCAATTCCCTGTGCAGTTTCAGGGGGGATGTAGTATTCTTCCCTTTCTATTGCTGTGGGCAGTTAAACCTACCACCCCAGAGGTGACGGCATCTAAGGGGAGGGTGTAGAGACTTTCAGGGTTACTGTCTGACGTCCTGAAGGTTTTCCATGGTAACCTTGGGTTGGTCCTACTAGCCCTTCCAGAGCAGGCCTGCAGGTTATCAACCTTTAGAGTTGCTACTGATGCGACGACTAGCTAAACCCAACCCAGCGAGTGCAATGGACTTTGGCACAGCGGCTGCGCCATCCCTTGGGGTCTTGAGTTAAAGACTCGCTGCCTCTTGCTAAAACACACCGTCTAACTCAGTCACAAGTTATGCATCCAACACAAGATGAAATTCTCTGGCCTGTGCACCATAGGAGGTCAGACTTGATCACAATGGACCCTTCTGGCCTTAAAAATAAATAAATCAATGAATCTCCCCGGGCCTGGTCCTGTCTCCTACATCTAATGGTATCCAGGTGACTCTTTTGTGTTGGAGTCCTGGCTTTTTATGCAGTGTATTCCCCGCTGTAGAGTTTACTCACGCTCCTTTTCTTGGCAGCTCTATGAGAACTGGCACCACGGGCAGCCCGACAGCTATTTCCTGTCTGGAGAAGACTGCGTGGTCATCGCGTGGCATAACGGGGGGCAGTGGAGCGACGTGCCTTGCAACTACCACCTGTCCTACACCTGTAAAATGGGCCTAGGTAAGCCTCAGTTGTACCACTTCTTCCACCAGTGCCGGCTTCTGCTCTGAGACCCAGACATTAGCAAGGGGTGGGGGGGAAGGGGAGACGACGGGGAGGGAGACAGTTTGCCATTGAAAAGGTTTTTTCAATGGAAAATGGGCCTCGTGTCCAAAACAGACATTGGAATTGTCCACTTTGGATGAAACTTTGGAGGTTTTCATCAAAAACCCTAAATTGACGTTTCATTGGTTTTTGGTAACTTAAAAACAAAAACAAAACCACCAAGCATTTTGGCCAGTCGGGCAATCGATTTGATTTGACCGATCATTTTTGCCCAAACGGCAGGAGGGTTTTGGTTTTCGGTTGCCGAAAACTTAGCATCTTTCAAAAAAAACGGTTGCTGAAAACGAACATTTTCAGGTTTGGGTTTTTCAGTGTGGCAGGGGAGGGGAGACCCCAAATGGTGTAAAAACATTTTGACAAAAACGGAACCAAAAGTTTTCATGTAACTTTTTCACAAAACATCTCCAACTGCCTCTACGAGACATGCCTGAAGCACTATACAAAAGCAACACTAACCAACTTCTAATTCAGCTGCCTGACTCTCCGTTGCGCTGCACCTTCTTCTGGAGGTATTTCCATCCATACAACGTGTTACGAGTCGGCCTGGGAGCATTTTACACCCATTTTGCACTGGGGTTGATAACTGCACAAGGTGCAGGGGAGCAGAGAATCAAGCCAGTCTCTTTGGGGTGGGGACCGGCTTTTTGTTCTGTGTTTGTACAGCCAGGAGGTCCCGGGGCCATGACTGGAGCTGCTAGGCTCTACCGCAACATAAGTCATAATAATAAACATAAGCTGGTCATCTAAATAAATAATAGATGTATAAATTGACCATGAACTGACCATGAATAAATTTAGTCTGGAAACCAGAAGCTTCCTAACCATTCGAGGTGACAGATTCTGGAACAGTGTTCCAAGCAAGCAGTAGTGGGGGCAGACAAGCTAACTAGTTGGAAGACGGGGCTCCATCGGTTTATGAATGGGACGATGTGACGGGGTTCCCTGTGATAGCAGGGACTGGACTTGCTGAACCTACAGGGGGTCCCTTCCTATCTACTCAGGTTGCGTACAAAGCCATAGTGTTTCCCTTTCCATTTTTTTGCCCCTTTGAAGGTACAATGACGCTCCCACGCACAGATCTGAAGGAGAGTCTGAAACATGGACCTTCCACGTCCCTTTATGCCCCTTGAGCGACTGCTAGCAGGCAGCAGTAGTGGGCCGTTATCCTCTATGTGGACTGACCATGAGAAGAAAGCATATGAGACACATTTCCCCAAGTATACCACCAAGAGAACTGGGTGGAAATGATGCAAACCCTAAATCAGATTGAAAAATAGAAGGGGATAAGAAAAAATTGCCAAAAATTTAGACTAAAATCCTGGCGCCCTCCCCTCCCCCCCACACGCCTTTTTTTGGGTAGAAATGAGAAATGTTGGTGAAAAGTTTCAGTGAAATTTTGAATTTTGAAAGGTTCCTCCCCCCACCTCTAATGTCTCTGGGTTCCCTGAGGCAATGGACGGGGGAATCGTCTGGCAGAGGGGCTACTTATCGGGGCGGGGGGGGCATCTTGCTAGAATGTACTTGTGGGGGTGACATCATGTCTACCATGGCCAAGACAGTGTCACATCCTGCATGACCTTTAACCCTTTGTCTCCCTTTCCTTCGTCCCCCAGTATCTTGCGCCTCCCCGCCTGAGATAACAAATGCCCACCGGTTTGGCAAACCAAAGCAGCGCTATGAGATCAACTCCATTGTCCTGTACCGATGTCTGGACGGCTTCACCCAGCGCCACTCGCCCGTGGTTCGGTGCCAGGAGGACGGCCGGTGGGAGCGGCCGCAGCTCAGCTGCGTTCCGAGTGAGTGCTTGGTAAACGCAGGGCCGAGTCCCTAGCCGCGTCGCGCCTTTGATGTCAATGAAATGATGCTGACTCACACCAGCAGGGGATCTGGCCCCTGGACGCCAATGGATCTGTGCCCGTTTGCACAAGTTCAGGATGTGGCCCCTAGTATCTCAGTAAAGAGCAGCCCAGGTGCTAGTTCCGCAGAGGCTAGAACACGGGCTCCTTTCACCAGTGCTGGTGGAGGGCGGGTTTTTGGGTTGCTTGTGCCCCCAAAGGTCAGGTGATTTCAATAGGTGCACAAGCAATACAGAATCATAGAATATCAGGGGTGGAAGGGACCTCAGGAGGTCATCTAGTGCAACCCCCTGCTCAAAGCAGGACCAATCCCCAACTAAGTCCTCAAATCACCCCCTCAAGGATTGAACTCACAACCCTGGTTTTAGCAGGCTAATGCTCAAACCACTGAGCTATCCTTTTGGCTTTATAATATATAAATCCAACCGTGCTGGCATTTGACTGATGTTTTTGCTCCTTGTATATTTCTCTCTGAAAAGTTGGACCAAACCCTTGATGACTGAGGATGGACCCAAGATGGAAGACATCCCTTCCCAGGGGCACTGGGACTAGTTCTGAATGGAAACGGAGCTGGGAATATTTTTTTGTAAAACAGTCTGAAAACCAGCAGGAAAAGCAACGATGCCTTCCTCCCCATCACATTTTTTTATGTATGTATAAAGAAATTCTAATAACTAAATATTCCCTTTAAAAAAAAAATTGAGAGCAACATAAAATGTAACTTTTCACTTTGTGCAAGGAGTATTTTGTTATTGAAATTGAAACCGAATTGAAATCAATGTGAGAGCCAGAGACCGTGTGACCTTTGACCTATGGGTGGTGCCACATGATGTCACTGTGGGTGTGGTGAACCTCTCTCCTTCCATTGGCCAGTGGATTCGTGCCCTCCACCCACACCTTTGTACGAGGAAGTTGTTCCTTAACTGCTCTCTGTGTTTGTAATCTCTTGCTTAAATAAATGGGGGCCAATGTGGGAAGAAAAGTAGGGGGACGTGCCTGGAAAAGGAAGTGACCTCATGAAAGGAAGTGACCTCATTTACTCCGCCAAGGACATGACTATAGGAGACTGGGAGTTTGTCACTACAATAAGTTGCTTGGCCCCAAACTCCATTGCATGCAGGTTCTGGGTGAATTGATGTGAGGGAGTTTAGATGGGTGTGTGTGAAATATTTGCACAAAGAGGCAAAACTCCTTCAGCTTAGGACCTGACTTTGCCACATTCATCTGAAACCCGGCTCCCTTTTCCAGAGAAGAAGGGGCCTGCTTCCAAATGGCTCCAAAATTCCAAACCTTCTCAGGTTCCTGCCGCAAAAAACCCCAGCCCGTTTCAAGGGAAAAAAAAAAAAATCTGTATCTGGGAGGAGTGACGTCTCTCCAAAACGCACCCCTTTGTATTTCCCCCACCTTGGAAAAGATGTTCCCTGGTTTCACCCGGTTCTGGGAGCTTGTTTGAACTAGGGATGGGCCCCAGATATGACCCAGCCTATGCCTGGAGTTTGAGGAGGTTTGCAATTTGGGTTTCAGCCCCATATGCCGTTGTACTGACCGCCATAGGGTGTGGGGCCTTGCATGGGTCTTCAGAGCCCCTTGGTGGTCTCCGTTTCCCCTCACCCTGTGTGATCTTGGGCAAATCACAATCACTCCCGGCCTCAGTTCCCCCACCTGCCAAATGGGGCTAAGAGTCCATCCTCTGCGCGCCTTGTCTGTGGATGTGAAACGGCTCAGAGCAGCAGCACGTGCCGGTGCAACGGGGCCCTGATCTCACTGGGCACCACCTGCTGCTCCGGTCCGACACGTACGAAAAGATTCTGAGGCTGGGTCTACGCTGCAAACGTAAACCGGTGTAACCGTGTGAAAAATCCCCGCCCCCCGAGCGGCGTAGTTATATTGCTCTAACCTGCAGCGTAGACAGAGCGATGACGCTCTCCTGTACATGGAGCCTCTCGGGAAGGTGTTTTAACTACGCCAACAGGAGCAGGTCTTTAGTAGTGTCTTCACTAAAGTGCTACCGTGGTGCAGCTGCCCGGGCGTGAAGACAAGCCCTCGGGGGAGCTGGTGGCTGGGATTGGCTGGCTAACGGGCCTGGTGGTAAGGGCTATGCCAGAACCTTTCAGCTGTAGGCTGCTGGCAAAGGATCAAACCATCCCTAACCGAACTCTGGGTAAGTCTTAGTCTGGGCAACCTCTCGCGCTGCAGGATAATTTCTCCTAAAAACGTCACAAGGCCTCCGATGGAGCGCGTAAGCTGGATATCACAAGGTACCTGCCACCCACCGCATGGGTAAGTCTGTCCTCTTGCTAGTGGCTAGTCCACATACAGAGTCTGTTCCAGAGAAGGGGGCACAGTGCTTCGGTTGACACATGAGCAGCGTATGCCTTCTAGCTCTGAACGTCCTTGGCTCGAGGGCTGGACTGTGTCACCCTATGGCTAATACGCAGGGGGGACAAAAACCCCAAAGGAGCTATTTTTGGGGTGGGTTTACCATCATTTTATTAATTTACATGGATAAACTCAATTAGTCAAACTCATTACTTTCCAGCCTTTCACATATTGGCACTGAACGGCTTCTTCACAGGGGGTGTTGGGGTTAAAAGACAGACCTTCATGAGCACAGTGTAGTGAGCCGGCTGGGGGCTTGTGTGCACTGCTGCCCTCTGCTGGACTGGAATCAGAATGGCTCGACTGTGTGTCATAGCCCCTATATTGCTGCTAATTAAGGAGATGCTCCTTTTGCTCAAGTGGCAAGGGACCTGTGCTTTGCAGAGCAGAGGGATCTGAGTTGTGGCCCTGCTATCGCTGTGAATTTCCACAAGCACGAGGAAGCATACGGAGAGTCAGGAAGCTTTTTATCTCCAGGGGCACCCCATCGCCTGTTGGAAATAGGTGAGCAATGGATACAAAATGCCATTTCTTCGTTAGCCTTAAACTAAACCAAAAAAATCTACAGCTACTGGTTATTCCTCTGAGGGGTCCAGCGACCTCACGGGAGCAGGACACTGGATTCTTACTGAGTCCCATGGATTCTGTCTTCTCCTGACGACCCCCCTGCTCCAGATGGCAGCTAAACAGCAGGAACCCAAAACCGAGGAGAGCAAAAGCCCGGAGAAGACCAGAGAAGTTCTGAGGTTGGGGGCTTTGGTGCTTCCATTCTCACTTGCTCTCTGTGTCGAAAGGGTAGAAGTCACCCCTGGGCAGAGGGTCTGAATCCAGCCTGTGCACCACTTAAGCCCTCAAACATCAGCGCTTAAGTAGCCCACAGGCCCTTGGCCCAGGGGTTGAATTTTGTGTCATATTCAGGGCTCCAGAGAACAGATTCCTCTGTTCACAGAACAGGGCAGGCAGCCTCTCGGCCTCTCCCGGCCAGCGCTCCCGAAGGAGCCACCTCTGGACGGGAGACAGGATTCTGGTCTCCATGGCCCATCCAGTCCTTGGTCTCTCTGCTAAGGCTGACGATGAGCGGATGGGCCAAGCGAGTGTTATGTGCTGCTGGAAACCGGCCTGAGACCCACTGGGGAAGAGAAACATGCATGGGAGACGGAGCTCATGATCCTTGACAGGCGCAGGGCGGCTGGAAACCAGCGAAGAGCAGAGCTGCCGTCCCCTCCCCGGCATCCCATCATCACCCCGCGCCATCCCTATTTCACCGAGAAGCAGTAGGTCCCATATGTCTGAAGCTCCTTGTTGGGGAAGCCGAAGCTCCGGACGCCAGGGTCCGGAAGGCCCCCGCAGTGGGTGCGAGGGGTGGTGATGGGGTAGCGGACGCTGCCGTCCGCCAGCCAGCCCCCGTCACAACGGTCCAGCTGGGAGAATTTCCAGGCGGAGTACAGCTGCCCGACGTTGGCGATGGTGGCCCCTTGGTTGCGGCAAGCCTGCCCTGCCTCTTTGAAGCTCAGGTGGCCCTGGATGAAATAGACCTGGCCTGGGGAGAGAGAGAGGGAAGGGGAGGGTGTCAAGGCGAAGGTCACATGGGACGCTGAGTGGTGTGGGGATCTGCCACGGAGATGCCAAGGGTCCCTCTAGCCTGGCTAGAAGACAGCAGGCCCTGCCTAGCTCACGGGCAATGCCTACTGGAAGGAATGACCCAGACAGGGAGGAGGGGGATACCACACCAGACGGAACTAGTGAGCTGACCCAGAACAGGAGGGGGTACCAGACGAGACGAGTCTTTGCTCTGATCTTGTCTCCCTACACTCTGCGGTCGCACGGAGCTGCCGCGTTCCCTCTGGACATACCCCTCACAGGAGAGGTGAAGCAGAACGCATCGAACCGGTCCTTCTGCTTGTCCTTGGCCCCGTAGGTCCGAACTCCTGGGAGGAGAAGCCGCCCCCCGCAGGGCTCTCGGGGGTTAATAATGGGGTAGTGGACGGTCCCGTCGAGAATCCAGCCTGCATTACACCAGTCCAGCCCTTCGGTCCACGCTGCGGGTTAGCGGGAGAAAAAGGGATGGGCAAGCGTCAGAACCTAGCTACTGGATACCTTAATAATGGCCCCGATTCTCCGTTGGCCCACAGATCGTGCGGAGCAAAGGGGAGTCTATCCCCACCTCTGGGAGAGAGCGTGGTCCAGCGCTTAGAGGAATGGGTTCTAATCCCAGCTCTGGAATGGCAGGGGGTGGCATAGCAGTTTGAAGAGAGGGGGTTGGGGGCCAGGACTCCTGGGTCCTATTCCCAGATCGGATGATCCTACTCTGTAATGCGTCTCTAAACAAAAGCTGGCTGTTGTAACGATTCTGTAACATCCGATGAAGTGGGCTGTAGCCCACGAAAGCTTATGCCCAAATAAATTTGTTAATCTAAGGTGCCACGAGGACGCCTCGTTGTTTTTGCTGATACAGACTAACAGGGCTACCCCTCTGAAACCTGATATTTACATGCCAATGATCTGTAAACCTATTAAAACATCCTAAATAAATAAAGAGATTAACTTTTTTTTTTCCAAGCATACCTTGAAAACTTTGGGGGGAGGGATAGCTCAGTGGTTTGAGCATTGGCCTACTAAACCCAGGGTTGTGAGTTCAATCCTTGAGGGGGCCACTTAGGGATCTGGGGTAAAAATCTGTCTGGGGATTGGTCCTGCTTTGAGGAGGGGGTTGGACTAGATACCTCCTGAGGTCCCTTCCAACCCTGATATTCTATGATTCTATCTAGAGCAAAGTCTGGGAATTAGCCGCTAGAGGAGGTGGGTGAAACAGACAGAGGCTGGTTACCTTTGTAGAGCTGCTGGTAAGTGGCCAGCCTGGAGTCCTGCTCTTCACAGGCTCTCTTAGCCTCAAAGTAGTTGAATCTGTAGCGCCCCTGGCTGGTCTGGTAGGGGAAGACGACACCTGGGTGATCGGAACAGAAAGGGAGTGAGCTGGTATTCTGGGATCAGAGAGTTGATCGGGAATCTCAGTGCAGGATGCCGGCCTCTGCCCCTGCTTAACCATTTTTTGACAGAACCCTTTTCCGTCGGAAAATGTAGTTTTGTCCAAATCAAAATGATTTGTGGGAATTCGTCGACATTTTCCGTGGGGAATAGTGGACACGATTCGCTTCGCGTTTCTCGTTTCGACCCAGTTATTGCTACACACTATTGGATATTTTGTGTTCTATTAGCATGTTTCAGAGTTCCCGAAATGTTCTGAAGTTTCTGAATCGAAATCCTTCCGAATTTCGGTTCCACGGGGAATTTCAAAATTTCGCCTTTTCTTTCCGGATCCGGAATGAAAACAAAGTTTGAAATGTCGGGATTTCCCGTGGGACAGAAATTCCGCTTCTCGGCCAGATCTGCCGGCCCCCTGTGGAACCCCCATGGTATTATTCTCTTCCAGCAGTGCATCCAAGGCTCACATGAGATCAGAAACACAGAGCAAGAGACAGTCCTTGCCCCGTAGAGCTCACAGTCTGAATAAGCAGACAGAGGGTGGGAGGGGGAACCGAGGCACAGCGAGGGGCAGTGGCTTGCTCAAGGTCACAGAGCAGGGATTTGGGGAGCAACGGCTGCAGGGACCCCCTGGACTGAGCGTAGGGATGGCTGGAAGGACCCAACTCACCCCTACGCTCAGAAGGAGCTGGGGGTAGAGGGGAAGTGAGCTAAGATTTTTAAAACCACTTCCCTCATGGGCTCCCACCAGGGGATGCAGGTTCTCCCATCTCCCCCCGGCGACCCACTTCCAGGGGATGCAGCTTCCCCTGCCCCCTCGGGGAACCCTGCCAAAGGACATGGCTCCCCCTGCTTCTCTCAGGGGACACGGCTGCTCCTGCTGCTTCTCCCTGGGGGCCCCCTGCCAGGGGACACGGCTCCCCCCGCTTTTCCTCCAGCCCCCCGCCAGGGGACATGGCTGCCCCCAACGCCCGAGGCTCCCATCAGCAGAAGGTCTCTCCCCTGAAGAGGACGGGGCCATTGCTGGCCGGAGGGGGACTGTTCCCAGGCCGCCGTGGGAGCCGGGACTTACCGTCCAGCGTCAGCGTCAGCGACAGGCTCTCGTCCTCCAGCCCGTTGACCAGCTGGCAGCGGTAGCGCCCCTCGTCCTCCAGCGTCACCCCGGCGATGGTGAGGGAGGCGTCGTTGCGGTGGCCGCGCCTCAGCCGGGCCCGCCCGCCCAGCTGCCCGTAGGTCTTGTGCTGGAGCCCGTTGGTGACCAGAATGATGTTCTCCGGCAGCTCGGCCGGCTCCACCTTGCTCCATTTCACCTTGTAGTGGGGGGGCCGCGCCCGCAGGACGCAGGGCAGGGTGACCGTGGCGCCGCGCTGGGCGTGCACCACCTCATGGAGGGGCTCCAGCAGGTACTGCAGGCGCGGGGTGGGGGCTGTGAGGAGACACCGGCAGGGGGAGGCGCGTCGAACCCCCGGCCTTGCTCGGCCTGCGGCCTCCCGAGACGCTCGAGGATCGCGGCTCCGCGGCTCTCCTCCAAGTCCTGCTCTGTTTGCCTGCTGATGCCCTTCAATCCCAAACGGCAACCCCCACCCTGCTATTCCAGCCCTGAGCTCCCCCCCAGCGCCCCCGATGTCCCTCAGTCCCGACCCGCAGCCCCACCCTGCTATTCCAGCCCTGAGCTCCCCTCTTCCAGCACCCCCGATGCCCCTCAGACCCGACCCACAGCCCCACCCTGCTATTCCAGCCCTGAGCTCCCCTCTTCCAGCACCCCCGATGCCCCTCAGACCCGACCCACAGCCCCACCCTGCTATTCCAGCCCTGAGCTCCCCTCTTCCAGCACCCCCGATGCCCCTCAGACCCGACCCACAGCCCCACCCTGCTATTCCAGCCCTGAGCTCCCCCCCAGCGCCCCCGATGCCCCTCAGTCCCGACCCGCAGCCGCACCCTGCTATTCCAGCCCTGAGCTCCCCCCAGCGCCCCCGATGCCCCCCACTCCTGACCCGCAGCCCCACCCTGCTATTCCAGCCCTGAGCTCCCCCCCAGCGCCCCCGATGCCCCTCAGACCCGACCCACAGCCCCACCCTGCTATTCCAGCCCTGAGCTCCCCCCCAGCGCCCCCGATGCCCCTCAGTCCCGACCCGCAGCCCCACCCTGCTATTCCAGCCCTGAGCTCCCCCCAGCGCCCCCGATGCCCCCCACTCCTGACCCGCAGCCCCACCCTGCTATTCCAGCCCTGAGCTCCCCCCCAGCGCCCCCGATGCCCCTCAGTCCCGACCCGCAGCCCCACCCTGCTATTCCAGCCCTGTGCTCCCCCCCCCAGCGCCCCTGATGCCCCTCACTCCTGACCTGCAGCCCCACCCTGCTATTCCAGCCCTGAGCTCCCCCCTTCCAGTACCCCCGATGCCCCCCACTCCTGACCCGCAGCCCCACCCTGCTATTCCAGCCCTGAGCTCCCCCCCAGCGCTCCCGATGCCCCTCAGTCCCGACCCGCAGCCCCACCCTGCTATTCCAGCTCTGAGCTCCCCCCTTCCAGCACCCCCGATGCCCCTCAGACCCGACCCACAGCCCCACCCTGCTATTCCAGCTCTGAGCTCCCCCCTTCCAGCACCCCCGATGCCCCTCAGTCCCGACCCGCAGCCCCACCCTGCTATTCCAGCCCTGAGCTCTCCCCTAGCGCCCCCGATGCCCCTCAGACCCGACCTGCAGCCCCACCCTGCTATTCCAGCTCTGAGCTCCCCCCTTCCAGCACCCCCGATGCCCCTCAGTCCTGACCCGCAGCCCCACCCTGCTATTCCAGCCCTGAGCTCCCCCCCAGCGCCCACGATGCCCCTCACTCCTGACCCGCAGCCCCACCCTGCTATTCCAGCCCTGAGCTCCCCCCCAGCACCCCCGATGCCCCTCACTCCTGACCTGCAGCCCCACCCTGCTCTCCCAGTCCGGAGTTCCCCTTCCACCTGCACTGCTGCTGCATTGGGGGCCTGATTTGCCTCTTACAGTCCCGGTTCCCTTCCCCTGCCCCTCTGCTGAGGCCACTCAACCCCAGCGTGTCGCCTCCCTTACTGTTCCAGCCCCGGGCGCCCAGCACACACCTCAAACCGGCCTCCTGCTATTCCCGTCCTCCCCCGGGGGTCTGCGACCACGCACCTCAGCTTTAAACTGCGGCAGGTTGGGGCTCAGAGGGGATGCCGACGGGTGGGGACTAGGGCAAGAGCCAAACTGCCCCATTCTGGAAAGGGGAAGGGGGGATTCGTTGGGAGGAAGAGATCATGGTCACCCACCTGGACCCCCAGTTGCCTTCTGATAAATAGTTAAAGCAGCTGGCAGAGAAGAGAGGCAGAGTGAAGCCAGCAGCAGCAGCGGGTGCATACTTAGATGTGGGGCCAGGAACGTGCCTGAAAAAGGAATGATGTTTTGTTCTAGCAAGGCTCACCAGGTGGCGCTGTGCCACATAGTCTCAAGTTATTTTGCTCCCCTTGAGTTTTTGAAGAAGTTCCGCATGGTTAGAGGTTTGCGATGAAGTTTCGTTTCGGGGGAGCTGTTGCAAACAGCAGGAGAGTTTGCTCACAGGGAGTGCGTGGCAGAACAGGGAACTGTATCCAGCTCTCTGGCTAGCACCCTAACCACTGGACAATCCGGCTTCTCTCCCCACTCATATAGTCACAGCAATGTAGGGCTGGAAGGGAACTCGAAAGGTCGTCAAGTCCAGTCCCCCGCGCTGAGGCAGGACCAAGTAAACCAAGACCATCCCTGACAGGGGTTTGTCCAACCTGTTCTGACAACCCTCCAGCGACGGGGATTTCACAACCTCCCTTGGATGCCTGTTCCAGAGCCTAACCCCCCTGAGAAAGTTTTTCCTAATATCTCACCTAAATTTCCTTTGCTGCAGATTAAGCGCCTTACTTCCTGTCCTATCTTTAGTGGACAAGGAGAACAACTGATCACTGTCCTCTTTATAACAGCCCTTAACATATTTGAAGACTGTTCTCAGGTCCCCGCTCAGTCTTCTTTTCTCAAGACTAAACATGCCCCAAATTTTTTAACCTTTCCTCACAGGTCGGGTTCTCTAAACCTTTTGTCATTCTTGTTGCTCTCTTCTGAACTTTCTCCAACTTATCTCCATCTTTCTTAAAGCATGAGGCTGAGAATTGGACACATACTCCAACCGAGACCTCACCAATCGGACAATTATCTTCTGTGCCTAACATACAACGCTCTTGTTAATACACCCCAGAAGGATATTAGCCTTTTTTTTTTTTGCAACGGTGTCACATTGTTGACTCACATTCAATTTGTCATCCACCCAAATCCCTTCCAGCAATACGGCCGGCTCATGAGTTATTCCCCGTTTCGTGGTCGTGCGTTTGAGTTTTCCTTCCTAAGTGAAGTACTTTGCACATGTCTTTACTGAATTTCAGTGCTGCAGGAGATCAAGGGGATATCACCTGTCGTGCTGGGTCGAGTAGAACGGACCATAGTTTGACCCTTCGTGTTATTGGCTGGTACAGCGCCTAGCGCTGTGGGGCTCTGGCTCCCCACAACGGGTCATCGCTGTAATAATAATTGTTAACCCCAGGATTCGGGTTTCTCTCTAATACTCACTTGGTCGAGCTCCCAGGGGGTCTCCGGCCACTTCTGACACCAGTGCTGTGGAGAGAAATGGGATTCAATGCAGCTGGCCCATTGGTTCACCACCCCCCTTCCCTTTGGCTTTGCCTATGAAGAGCAAGGGCTGCCAAGGCAGGCTGACCCAGTCCGGGTGAAACAGGAACCAACGCGTACGCCCATCCAAAGCTCAAACCAAACCCAGAATGGGCTTCACCATGATCGCCGTATGCCTGAGGTTCGCCCACTGCCCATCAATGCCAGGTGGCCAGACCAGCCATACAAGGTGTCCATGGTCTGCGTCCACTACCTCCCGGATCCCCAGCTTGTTCTAGGGCCGGACAGAGCTCAGTGGGTTGTTGGATGCTTCCCCGAGCTGTCCCAGACATCTCGGCAGGACCTTGCGAGGAGATTGGTTCCAACTAGAACTGGGGAAAAATTTTCAGCCAACTTTTTTGCGCCAGAAAACGCAAATTTGGGTCAACCAAACCATTTCATAGAGTGGTGTTGAATTCGCTGAATTTGTTTTGGTCGTAAGAATTTTTTTTTTTTTTTTTTTTTTTTACAAATCTGCGCCATTTGATTTTTTTCAGTTCAAAACAATGTTGTGTGGACATTTATTTATTTAAAAAAACATTTAAAAAGGCTGGCGGATGAAATGTTTTGTTTGATCCGAATCAATTCGGACCCGCCCCAGTTTTTCGACGTGGCCGGAGATCAGTTCTTCACCCGGCTCTAGTTCCAACACAGGGTTCATGCAGCGTCCCAAGAGATTTCTGAACCTTGCCCCAGATTCTGCTTCTGCTTCCAGATCCCTCTTTGCCCCAAATTAACCCCAATAACATGGCTACGGATGCTTCCACTAATAAACAAGTACTTTGCACATCTCTAGCATCTTCCCATGCAAAGATGCCAAAGCACTTTACAAACATAAATAAGTTAAGCCTTGTGGCTTTTCAAAGAGGCCAGAGGTGGGCCAATGCCGCTGACCGCCAATGGGATTTAGGCACCTCTTTTTCTTAGGGTCATTTAAAAGCTGCCCCTGGTCCCATACTGGGGTATTAGCAGCGCCTATTTTACAGACAGCAAAACTACAGCACGAAGAGGCTAAGTGACACCCTAATTTTACACAAGAAGAGGCCGGAGCTGGGGACTGAATCCAGAAGTCCTGGGGGTGAAATCAACAGGGATTTTGCTACCGACGTCAGTGGAGCCAGGATTTCAGTCTGGGCTCTTCGCACTATGGTTTATTAGTTATCATCATCATCTGGTAGGCGACCCAGTCATGGACCGGAGTCCCACGATGCAAGGAGCTGTCCTGCTGCCTCCTTCCCCACCCTCCACTTTTTGGCCCCCTCCTCTGACCCATGGCCCCAATTCTCCTGCACCTTGCGCAGTCATGGAGATCCGTGCAAAGTGGGTGCAAACCGCCAGTGGATCGGTGCACACGTAATTTGCACCCCGTATGGAACGGGTGGGAATGACAGCAGAAGGTGCAAGGCAATGGAGGATTAAAAACACGGTCTCTATAGAGCGTCTCCCTACCCTGCCAAACCTCCAGCTCTACACTAACTCTACGAGGTCTGGCTCCCTACAACCCATCGTCCTCTACAAGATGCACTCGATCTGTTTGTCTAGGTCGTTCCTACCAAAGGGTAACACAAATTGCATCGTCCTGTGGCTTTCATATGGGTTGATTCTCTAGGGGGTTAACGTTCCTGGAATCCACTAGACCAGGGGTGGCCAAACGTACTGACCCTCCGAGCCACATACGAGAATCTTTAGACATTCGAGAGCCAGGGAGCACCTGCCGGGGCTCGGGGCTTCAGCCCCACTCCTGCTGAAGCCCCAAGCCCCAGCAGATGCATCCGACTGGGCAGAAGCCCTGGGACCCTCCTCCCCACTGGGCAGAACCCTCTACCCCACCATGCTGCTGCAAGGCAGAGGTCCTGAGCTTCCCACCCACCAAGTCTGGTAGGTGGAGAATGGGGGGAAGACGCCAACGAGCCGCGTTTTAATGGTAAAAGACTCCCTACCAGTAGAGCCCTGCGCGGACACACAAAATTTGGATCTGCACCCAAACTACATCCGCGGTAATGAACTTGTATCTGACCCACCCTCCACCTTTTATATGCATCTGCCCCAGCCCCCTCTCTCACTGTTAGAACCCTGCGTGGATACAAAAATTTGGATCTGCGGCTGATCCCCAAAGGTGGTAAACAATGCACCCGCGTCTGGGGATGCAGGCATCTGTGGATATAAAGCAGATAGCCGTGGATTTGCAGGGCTCTACGTACCAGCTCCGGGTCCAGTCCCGTACCTTCTACGTTCACAGGGAAATCCTCCGCCAACCCACCGCACCCCTCCAAACCGGGCGGGGAAAAAACAAAGCGATCCTTTGAGAGCTCTCCTCCACCACCTGCTGCTGCACGCCCACCTGGGCCAGACTGCTGGCCCGGGGGTGACTCAGCACCCCGTTATGCATCTGGCATGACGCACGCTCGCAAAAATCCGGTCCCGGCTCCGTCACAAACGTCCCATTGTTGGACGGGAGAGGAACGGAAAGACCAAACTTGCTGCTCCAGTGCCGTTGGGGTTCATTGGAAGAGGCGGCTCCTGGCTCCTTCCACGGCTAGCGGATACGTCCGCTGGCATCGGGCATCGGGGACTGCGAGAGGCCTGCCTGCGCTGGGAGAGGAAATCAAATAACCAGAGAATGAGTTTTGCTTCTGAGGATCTAGTCTTTGTGCTCTTTGGACAGCATCAGAATTGTCCGGGTGGTGGCTGTATCTCCTTTTCCCTCTGTCTCTCTCTCAATCCCTCCCTCCGGCCAAGGACCAGTAAACAGTTGGTGTGTCTGTCTTTTCCCCTTTCACAAGCAAGGAGGATGCACAATTTCCCATTGTGAGCATCTTTCCCTTTATTGTTCTGCTCAGCAGAACAGAGCGGCCCCAGCAAACAAGCCCATCTTTATATGCAGCCGCAGAGTCGGGGGAATTCAGAGTAGATGTCAACACCATTCAGACCCACATCTCCTCCGAACCACAGCCAAAGCCAGTGGAAAGACTCCCATTCACTTCCAGGGGCTTGGGATCAGGTCCTTCGAATATGCTCTAAACTCACTTTCCTCCAGGGAAAGTAGATTTTCCCACAATGCATCAGGCCATAGTCCCTTCCAGCAGCCAAAATCCAATGGCTTCAATTAAAGGAGGAACCTTCCCTATTGCACCAGGTTGACAGTGCAGTATTGTCACATTGGTTGTTGGAATCCCCTTCCTGATCGCTGTACTGATCAGCTGATCCCCTGAAGCATGAGAGCGGATCATCCCCAAAATGCTACTGTAGGCCTGCAAATTAACCGGTCTTCTCCCCGCAACTCCTCCAACCCGCCAAACACGGACCGGCAGTGTTTGCTTGAAACAGCCCCCACAATCTGTTAGCAAAGGTTGCTCCATATGGGAAAAGGTGAACGGATTCCGATGATTCTCTGGTGCAGGGGGGTGGTTAACCTGACTGGGTATAAAAGAGGTGGGAGTGGGTCTCGGCGATAAGAGGATCTAGGGTGTGGGCTGAGCAGTCCTGAGGAAGGAACCCAACCAGCAGGCAAGCCTGGGAGATCACAGAGCATCTGCCTATCTAGGTTCCTATTCAGCGGCAACAGTGCTCCACCTGGATCTACTGCTAGTGGTCCCAGCTTCCCAACTGGTATAAACTGGTACAGCTCCCATTGACTTCACTGGAGCTACACCAGCTGGCGAATTGGCCCGTTGACCTCAAGGCATCTCAAGCCCGGCACTGCTAGAAACACAGCAGGATGCTACATGGCAGCATCCGTACTGGGGAGGACGCTGGAGACTTGATCCAAGGCCAGAAGCAGCAGAGACTCGAGGAAAGGGCACCAGGGCCTGTATAGACACAGAACAAAGAGCCGTTCTCTGCCCCCAAGAGCGCCCCATCTTTCCAAGCAAACAGTCGCTCCTAGACTCATAGACTTTAAGGTCAGAAGGGACCATTATGATCGTCTAGTCTGACCTCCTGCACAACGCAGGCCACAGAATCTCGCCCGCCCCCTCCTGTAACAAACCCCTGACCTATGCCTGAGTTATTGAAGTCCTCAAATCGTGGTTTAAAGGCTTCAAGGTGCAGAGAATCCTCCAGCAAGTGACCCCGTTCCACGCTGCAGAGGAAGACGAAAAACCCCCCAGGGCCTCTGCCAATCTGCCCTGGAGGAAAATTCCTTCCCCACCCCAAATATGGCGAAACCCTGAGCATGTGGGCAAGACTCACTAGCCAGACACCCAGGAAAGAATTCTCTGTAGTAACTCAGATCCCACCCCATCTGACATCCCATCACAAGCCACTGGGCATATTCACCGCTAGTAGTCAAAGATCAATTCATTGCCAAAATTGGGCTATCCCATCATAGTCCTGTGGTTTTGCTCACGGTTTGGGGCGGGGCAGGCGCTGCGTTCTGTTTGGGGTTTGGTTGTTTCCCTCAGCTTAGTGCCACCGGGAGATGTTGAAAAAAAATTAAGTCTTTTGAAAATCACAAGGTCAAAAGTTTTATTTGACGGGGGAGGGGGGCAAAAAGCCGGATTAAAAAAAATGTTCACAAATAATTTTGAAAAATTAAAAAAAAAAAAGGTTAAATACAGCAGCACAAAACCAGTCTTCCATAACTCCGAAATGTTTGTGTAATTTACAGGACTAAAGTGCTGGTCAGCGCTACAGGCCTTTCCTCGTTCCACCTACTCCAGGATTTTCAAAGGTGACGAGTGATTTGGGTGGCTCCCTTTTTGGGGACGGCCCAAATAAGACGCTGTGAGGACCCGTACTCTGAAAACCAGGCCTCTTTCGTGTGTCTCAGCGGGGCACTGGAAATCACTAGTGACTTTTGGAAGAACAGGCCAGGGTCTTCTAAAGGCCGAAATCCCGCATTAGCCCAAAAGAGAGGCGCTCGGGAATGGGCAGAGCTGGGCGAGGGCAATCCGGGGTCCTAGGCGTACTCTGACACAGGTCCCCACCGCGGCACAGCCCCCAGTAGTGCTGCCACCTGGATCGCCCGTTTTTCAAGGCAGCCGTCCTGGGAAATGTGTCAGGGTGGCTCAGTACACGCTGCCACTGCCAGATGTCCGGTTTTACGGGCTCAGGAGCGTCCTGGGTTTTTGTACGTTAGAGATGCCAATGCTAGACTCCGTAATCTGGTTCTGGCCCATTACAGCAGCAGCGGCACGCAGCTCCCTGGTCCTCTCCGAAACGGAAGCAGTGGTCCCGCCCTCTCCTCTCTGGAGAGATGGGGGTGGTAGCTGGGGATCCCACCCCCCAAACTGCGTTCACACCCCTCCACACACACACAGGCCTATAGTCCCAAGGTCTCAAACCAGCCCCGTCGGGGACGCGTAGCTCCGCTTCGGTAACGTACCTGCCTCATTTTGGCCGGGGCCTGATCCTGAGGCCGCTGAAGTCGATGGAAAGGCTCCCCATTCGTTTCTCCAGGCTTGGGATCGGGCCCTTGGTCACGACACCCGCCCCCCCCCCCCCCACTCTCCTCCGGCTAAGGCTGGGAATGATCGTCTGTCTCTGAAAGGAGATGTGGAAAAAAAACAACGGGGACACAATGAGGCTGTGTTCTGGGGACGCGGCACGGAACTGGGCCTTTTCATTCAGCACCTCCCTCTGCCCCCCCCTCCCCCCCCCGGTACCCCTGCCCCGAAGATCCATCGCTAGGGAAGAAGGAAATGTACATCTCTGATGAAACACAAGATAAGAGGCAGTTTGTCTCTGGCAGCAGGGGACAAAGCGATCCTGGCCTCTCCGTGACACGCACTCCACCGAAAACAAGCTTCCCCTGCGGCCCGGATGAAAACAAGTCTCCGGGCCTCACTCTCGCTGGCTCGAACGCCCCCTTTACACCGACCAGCCATTGCAATTCACAGTCACGCCCACCTTAAGGCCCTTTCGTGCTGCCAGGCCGTACAAAGGAACCGGATGCCGAAAACTAGGGGAAGAAAAAGCGTTTTTCGGGGTCTTTTTTTGAAAAACGTTGGTGAAAATGGAGGCTTCCCTCAGAAATTTCAGTTTCAACAAAACAGCCGTTTTCCTCCAGAAAAATCTAGCTGCTTATCCAGCCCCTAGCCACATAACCCCCCGCAACATCACTGAATGCATCTGCTTGGCGCTTCTTTGAGTTGCTGCTAGCCCCATGTTAGGAGTGGGGTACTCAGGGCCGGCTCCAGGCACCAGCCTACCAAGCATGTGCTTGGGGCGGCATCTGGAGGGGGGCGGCGCTCACCCAGGGAGAGCGGGGCCCCAGCCGGCTCACTGCCTTCCCCCCGGCGCTCCGGCTGGCCGGGGAGAGCGGGGCCCCAGCCGGGCTCACCGCCCTCCCCCCGGCGCTCCAGCCGGTCGGGGAAAGCAGGGCCCTGGCTGGGCTTGGCACCCTCCCCTGCCACGCTCCCCACCAGGGGGCGGGGGCCGGCGGGAGGCTTTTTTGCCTGGGGTGGCAAAAAAAGCCAGAGCCGGCCCTGGGGGTACTGAGGCACGGGGAGATGAAATGACTTGCACAACTGAAGTCTGTGGCAGATCAAACCCAGATCTCCTGGTTCCTACTTTTCCACACAAACTCACTTCTTTGCACGCCGGCGCGGTCAGAGCTGGCAATCGGCAGCTAAGCAATGACCCTGATCTTCAGCTGGGATAAACTGGCACGAAACTAAGGGATCTGTGCTGATTTACGCCAGCTGAGGATCTGGGTCCTTGAAACCAGGGCCAAAGTTAGTGGGGGGGGGGGTCACTCCGGCCATGTGCTGTCCTAAAAGGGATGGGGGGGGGCAGGTAAATGAGTCCCCTGGATCTATTTGACCCACACCTGAAGAATGTGACAGCACCATTAACGGCACTCGGGACAGAACAAATGTGCTTTTTAGCCAGGAGAGGGGAGGGCAAGTCTTGCTGTAACCAGACCGTGCTGAACGGAGCGGCCTCAGATGGTCATGGCTTTGCACCAGAGTGACCCGACTCTGCTGGTTGACCGGAGAGTGGCCTTATTGATGGGCTGATGTATTGATTATTGATTGATCTCTTAGACTGCAGAGGGTCAGCCAAGGATCGGTCAGCTGAGGGCTACAGCGTCAAGACTATTATGATCAGTATCATTACAAGGAGAGGCCGTGGGAACGCACAGGGAACAGCTGCAATTTATCACAAGTCCCTGGAGCAAATGGAAATGGACACAAATCAGTCGTCGAGAATTATAACATTCAAAAACCAGTAGGAGAACACTTCAACCTCCCTGGTCACAATATTACAGACCTAAAAGTCGCAATTATTCAACAAAAAAACTTCAAAAACAGACTCCAATGAGAAACTGCAGAACTGGAATTAATTCGCAAACTGGACACCATTAAATTAGGCTTGAATAAAGACTGGGAGTGGATGGGTCATTACACAAACGAAACGATTTCCCCATGCTAATTTCCGCCCTAGTGTTACTCACGCCTTCTTGTCAACAGTTTGAAATGGGCCACCCTGATTATCACTACGGAAGTTTTTTGTCTCCTGCTAGTAGCCCACCTTATTCGATTAGTCTCGTTAGAGTTGGTATGGCAACACCCATTTTTTCATGTTCTCTGTATCTATCTATCTTCCTACTGTATTTTCCACTGCATGCATCTGATGAAGTGGGTTTTAGCCCACGAAAGCTCATGCTCGAATAAATTTGTTAGTCTCTAAGGTGCCACAAGCACTCCTGTTCTTTTTGCTGAAATCCAACAGCAGACATGGAGAGAGTGCAGGGTGTTTAGCCCTATGACTAGCATCATTCACATCTCCTGCTGGGGCCACCTGGAGCGTCAGTCACTATTTTCTTCATCATCATCTTCATCATAATGCTAGTGCCTCCCGACGTGTTTTCCACGGGCAGGCCAACATCTTTATCCTGAGTTCCACTTTCACCTGCTAACGCTCAGACCTACCCGTAAGTATTCCAACCCTTTTCCCCTTGTCCGGACTTCCTCCCCCGACTAGATTAGGGGTGCCCCCTTTTTCATATGCTCCCTCGTTAGTTCCCTTTTCACTCATTAACACAGTTGCCATAGTGACGTGTGGCCGAGCTAAAATTCCCCAAGACGTTTCTACCAGTCATCTTTGCCATATTAACAGATACATTGCGACATCTTTTCTAAAACATCAGCAATTAGCACGGCTTGTCCTGTAATCTTGGCAATTTACGGCTACAGGGTGCACTAGTGATCTTGGTGAACTAGCGGCTTGGTGAACATGGTGAACCAGTCGTGTCAACCTCGTTCAGGCCTTGTGTGGCTAAGCCGAATATCTTACAGGCCTGAGACTCTGCGTTACGACATTAATTTATACGTATATGTTATATTTCACCTCTATATTCCAAATAGACTTGATATCTTTTATTCTGGGCTACAAGAGGACCTCAGAGGAGGCCCACTGATTCTAAGCCACTATGGACAAGCTGCCCAAAAGGAATTTAGGCTCCTAACTTGCATTGATTTCAGCAGAAGTCAGGAACCTAAATACCTTTGAAGCCTCAGCCTCTGTTTCTACACTTGGGGCAAGGATAGCTGCTTTAAGCCACCTTTGTGTTCCCCATATTCTGAGGCCATGCAGAGCCCCGCCTGGCGTAACTTAGAGCAGCGTTGGGGCTGCCCAAACTTATGCTCTGCTCCTCATGGGTCGCTCTGTCTCTTGAGAAGCACAGCTGTAGAGGAGTGTGATCCACCCACTATGCCAGCATCTGGGAGCAGGGCCCTCTCGCTGCCTCCACACCAGCTGGGGAGGCCCCCAGTGCCGGGGGGGGGGGGAAGAGTCCTTAAAAGGCCCCTTTTGTGCCCATATTAAGGCTACTTTGTGCTGCCAGAGCGGCCCCTTAGCATTGCTGAGAACTGGCCGCAACTCATCTGCCCAGTGGTTGGGCTACATGGTGATTTGGGTCCAAATATAGGGTCAGATCCTTAGCTGGTGTAAACCAAAATTCAGTGTGGTGCAAATCAGTCAGTGGCGGGACATGGATTTACAGCAGGATCTACCCTCCCCCCTTATTTTTTAAGGGGACAAGAGAAATGGGCGAAGGGTCTATCCTCCCACGAGTTTCTCTGAATTCTTTGCATTGAATTGAGCTCTGGTGAATGGGGCAGCCCAGAAAAATGGAGCCTTCTCTTTCCCCAAGAGCAGGTAAAGTTCCTCCCTATACCCCTCATCTTTCCCCTGCAGGGCTCGCCTCGGAGGGCACGATGCACTCTTCACAATCCATTCAACCCTTGGTCTCTCCAGGAGCCTGCCAGCCAGGCGGTTACTTTTGCAATGCAGACACCTCTCCGCTGGGAACTGGGCTGAGACCCACCTGCTCATTTTCTACGGTCCCACCAGCTCAGGGTGACTTTTACCAGCAGGAAATGAACTGAAACCAGCGACCTAGAACTGAAGGGCTCCTGGTCCCATCACAAGTCTGGTAACGCTCTCCAGCCCTTTCCAGTTTCTTTAAGTTCTAGCCAAACACGGGCATCAGAACCGGACAAAACTCAACTGATTCCTCCCTGCTCAGCCGAAAATAAGCAACCACTTTCGCTCCATGGGCCAGATCCCCAGCTTCAGCACGACACTGATTTACCCCAGTTGAGGATCTGGGCCAATACGCGAGAAGGCAAACGAAGGAGAGGATTTACACTGGGACTCCCTTACACCACTCTGGCGGCCCAAAAACAACCTTAGAGGAGCGTAAATGTAATTTATGACCACTTTAAGTCCCCTTTACGCCACTAAGGCACCTCCGGGTAAATGTGAACCAGGACCAATGTTTGCATTACATAAGCAGCCCTCTCTAGGGCTAGATCTCATTAAAGAACCCCGTTTGTTGATTGCATAATGTTTTGATTGGCTTAAAAAAACAGATGAGGCATGAAGATAAAGGGATTGAAATCTTTGGGTTTAATGATTAATTGGGTTATTGCTTTGTTTGAGGTCACTTGAGTTTTATCTGTGTCAACCGGCAGGGGTAAGAAGCCAGATTCTCATTTATGCTTGGGCCCCTTTACGCCTCTCTGGCGGTGTAAAAGGGCCTCCCGCGTTTGAGAGTATCTGGAGCAATGTGACTACATCTGGGAACACATATTTCCTCAACTGGCCAGGTCACAGTGAAATTCTGCCCTGAGCAGCGTGTGGGGTGAACTCAGCTTTAGTTTAACAGCTGCCAGGTAGTTTGTGGAAAAGAGTCTTTAACTCAGGGGTGGGCAAATGACGGCCCACGGGCCACATCCAGCCCTCCAGACGTTTTAATCTGGCCCTTGAGCTCCAGCCGGGGAGTGGGGTCAGGGTCTTGCTCCACTTTGCACGGCTCCTAGAAGCAGTGGCACGTCCCCCCTCCAGCTCCTACGCATAGGGGCAACCAGGGGGCTCCACATGCTGCCCCCACTCCAGGTGCCGCCCCCGCAGCTCCCATTGGCTGGGAACTGCAGCCAATGGGAGCTGCGGGGGCGGTGCCTGTGGACAGGGCAGTGCGCAGAGCCACCTGGCTCCTCCTCCATGTAGGAGCCAGAGGGGGAACATGCCACTGTTTCTAGGCGATTGCCCCAACCATTGGGCCATCCTAAGACCTACGCAGGCTAAGGAAAAGTATACAACACCCAAGCAGAGTGACTAATGGGCAAGCAGCAGACATGTTCATTCCACTTCCTTTTGAGAGACAGATTTCGATCTCTTACACTGCAGAAAACTAGAGTAACTCCCGTTAACTTCAGTGGAATGACACTGGTGTAATGGAGATCAGAATCTGACTCAGTGCCTTTAAAATTAACAAAATTTATCCACGTCACTTTCCAAAAGGCTGTTTTAGTTTATTCAGCGTCAGTTCACTTCTCCTCCTCTGCTTTCTCAAGTCTTGGATTTCGCACTGTCTCTGTATGTTACAAACACCTCTCAGCAAATGCAGATGCAGAGAAAAAAAATGAAATCACACTCTCTGTTCCCCACACCCACTGCCTGCCCATAGAGATGTGTGAAAGAATTTATAAACAGTACAAGCTTTATTAGGAGCATAGAATTTATAAACAGTACACGCTGACGCAGCTTCTCTGCCCCCAGCTGGGAGACAAAACTTTCTCTCCTTTTCAGCTAACTGACAACCTGGAATTGGGCAAAAATTTTCGGTTCAAACTTTTTTTCGGTGAAAATTGCTGATTCTATGACACCTAAATGTTTTGGGAATTCACAACGAATTCACCAAATCATTTGTTTTTAATAAAAAACAAACAATATTCAGAAAAGATCAAAACATTTTGTTTTGATGACATTTTTGAAAATGAGACTGATTTTTTTGGTTTGAGATCACTTTCTGTTGAGAAATTTTGTTCAAATTCGCTACTCAAAAGCAAAACTTTTTTAAATCTGTTTAAAAAAAAAAAAAAAACTTTTCAATGCTCTGAAAATTTCAAAATTTTTGTTTTCAGTTTAATCCAAAACATTTTGGGGGGTGCAGGGGGATTTTTCAGAATTGCCAGCAAATCAAAACATTCATTTTTCACCTAGCACTGTTCTACAGTCCAATCCATCTAATCTCATATCTACCCAGATCCATTGAATCTAGAGAAAAAAGTACTTTACAATTGAGTTAAGGTTGAGAGTATGTGTCAGTAATTTAAAAGCTAAAAGGCATTTCAGATATGTTATAAGTA
The DNA here is from genome assembly GCF_027887155.1 of Malaclemys terrapin pileata. Classification (NCBI taxonomy): domain Eukaryota; kingdom Metazoa; phylum Chordata; order Testudines; family Emydidae; genus Malaclemys; species Malaclemys terrapin. The sequence continues at coordinate 4,136,288 of NC_071525.1, forward strand.
TCCCAAAACTACACACTGTAAATCCAGGAAATTCAGAGTTAAAGGTACATTTAAAAGAAATGTAGATTTTATAGTAAGAAATGTACAATAAAGTTACCCAAACAACCTTAACTCTGCCCTGCCGTGACATCGTGCAATAAACATATGATTACAATTAAGACTTTTTAAATAATTTTGGTCCTAAATTAGATACAACTGATTTTTAAATACACATTTACTTTTTCCTATATTTTGTTCCCTCGTAACATCATTATGGAACGATGTTAAGACTGAGTGCCCTAAACTGTGCATGTCAAGCAACCTACCAATGAGAACTCTTGACACAACTGACCGGTCCCATACTGGTGGATCATTACAACCAATAGAGTTGTTGCATGCAAATTAGCTTTTGAGGAAGTGTGGTGATTGGTTGAACTACCTTATCTGACAATGGAACCTCCTTAAGAGTTACCTGATCTGAGCCTGCCTGTAGTCTGTCTAGTCATAAAAATTCGATACAACAATTCAGATGAATTACAAACTAATTTATCCAATTCACCCAGTTAATATACTCAAGTGCCTGTGTTATTCTGTTGTTAACAACGTTTGGGCCAAAAAACAGGACCAACAGATACTAAATTTCTTCCAGGATCTAGATTTGGGTCAATTTACACTAATAAACTAACAAATGTATTTCTTTGTAAATTCTCAGAAAATTAATTCTGTGCTCAAAGAGTAAGCGCTGTAAATATAAAGGTAAAAAGGTTGAAAGTTCCCTTTAAAGGCAATAAACAATTCAGTTTTGATTGTGGAGTCATGATCGACACCTCCATAATAATAGAAACCAATTTATCACCTGTGTCTGACCTAATCCATCTAATCTATAATCTAATCCATCGGGTTCATAAAGTTATGCATCTAATCTCTTCAATCTTGAATCACTAGAAATTAGCACACTGTGGACACTAGCCCAAATAAATACGTCCAATACCAAATTTAATCAATCTAATCCATAATCTAAACCAATCCATTTAACTAAATATAATCTAATTCATCTCTTTTCTATTCTAATTCAATTCATCTACTCTCTATATCAATGGATAGCACAAAGGAGCCCAATTTGGAAAACTGGAGTCTAGTCTTGGGTCTACTATTGGCCTGCTGAGTGATTTGCCCAAGGTTACTTCACCTTTTTGTGCCTCAGTTTCCCTGTCTATAAAATGATGATAAGTGCTACAGACCTCCTTTGTAAAGTGCTTTCAGATCTACTGATGAAAAGCATGAGATAACAATATAACCACCCGGCTCTTGTATAATGTTTTTCACCAGCAGGTCTTAAATTGCTTCACAGTCTCTAATGGATTTATCTTCACAGCACTCCTGGGAGGTAGGTACTGTATTATTAATCTAACCCAGTCTATCCGTTCTATAACCTAATCCATCCAATCTAATCTACAGTCTAACGGAATCCATTTCTCCCTAGCCCCATTCCAGTGCTAGGACTTGCATTTAAATGGTCACCCACATGCAACAGTTGTGCTGAATTCATTTAATTGGTCTCTGAATCACAACAAGCTGACTCCGCTGCTGGCATGATGATGTGACGCAATGGGCCAGATCCTCAGCGGGTGTAAAGCGATTTAGCTCCATTGACCGCCATGGAGTGACAACTGATTTACCTCAACCAGGGATTTGGCCCTAGGAATCCATACCTGGTGCCTCAGTCACTGAGCCATTGGCGAAGCCGGCTCTCCACATTCCTCTGTTCCTGCCTAAACAGACAGTTGCTTGCAAGCATGCAGCAAGGGAGACATGAGCAAATGTTTTCTCACCCTCTGGAGCTGCGCTGTGTTTCAGTGGGTGGGACCCAGCTGGCAACTCATTGACTGGTGGGTGGGGCTTTCTACAAGTAATTAACAAAAGTCCTGGCACAAGGGCCCCAGCTTGCTAACTTCCACCTGCGGCTGGTTGGAAGATTAGTTTCATTTTTCATCTCTCTCCCCGCTTCTTTCTCCTCCACCTCAGCAGCATGTCTGGCCATGCAACCAACCTCCGGCTCAAGCTCCCGGCAATATGCTTCCTCCTCCAGCTCTTCACCATCATCCTCTTCGCTGTTTTCGTCCGCTACGATCGAGAGACCAGCGCCAGGCTCTGGCACGAGGAGCTGAGCCACCACAACAAAAGCAACCGGGACAACGATTTTTACTTCCGCTACCCGAGTGAGTACAGCCCGTCCAGGCACTCAGCTCCTGCTTCATCAGCCTAGGTCCCACCTGCATCCCCCATCCCCACGGTCAGGAGGGGAACCCAAGCGTTTACGTGCCCCATAAGTTCCATGGCCTCTCTCTGTGACAGAGGACGCTCATCTCAAGTGCGTGATACTTAGGGTCTCTTAAACCCCCATTTATATGACAGACACCTTCTTGGCTGACCTCTGGGATTGAATCAGAGACCTCCAGTCCTAAACCATGAACCTCTACAGCTGGGTGCGGTATCAGACTCACAGCCTATCTATCTTTGGGGAGGTATAAAACTTCAGCCCATCCCCGTAGTATCGGAGCACTTTCCACGTAAAATCAACAGCAACACTCTTTGTGGCTCAGGTACCGCGGGAAATGAGTCCATTACAGGCCCAGAGGATTTGGGCTACGCTGACTTTCAGGGGGGATTTAAGAACTTAGACGGGCCCCAAGCTGGTGCCCGCTGTTGGCACCATCTTGGTTTTTCTTCTTGGTGCAGAAAGATCGCGCAGAGCGTGGGAGAAGCTGGCGCGGCCGGTGCCGGGCACGTGGGTTGAAAAGCACTCAGTGTATTACCCTCTCGAGCGTGACGCTCACGGGAGTTGTGGGCAGCACAGCTGCAAGGCAAACGCTGATCCCTTCCCGGGGCCTTGCAATTCAGAGCTGGCCTCCGGGAAGGGTGCGTCTGTGTGCCAGGACATCTTGCAGAGCAGAGGCAGTTGGAGGCTCATTGGGAACCTAAAGCCTGAAAGAGGCGATTGACTTCTGGGGGAGCAGAGGGTGCCCAGCCCTTTGCAGCAGGCCGTGCACTGACATTGCTAAACAGCTGCTCTGTGGGGGCCTGCACTTCCGCAGCAAACGGTTGTCAGGGCTGGTGGATGAAGAGTCAAGGGGCTGGAAGGGAGGTCTCAGGGATTCATTCATCCCTCGGTTCAGATCTGTTCTTATTGTGGCAATCAGAGACAGCTTCAATGCCGGGGGTTGCGGGGAACCACACCCAGGCAATTCGCAGCACTACAGGGGAAGTTCGCTCCACTTGGCCTCATCACAGAATAAATTGTGGTTCAGGCAGTGGCCTGGCTTGCGAGAGAACAGAGTTCAAACCCCCGCTCTGCCACAAGATCCTGTGGTCCAATTGCCCATGCTGCAGTCGCGGGGTGGCCGCACAGCGTAAGCAGGTGCCGACCTCAGCCAGCTTGGGTCCCAAAAGCAGTGACACCGTGGCAGCGTGGGCTGGCGGCCTGAGTTAGTTTCTGGGGGATTGCACTGCTATCGGTACCCATGCTAGCTAGATGAATGCTCACACCTCCGCCTGCACTGTAGACACACCCCAAGGCAGAGAGAGACTGAGGCTCTGTCCACATGGTGATAAAAGACCCGAGACATGGCCGGCCTGGATCAGCTGACACGGGCTAGTGCGGCTATATAACATTGCAGTTTGGGCCAAGGCCGGATCCCGGACTCTGAGACCCTGCCTGGGGTGGGTCTCAAAACCAGAGCTCCAGCCCAAGCCCAAACATCTACCCTGCAATGGTCAGCCCCGCAGCCCATGCCAGCTGACCTGGACTCCGAGGCTGGGTGCTGTGGGTTTTTTATTGCAGTGACATACGCTTGGTTTCCCTTCTTAAGCTGCAGCTAATCTCCTTTTGTCTAGTTAGAGAGGAGCGGGCTTTGCTTGGCCAAAAGTTTGACAAGCGACGGTTCAAAGCACTGTCGGATGACTGGCCCATTCCCACGGACCATGCTGTAGAAATACTGGCCCACTACTGTTGACACGTTAGACAGGGACCCTCAGAAATACTGGGTCACGATTAGAAACAGCAAGGCCCATACTGAACTTTGGAAATACTCAAAGTGACTGCACAAATCCTGCAGAAATCCTGGGCCGTTCATTTAGAAGCCATCCGGAGGGGTGTTAATATCCGGGAGAACATCTGCTGCTTGGCCGTGCGTCTCTTGCTTCTTATAATAAAGGAGCAGCATGCAGTGTGAGGTTATCAACATAACTAACGCCTAAGCTAATAAAGGAGATCTTTGTACCGAGCTGTGTATGCATTGGATTTATACGTGCTTCTAGGTAGACGGTACATTTTTCTAGCCCGGGATCTCTACTATAGGGGAGCCTGTAGTTTAGTCTGCCAGCAAACTTGTGTCAAAATTACAACCGCCTTGCCTTCGCTAGTTTCCATTGTTGTTTGCAGTATTCTTGTTGCCATGTTGGTCCCAGGATATCAGAGAGAAGATACCTGAAGAAGAGTTCTGGGTAGCTCGAAAGCTTGTCTCTATCGCCAACGGAAGTTGGCCCAATAAAAGATATTACCTCGCCTGCGCTTGTTAAGAACACACCTTTTTCCCCTGCAGCAAAGACATGCTCATAAGGAAATCTCTCTTGCTATTTGTACACAGTCTCTAGCACAATTGGCTTCTGATCTTGGTTGAGGGCTCGAGCTGGTAGTAATCACTGCTTGTCAGAGCTATACAAACAATGTTGTCACTCATAAATCAATCTTTCCAGCCCCCTAACCATTTTCATTGCTCTCTGCTGAACTTTGTTCAATGTTCCCACACGCTGGCTTTCATCATGGGCCACTGTGGGATATACGTAGTGGGGGGAAGTAAGTCTATTTCATGGGGGATTTCAAAAATCAGGTTTCAGGAATGAAAACAAAAACTTTCAAAAGTTGTCCATGAAAAGGAGAGGAGCCGGACCCCCATGGCCGGACGCCTGGCCCGCTGCCCCAGGGAGCCCATTGGAACATCGGTGAAACCAAATTGCGTCCACGGAACCTTTCGATGTCACCGAATTGGCCATTCTGATGAAACATTGTTTGGTTGGAATTTTTTCGACCAGCTCTAATTTATACCCTGTGTGCATTGGTCATAAACTTAACCATAGACACAACCACTTTACGGCTTAGGACCTGGCTTGTGAAAGTCACAGAGAGACTTTCTGGTGGCTTCGGATCAGGTTCTGGTTGAGTAAGGCACATGTTTTGAAATCTCCATTGTGCTCTATTAATTATAATGACAATTTAGTACTATCCTACTATTGTTACTATTTCTTATCTGTATTACTGTGGCACCCAGGAGCCTGTCATGGACCAGGACCCCACAGTGCAAGGTGCTGTATCAATCCAGAACATAGAGCTTCCAATCAAAGTACCATCTAATGCGTCATTTTTCACTGCAGACGCTTCCCTGCTCCAGTACTGACAGCCCCGCACAAGGTTAGAGGTCGCTGCACTGCTGAGGAGCGCTCTTTGGAACGAGCTCGATTGCAAAACACAGGCTGGGACCACTCATGGGGATGGAAAGTCCCGTGACTGTTGTCATGAACCAGGGTCATTAATCCTGATGTCCTGGTCAAATTGCTCAGGGCATCCAGCGAAACTGCCAAGCCTGAAACAGATACGGATCAGACACTTACAGGAATAATGAAAACACGCCCCCCCGCCCCCGGCTTTACCTTAGCTAGGAGAGCAGCATGAAATAGACTGAAACGAACGCTGCAAAGCAAGTGACAGAGAAATTAGGTTTGCCGTCTTATAGCTGTGTCGCTCCCAGGATATTAGTGAGACAAGGTGGGTGAGATCATAGCTTTGATTGGACCAACGTCTACTGGGGAGAGAGACAAGCATTCCGCTGCACAGAGCTCTTCTGTAGCGCTGGGAAAGGGGCTTAGAGCTAGTCTACACTTGAAAGGCTACAGCGGCGTGGCTCTAAACACTATCTTCAGTGTAGACACTACCTATGCCAAAGGGAGTGCTTCTCCCAGTGGCGTAGGTAATCCACCTTCCTGAGAAGCGGCAGCTCGGTCGACAGAAGCATTTCTTCTAGCTCTGTCTACATGGGGACTTAGGTCAGCTTACCTACGTCGGTTAGGGTGTGGATTTATGAACACCATTTTCAAGCGTAGACCAGGCCATTGTCTTTATTAAGGCCTGGTCTGCACTAGAAAATTAGCTCAGCGTAACGACGTTGCTCAGGAGAGTGAAAAAAAATCCACACCGCCGAGTGGTGTAGTGAAGCCGACCCAACACCCAGTGTAGGCAGTGCTAGGGAAATGGAAGAGTTCTTCCATCGATCTAGGTACCACCTCTTGGGGAGGTGGATTATCTACAGTGGCTCACTGCTGCTGTAGCATTTTAAGTGTAGACAAGTACCTGATTTGTAGCGAAATTTGGGCCCCTTGGACCAGATCTCTAGCTGGTGTAAATCAACATAGCTCCAGTGACTTCAACAGAGAGGTGAGACTCAGCGGTTACTTCTGAAAACGTTGGTTCTGCAATATTGCGTAGGGAGGCAGCGTTGCCTAGTGTACAGATCACTGGCCCGGGACTCAGGATACATACGTTCAGTTCCTGGCTCTGCCAACTGACCAATGTGAACTGCTCGCCCTGCGCCACGCCTAACTTTCCTCCCCAGTGTGACACCCTCTGCCTGTTCGGTTGGATCAAGACGCCTGCAGCCACATCGGTCATTTTTATTTTGTCCCTCGCCAGGGGAAAGGGAGTTGTGACTGACAGTGCTCCAGGCACCAAACCAAAAGCTCACGGCGAACCCTGCCTCTTCGCAATCTTGGGAACTTCCTGGCTTTCCAGGACTCCCCTGACCATGCGGCTCGGCACGTCACAGCCCACGATCCATGCTGCTTCCTGCAGTCATGGAACCCCTGCACAAGAGGAGGGGTAGGTGGGTGTAGGGCTGAGAACTGCCCTGCTCAGCGTTGGTGAAGGCAGGGCAACCGCACAGCTGGAGCGAGTCAGGCCAGCAGGGGCGGACGACTGACAGGTTCTCCCAGTTTCATCTGCCAACTCTTAACTCCACCCAGAGCTGAAAGAGAATTACTCATTCTCTCCCTCTTCCCCCCCAACACAGAGAGACATGTACTTCCTATCAGGAAAGGATGCAGCCTAGGGTAGATCTACGCTACCGCAGAGCTGAAGCTGTGCCACTGTCGTGTGGCTGCTTCCTGCGTCCAGGGGAGGGGTTTAGATAATCCATCTCTCCGAGAGGCCGTGGCTAGATCGGTGGAAAAATGCTTCCATCAACTTAGTTGCCTTTACAGCAGGGGTTAAGGAGACCTGCGGGGCACGGAATCTTTCACAGCCCTGATTGACGGAGCTAGGCCGACCTACGTCTTGGGTGTAGACCAGGCCTTAGATAGCTGGAGGTAGACAATTTTTTTTTTTTAAATTAAATTGGACAGTGGCAGAGTCGTTGCATATTGCTTCCAGGAGTAGCTTGGTACCAGGGCTGAATTTGTCCACTTTTAATAGAGGGAGATAGACGAACTTCTGGCCCAAGCTTGAGGTTTCTTTATTAATGCAAACCCCCATGTTTTTTGGAGGAGGGTAAAGTCCTTCACACCCACAGTTGTCTACACCCACATCTGGGCCTGGTTACCATAGCATCTGAGCTCCTCATAATCGGTAGTGTATTTGTCCTCACACCATCCCTGGGAGGCAGGGCAGGGCTGGGCTGCTATCCCCGTCATACAGATGAGAAACTGAGGCAGGGAGAGACTTGCCCCCAGGAAACCTCTGACAGATCAGGGATTGAAATCAGTCTCCCAACTCTCAGCCTAGCTCTGCGATCACTCAGCCTTCCTCACAGGGTGCTTCTGTGCCATCCGAGGTAGGATTCGAACCCATGACCATTTACACACACAGGAGGACACTTTCTACCACGCCACTGAGCTATGAGACCTGGAGTCGCCGGGTATGTCCGCACTACAAGCAAAAACACCCCCCAAACCCAACCCCCGCCCCAAACCCCTACAGCAGTGAGGTTCAAAGCCCCGTCAACTGACTCCGGCTCGCGAGGCTCACGTGACGGAGTAAAAATAGCCGTGTAGATGTTCGAGCTCAGACTGGAGCCTGGGCTCTGAGACCCTCCCCGCTCACTGGGTTTCAGAGCCTTGGGGGCCAAATATCCTGCTATGCTTGGCCCCGGAGTGAGAGTCCGAGTCAGCTGACGCAGGATCCCAGACTTGCTGCGTGGGTCTTTTTTTGCAGGGTAGCTGCCCCCTCATTCTCCACTGCCCTGGACCTTGCGCCCGCGGGCGTCGTATTTACCCTAAGGCCTCTGTATTCTACTCGGGCAGCGCAAAGGGGGGGGCAAGTACCTGTAAGGACGCTGCCGGTGTGGGGTAAAGGCAGCCCTGGTGTAAATCAGCATCGGGCCCCTGGGCTAGTTATTGGCACGGGTACGAAATAAGTGTAAAACGCTACAAAATCATAACGAATCACACCAGGCTCTTAGATAGCGTTGGTCATTGGTAGATCTCCCAAGCGTTTCGTCGGCTTTCATGTACTTCTCCTCCCAGCGGTCGATGCAGAGTGTCCTTTATACAAGGGGCCTCTTACGCCGCTCTGGCAAGGGAAGTGGGATCTTAACGGGAGTGTAGTGAATCTACTTCCTCTTTAAGCCCTGCCCGAGCATCGTCAAGGGTCATGTCGTAAATGAGCATCGGGCAGGTGCCGTTTCACGCCCATCTCACACCAGAGTAAAGGACGCCCCCAGGGCGCAGGGAAAAGCAGGACCAGGCCCTGGCTTTGTTCCTGCATCACGAGCCTAATACTTGTGAGCTGCAGAGTCTATATGTAGTTTAAAGAACAGAGGGTCCTGTGGCACCTTTAAGGCTAACAGGAGTATATTTAGTTTAGTCACGTTCAGCGCAGAGCACACGAAATCCTGTACCTGTGACTGTCGCAAACATCGAGTGTGAGCTCCGTGCGCTGGCAGCAGCGAGGTGACGAGACGGAGGGGCGGGCGCTGCCCTGGCGTTAATCGGCGGAGTCCCATTGACTGCAGTGGCGTGACCCCGGTTTACACCCGCTGCGGATCTTGGCACTTAGTGGGCTGTTTTGACGCCTGTGGAACGAGGGGGTGGTGAAGAACCTGGCAGATCTCTGTGCCTGGGGGTGGCGAAGGGGGAAGAGTTTCAGAGAACGCAGCGGACCCTGTACTCGCATAGCTCTCTGGTTCACTGCTGTTCCCGCGATAGACCCCATTTCCGCTGCCCCCCACCCCTGATCCCCCCAGGGCATGTAAGTTACACTCATTTCTATACCTTCCCAGTGCCGATGGCTTGATTCTCATTTACACATAGGCCCCTTGATGCCGCTCTAGCCTAGTAAAAGGGGCTTTCACGCTGTCAGATCCATGCAATGGGACCTTAAGAGTGGGACTGAGAATCAGGCCCATAGTGCGTTGCACATGCTTCGCATTGGTGCGAACGAAAACAGGAGGTGCTGGACAAGGGAGAAGAAGACCTTTTTACTCCCAGCTACATTTGGCCCGCTGGTTTCAGAGCGAGTCCACAAGTGGATTTACACTGATCTAAACTCCACTGGAGTCAGGGGAGTCACTCTGGATTTACAACTGGTTTAACTGGACAAACAGCCCACTTCAAGGGACTAGGAGTAATGAGAACTTGGTTCCCTTCGCAGCTCTGCCACTAACTTGCTGTATGACCTTTGGCAAACCTCTCCCCCCCCGCCTCAGTTTCCCTGCATGTTAAATGAAGATAATAGCAACAGTGTTGCGAACCCCATATGGGTTAAAAAAAAAATCATGGCTCAGGCACCTAAAGAAATCATGAAATTGGCTTAAAAGCATAAGATTAAAAAACAAAACAAAAACTCTGGGTTCTTTCCATCTTCTGTCTGGTTTCTGAGCCTTCAAGGTGCACTTGATTCACTTGCTTTTCTCTGCAGACATGAGGGCTAGAAGCAGTTTTGAATTCTTCCCCCCCCCACTTGACTCCCAGAGCTGGGGCTTTACCAAGAACAGTGAAGATCACGAGACTAGTGATAAAATCACGAGAACCAGCAAGAGTCTGTAACCACTCCCCACTTTTGTAAAGGGAGATCTAGGCAGGAAAGGTGCTATCCAATGGCTAAGAATTATTGTCCATGTTCCCACAGTAACCCAGCGTAAGGTTTTGGGTGGAAATGTCGCTCTTACAAGTGCAGCGCTGTTCATTATGCTTCTAACCAGGACTTAGGTTTTTGTAGCCTGAGGAATTCCAAAGCGCTTTACAGAACAGGGATCACCTGTTCCTCACGGAAATGCAGCCACCTCTGGAGTGGAGCCCTGCACTTCTGAAAAGTGAGGAGGTGGGAGGTGCAGTGGCTCCAGTTGGAATTTGTCCAGGAGACGCCCCAGAGCTCTTGCGAAAGGTGTCATGAGCTCTCTAAGGTCAGGACCTCACTTTTTACATCCCGCCCGAACGGCGGTAGAACAAAGCGGTGAGGTACACTGCCCCAGTATTTGCGCAGCAGCCACTCAGCGAGGTCATTGTTCCATGGGCCAGCCCCAGAGAAAGGGGCCATGGGGCACGTCCGTGCGCTCGGGGAATTCTCAAGGTCGCTTGGCCGCTCTCATCCTGGGTGATGGCTTCCTAGAGCCGGCTGGGGGCTGCTCTCTGCTCTGATGAGAGCGGAGGGGAAAGAAACGGTCCTGGGAAACGCTCAGTGCGTTTGTGCCGAGAGGATGATCTTAGCACTGCCGTCTACCTCTATCCTCTGGGGTGGATTCTCCGGCTCTCCTTCCTGACAGGAAGTTCAAAAACATTTTGAAGTTCAAAGGCAGTTTCAAATTCAGATTAAAAAAAAAAGGAAACCAAAAAAAGTCAACATTTTTGTGGATTTCCCCCATCCTGGGTTATTTTGCACCAATCCTGGAGCATGTCAAAAATCTGTCGACCCTTGAGGTTTTTGTGTGTGGGGGGGGGGGGGAGGGGGTGGGGAAATAAATATTTCAGAAAATGTGTTGACAAGTTCCCCCTCCCCCACTTGTGATGCTTTCCCCAGGTTTCCAGGATGTCCACACCATGATCTTCATCGGCTTTGGCTTCTTGATGACCTTCCTGAAACGTTACGGGTTTGGCAGCGTCACCTTCAACTTCCTGATCGCGGCGTTCGCTATCCAGTGGTCTACGCTGATCCAAGGCTTTTTCCACTCTTTTCACGATGGCAAGATTCACATCGGGATAGAGAGGTGAGTGGCCGGAAGCCAGGGGTCAGAGAGGAAGGATATCAGGTGGCTCATTCCCGGACACTTTGCGTGACGGTTGGTAAGTCTCTGTGCTTCAGCTCCCCATTGGTCAAACTGGAAGAAGAGCCCTGCTCCGGCTCCCAGGGGTTGCAAGGATAAAGGTTCTGAGGCGCTCGGCTAGATGGTAACAGGGCGTGAAGTCACACATACAGCTTTCCTTTCGGGTCCAGCTCTAAGCCAGGGAGCCGCACAGATGTTCGCGTCAGACACGCTTGTGATCAGAACACCACGGTGTTGCCTCAGCCTGATTTGCTCGTTTATCCAGCAGTCAAAAGCGGATTTGGCAGTAGGCATGGGAGGGCCGAGGCTGAAATCCCGTGTCTGCTGCCGACTCCCCGTGTGACCTGGTCTCCCTGGGCCTCGGCTCCCTATCTGACCCATAGGGTTAACAAGAGCTCATTTCTCTCGCCTTCGGGGCGGAGGGCGTCTCTCCCTGTGTGTATGGACAGCTCCTAGCACAATGAACTCTGATCTCAGTTGAGGCCACGGTAATACATGGAATAATAGAAGGGCTTTTTTCACTCATTAACTTGAGACTAGATAGTACCAATAGATCATCTGGCCTCCTGTAAACCACAACACCGGAGGGATAATTTCACGGACGCGAAACCCTCCAGCCAAGTTCTTAGCCCTTCCGCCCACTCATTAGATGAGCCTAGCGTTTCTGTTCCAAAGGCTCCAATCACACCCGCTAACCGATTCTGCCGTTCCTTCTCTGGGTGGCTTTTTTTCTTGGGGCCCCCTTGTGAATTTCCCAGACTGTCGAGTGCACAATCTTCTCCGTTAGCCATTAAACTACCTGGAGGCTGAAATTCACCCCGGTGCCAGGGTCCCTGCACCATTTAAATCTAGAGGAAACTGGTCTTGTGTTGGCACTCTGCCCGGGGTAACAGTCTCCTGCAACCTGTTCTACTTTCTTCACTATTCCTGCTAGCATGATCAATGCCGATTTCTGCTCCGGAGCCGTCCTGATCTCCTTCGGAGCAGTGCTGGGCAAGACAAGCCCCATCCAACTGCTGTTGATGGCCTTGTTTGAAGTCACACTCTTTGGTATTAATGAATTCATCCTGCTCAGCGTCGTTGGGGTAAGTCACACTTTTCATGGCGCGTCCGTTCCCCGGAGGAAGGACTGTTCTAAGCTGGGTGACAACGTGGTCTTCGAGCCGAGCAAATACCCGACTTGTCGGTTCAGTGGCTAAATAAAATTTTAAAAAAATTGTTTTGGGTCAAACGAAACATTTAGTTTGATCCAAAACGTAATTATTTTCATTTAGTTTTTTGGGTGTTTTTTATCCCGCACCTTTAAAAAAAAAAAAAAAAAAAAAATCGAACTAGGTTTTTGATTAAAAAAAAAAAAAAATTCCAGGAACCTTCCAAATGAAAAATAGTTTTCAAGTCAGATGTTTAGATTTCTAATGATTTTTTAGGGCTCCCTCCCTTCCCCCGCTCAGCAAAGCATTCGGCAAAACCGACATGAATTCGCAAAACATTTCGACGTGGTCAAATCCGCATTTCTTTGCTGAGCGTGTCTGGGCTGAAAACACGCTGCCCATTGGGGGTACAGCCTGGATTACCTCCCGCCCCCTTTTCAGCCCCATCCTTTGCTTCCTGTCCCGACCAGGCAAAGGATGCTGGGGGCTCCATGACCATCCACACCTTCGGGGCTTATTTCGGATTGATGGTTTCGCGGGTCTTGTATCGGCCGCAGCTGGACAAGAGCAGACAGAGGGAAGGCTCAGTGTACCACTCAGATCTCTTTGCTATGATCGGTAAGGACTCGGAACACGCCCTGCTTCGCTCGAGCCCCGGATGGGGCCAAAGTAACATCTGATGCATCAGAAAACGATGTCTGTGGTATTTTTAGGGGGCTTTATCTTGAGACCCCCTTGCTCAGATGATCCCAAATTTGGACCCGTAACCCTGTCCCAGTGGGACATTACCCAGGGTACCAACTGGACCATTGAACAGGTGCTGGGACCAATCCCCGCTTAGTTCCGTTGTTTCAGAGTTGATGTCATGAGCAGTGGAGGCCTCTGTCTCTCTCTGATACCAACCTCCCCTCTCTGAGGATTGCCCCTGACTGGGGTGCAGGCAACAAGTAGTCTCTTGGCGACGTGAGGGTTGAACCGTCTCTCTCGTGACATGTAAATTTCTTGTTTACACCTTCATGTTGCTGAAGAATGGCTGCTCAAGCCAGTGACAGCTCTTTAACACCTGGCTGGGGGCGCTAATGCATCTTTGAAGAACTGGTTTGGACCTGCCTTTTTAGCTCTGGAACACGTTACAGCAATGTTATACAGTAGAAATGTATAACTTTCCATACAACGTTGATACACATATTTTACCAGGACAATAATGTTCAGCGGGATATGGGTTTTCAAATGATCTCTCAGAAGGCATGCTTTGTACAAAAGTTATCAGAATCTTGTAAAAGTGGTGACCATAACACTATAGACCATCACTACCAGACAACGTACATCAAGTTTCAAAACAATCCAAGCAAGCATGTGTATTTTAGGGCACTTAGAAAAGTCCTTTGTTAAAACAGTAAACTACTGTCTCAATAAACAGCTGGGTAAATAGCTGATTTGTCTGCTCAGCAGCAGTTTCGGGGAGGGGAAGGGAGGGGAGGGGAGGGGGGAGTTTGCATCAAACCAAACCTGAAAATCCAATCAGAAACGTCAAATTTTGAGTCGATTCTAGAGTGAGGATTAGAACCCAACATTTTCCCCTCCGAATTTTCCATTAATTATTTTTGGGGGGGGGGGGGGCAGGGGGGAGGGGCTTTTTGTTGAAAAATCAGAAACTGCAAAGTTTTGGTAAAAGTGTTTTGATTTAACTGAAATCCAGCACTTAGTCTTTCATTTTCTGGTTTTTCAATGAGAAAACAGGAAAATTTCAACCCAGAAGAAAAACGTGAATTTTCCATTATGGTCAGAGATCCATATTCTGTCTAAACAAGCTGTTTTGACGCCAAGCGGCTTTTGATCAAAGCGAAAACGTTCACAGAACATTCTCCATCAGCGCTGCGAGCGATTCCCGACCTTCCAAACCTGCTCTCAACTCCCGATTCCTTCCCCTGCAGGAACAATCTATCTATGGCTCTTCTGGCCAAGTTTCAACTCTGCCATTACGGCTCATGGCGACGACCAGCAGCGGACCGTCATGAACACCTACTTCTCCCTGGCCGCTAGCACGCTGGCCACCTTTGCCACGTCAGCCCTCGTCAATGGGGAAGGAAAACTGGACATGGTGAGTCAACTCAGCGGCTGCTTTGTCTTGTTGCTGATGGCCCCCAAGCATGGGCGGTGGGTGAACCCCTGCGTCAGGGGGGCTAGCCCCCAGCCCCACCCCTGCCTCCCAAGGGCACACCTGAGCCCCAAGGCCACCGCCCCCATGGTGGCCTAGGAGGAGGGATAGCTCAGTGGTTTGAGCATTGGCCTGCTAAACCCAGGGTTGTGAGTTCAATGCTTGAGGGGGCCACTTGGGGATCTAGGGCAAAATCAGGACTTGGTCCTGCTAGTGAAGGCAGGGGGCTGGACTCGATGACCTTTCAAGGTCCCTTCCAGTTCTAGGAGATGGGATCTCTCCATTAATTTCATTTCCTGGCTGGCCTGATCCCCGAGCCACCAGTGGATGTCAGCTGGACCTGAGCCCCTGCCAGCTTCAGGGGAGAGGGGGACCAAGGGAGAGGCCTCAGGGCGGAGCCTGGGTGAGGCCATGGCCTGGGTTAGGGGAGTCTTAGCCTCCCTTGGCCTTTGACACCTGCCACCCATGCCCCCAAGTCTCCTGCCAGCCGCATTTCCCCCTTCCAACGAGAACCTCGGTCTTTTGGCCGTGTGGACTCCGCTACGCACCCCCGAGACTCTGCAGGAGAGGAGCCCTGAGCCTGGCGACCTGCAGAGATGCACAAGAGTGGGGATCCCTTTGTGCAGACCTGCTTCGCCGGGATCATCCTTCCCAAGATGGTGTACGGGAACAGTGGTGAGCAGGTGGGATGTCACCGTTCAGGACGCCTGTATTTCCCCCATCATGGTCCACCAAGCGCTCCGAGTCTAGGCTCCCAGCTCCCCAGCCCTCACATCTCTTGACGGAGAGTTTTCCAGGCTGCACGGTGGTATTCCCAGCAAGCCAGTCGAGCTCCACAAGCAGCCTCTGGAGAGAGAGCAACGAGCAGCGTAATTGCTCCCAGTTATGTTACCACCCAGCAAGCGTATTTATTCGTACGGTAGCAGCATTCCAGGGAAAACCTATTTAAAACAATACAACTTCCCCGCCTGCTGAAAGGCTCACTAGAGGCCACCTGAACTCCTGCCTTGGGCTCTGGGAGGGGTCAGTCCTTCAAAACCCCCAATCAGGTTTTCCCCGTGGTTACAAGTTCACACTTGTCTCGGTTCACAGCCGCCATGAACAGTTCAGCCTGTCCTTTATACAGCTTGGGCCTTTCATCTTGGCCTCATGTACCCGGCGGTCAGCAGGTAGTGATGCGATCTTCGGGGCGTAGCTTCAAAAGGCTGGGTTTTGGTGTAACCGGCGGTGGGGAATTTGCATTCATCTCACCCTAGCGATTCCACTTTCTGTTCTAAAAGTCCCTTCTTGTCCGGCACATTGGTCATTATAGTCATTTCAAGCCCCATTGAAAGGTCACATCTCCCCCCTCCCCCATTGAGAGGTTACATATAATCTCAGCCCACAATAACACATAAGCCATTCATGTAATACAAGGGAGCCCAAAGAGACTCAAACTTCATTCAATACGGTCTCCCAAGGATATTGCCAGAGGCCGCAAGGAAGAATGGTTCAGTATTTAGGACATTAGCCCTATGGCTTGGGAGATCTGGGTTCTATTCCCTCCTCTGCTACAGACTCTCTCTGCGACCTTTGGCAAGTCACTCAGTCTCTGTGCCTCGGTTTCCCTACCTGTACAATGGGTAATAGCACTGCCCTACCTCACAAGGGGATTGTGAAGATACACTAAAGATTGAGAGGTGCTCTGGTACTGTAGTGATGGACTCACATAAATCCCATTGGTAGATATTATGGTGACAGTGCCTCGCCCTCTGGGCCTTCTAAGATGTGTGTGACCAGGCTTCCCCTTTCGAGGGGCTGCCGTTTTGAACCGCGCCATCCAGACACAACTTTGAAATTTTTCCCAACTTTCTCACCACCTCTCCTTCCAGCCTTCACTGCACCTGACCAGCGGCCGGTGCGGGAGTCTGCACTGAGCTCCCCCCCCCCCGTGCTCTCTCTCTCCAGGTCCATATTCAGAACGCAGCCTTAGCCGGCGGGGTCGTGGTCGGGACATCAGGCGAGATGATGCTGACTCCGTTCGGTGCCATGATCGCCGGGTTTCTCGCTGGGCTCGTTTCTACCCTGGGCTTCAAATTCCTCACAGTAAGTCCCGTCGGTGACGTCTACGCAGCACGCCTCTTGCGGTGTGCAGCTTCACCTGCTGGGAACGGCAGTGTAGAAGTGACGGGCTGTGTAGACAGGGAAAGCCTTGCTTGGGCACGTAGAAAGGCGTATAGGGTCCATACCCACAGAGGCCAGGTGTGTCTTTACTTGCCTATGCTGCTAGTTATACCCATGCTGGGGGCACGTGCATGTACTCTACCCACGACGGACAGGAGCATGCCATGTAGACGTACCTTTAATGTGGGGCCTGATCCTCATTGACATTAAGGCCCCTTTTCTCCAGAACGCCAGCCAGGGCTGGAGCAGCATAAACAGGCCCTAAAACCCCAGCTGGAGCCAGGGGTTTCATCCAGCGCAGGGATGGTGGAAGACAGACCCTCGCTACCCCCAGCGTAGGGTGTGCCGTGGGGGCCGGGCCTCAGTAACGGCACTGGAGCTGGGGAGGGGACGGACCTGGACTGCTGGAGCTTAAACCATGTCTGTATGACACACCATGGGCGGTGGCACGTAGGGTACGTGTGGCTCCGTGCCGCAGCGAAAAGCAAACTCCATCCACACTGCAACGTGCAGGGGGCAGCGAACGGCTCTGGCAGGGGGAAGACAGCGGGGACGTTACACTGCACCTTGTGCATGCAGAGAACTGTGTAGGGTTTGTACTGGAAACATACCCACAGGGTTCAGGCGCGTCTTTCCTCTGCCTGCCTAAGTCGTGCCTTACCGTCTACACTGATCTTTGTACCCGGGCAAGGGGGAGGGAGGAAGCCATCTCTGGACTCTCCACACCTCTGTAAGAAGCATCCCGCATAGACATGCCTTTGGACAAGCCCCCAGGAGGGGGGCAGTCTTTCCAGCCCCCCCCGGGGGGGGGCAGTCTAGGAAGGTGGCTTAAAGCCCTCCCACCCCCTGCACTGCGCCTCTTAGACGCAAACCGCAGAACCCGTGCCCTGAACGCACCTCTAGCCCTTCATGTCCTCACAACCCCTCCGTGCTCTCCGCAGCCCATCCTGGACTCCAGACTAAAAATACAGGACACATGCGGGGTCCACAACCTCCACGGGATGCCGGGCGTCCTGGGTGCTCTCCTGGGAGCTCTGGTGGCAGCTCTGGCAACGCAAGACGTCTACGGGGACGGGTGAGCACCGCTCGGCGCGCCAGTCTCACTCACGCGTGTGTGTGGGGAGGGGGGAAGAGAGAGTCCAACCCTCCCCTCCAATGGATTTCTTGATTTCGATCGTAAATTGCACCCCCCCCCCCAGTGCCAGGGATGGAGTGGGCAGGAGGTGACATCTAGGCAGCTCTATGCAAGCCAGGCATTGATCACGCCCGGTTAATTAACACACCAGCCTGCCCTCTGCTCACTAACGCGATACTGCCACCGAGAGGCCAAGAATCACTGCTCAGCTATTCCCTGGGAGACAGCGTTTCTATAGCAGCCGGTCTCCATCTTTTCAGTACCCAGAACCCCTTCCCGTGTACCAGCACCAGAAGGTCAGCGTGCATTATGGAAAGGGCAGGGCACTTGCTGTCCTCTCCCCGCAACACCTGTTCACAACCCTGCTCGGGGCGGGGGGAACCCACACATCTAAGACTCAGCCTTTACAGCGAGACTTAGCAACATGCAACTCTTTTTGAATATTGTCGATGGATAACACAGAGGTTTATTTTAAAGCATTTTTTTTCAGTTATCTATTTACATGTTCACAGTTGTGGGGAAGTTATGGGGGGGTGGGCAGACCACAGAGGCCGTTAGACAGTGATTAGGTAACGAGAGTAGATGCTGAGATGCAGGAAGTTAAAGCTTTATAACTCGAAGGCGCAAAGAGTCAGCGTCACGTGGCAAAATATACAAGTCAATATCCTGAAATCAAGTTCTTAAGCCGCGTTTTTCTTACTTTGCCTAGCTGTGAATTTCAATCATCATAGATGGAAATACACTTTTGGGCTGTGTGCGTACGGTGAAATCGATGTTCACCAATATTGACAGATAAAAATCGAATCCTTTCAAGACTATCAATAGCGCCTTCCAACCCCCGGCACTTTACTAACACTAGCTCTGCCTCGTAACGCAACCCCTGGGAGAAGGACATTATTGCATTCATAATGACGGGGAAACCGGAGCATGGAGAGATGAAGGGAATTGCTTCTCAGTGGCAGGACCGGGAATAAAACCAATTTCACGAGCTCCCGTCACTTACTCCCTAGGGATGAGTGAACTGTTTCGGGCTTGTACCTCTCCTCTGTGCTCACAACCTGACATCACAAATCTGTTGGGAGGTTCGTTTGAGAAAAGGTCTGGCTCGCATCCCCAGTACTTTCCATCTACCTGCTCCTCTGTCATCTACTGGGACTAACAAGGGCAAGAGGACGTGATTGGAGCCTCTGCACTTTTTGATCTGTGACTATTTAAGGGCCTCGGGGGCGAATGCTTTCCCTGCACCAGTCTGGAGCTGTGGAGTTGCTTCTGTAAGGCCTGCTTCTTCTCTGGCACCCCACTGCCGTGGACAGTAAGCTCCCCCTCCAGCAATAGATGTGTCTGACCCACCCCCCAAAAGCCCGTCAGGGGACAAGCAGAGAGTCCCAGCAGAGGTGAGCTGCAGCGGTCTAGGACTGTCCACAGCTCCCCAAATCTTCCACGCCCCTAGCACTGCACCCTTTCCACTGCCTCTGAACCCTTCTGTATCTAGGCAATCCTCCATGGTTACATCTCTACGGCTTCATTAGTTCCACAGCAGCAAAACATCAGTCCTTGGTGCCTCACTGAGCCCCCACAACTCGGCTCTGATGCTGGTCCATCGGCAGGGTTTGAACAGGTGACCTTTAGCACTAGGAGTAGACGGGCTACAGCTCAAGCTAAAGGAGGCATTCCATTGACTTCCAGCAGTAGTAGATTCTTATCCTCTTAAATGACTCAGGCACGCGTTGGGGACAAAACCCCACCTCGGTCAGCATGAGTTACAGGAGCTCCCAACACATACCTGGCTCTTGCCGGTCTTGCAGGATGGCCGATGTGTTCCCTTTAATCGCTGACGGAAGCCGGACGGCAACGTACCAGGGAACCTGCCAGTTCTTCGCATTACTCATCACGCTGGGGTTCGCTGTTGTCGGAGGAAGCCTCGTGGGTGAGCTTTGTGTCTGTTGATGGGGCATGATTTCACAGGCAGAGGGGCAGACTTTTATTTTTCCCTGGCAATGCTCCACTCAAGGCCCCGCCCTCACTCTGCCCCCTCTCCTGGGGCCCCGCCCTCCCCCAAGCCCCTCCCCCAGCTGCCAAACAGCTGATTGGCGATGCCCCGCCAAGCAGCTGTGACTGGTGGGGGCTGAGCACTCCCTATTTTTTTCCGTGGGCGCTCCAGCCCCAGAGCACCCACAGAATCGGCCCCTATGACTACAGGAATATCCCATGGTAACGTTACTACAGGGCTTCTGGACCACGGATGCAGCATTTTTGATTTGATTCAATAGCAATTATTGATAGTGTAGTAGCACAGGTCTCGGCAGAGATCAGGGCCCCGCTGGGCTAAGCACCACACACAGGTATAACAACCGACGGCCTTTGACCTGAAGACTTTACAGTCTAAACAGACAAGACAGAATCATTATCCCCACTTTGCAGATGAGAGAACCACATGAGACCCAGATCCTCAAAGAGATTTAGGTTCCTAAATCCCTTTCAGGATTTGGGCCTAAAGTGACTTGACTGAGGTCACACATGGAGTCTGTGGCAAAGGCAAGAACGGAACCCAGGTCTCCGGAGTCTCAGTCCAGTACTTTCCTATTATTAATTATTGTGTTGTGGTAGCATTTCGGTGTTCCAGTCACGGACAGACCCTCGGGGCGCTAGGCACTGTACAGACACAGAACATAAAGGAACTTATAATCCTCTCTTAAGTAATGTCTACACTACCGAAATTAGGTCTCTTTGGGTACGTCTTCACTACCCGCTGTATCGGCGGGTAGCAATCGATTTATCCGGGATTGATATATCGCGTCTCGTTAAGATGCGATATATTGATCCCCGAACGCGCTCACCGTCGACTCCAGAACTCCACCAGAGCGAGCGGCGGTAGCGCAGTTGACGGGGGAGCCGCGGCCATCGATCCCGCGCCATCTGGACCCCAGGTAATTCAATCCAAGATACTTCGACTTTGGCTACGCTATTCGCTTAGCTGAAGTTGCGTATCTTGGATCGATCCCCCCCCAGTGTAGACCAGCCCTATAAGTCTCTGTTAAATACGATAACCACTGAGTGCCAAACCTCTGTCCAGCCACTAGAGGTCAGCATAAACCAAGGCATCGGGAAATCAACATCTGTTCCAGCTCTTTTAAGTTTTTCAAAGTTGGGTAGTTGAAGTTAGACATCCAAAATACAAGCAAGAAAATAAGTGGCCCTGATTTTCAGAGGTGCTGGGCCCTGACTGCTCCCCCTGAATACAAGAGGAGCTACAAGTCATCAGCACCTCTGAAAAGTGAACGCAGAATGGGACAAACTTTTCCCCTCACCCCTCCTTTTATGTTCCCAGGAGCTACCTTGAAAATCAGGTCGTTGGGGTCCCCTCCAGACACACAGTGCTTCGAGGATCAGATCTACTGGGAGGTAAATCCTTGATTTTGTTTTCTTTCGCCAAGGTGCCCCAAGCAACAGAAGCTGTTCCCTGGGGTTCGTTTGAAGAGCTGAAGCAGACTGGGCACCACATATGATTTATTTCACCGTAGCACTTAGCGGCTTCTGCCAGGATCGGGGCCCCACGAACACAGGGCGAGACCTAGGTCCCGCCCAGATGAGCTTTACCACCTAACTAGGCAAAAAAATGATCCGCTTCATTTTACAGCTGTGGACCGAGATGCCGAGGGGAAAAAGGCCCGGTTTTCCCCAAACGCTCAACAGTTGCCTTTGCTTTGTAAAGTTGTCAATGGGAATGCTGGAAAACGTTGCCCCGGGGGATTTGCCCAGAGTCACGGGGGAAATCTGGAGCAGAACTGGGAATTGAGTCCCAGGCCAGAGACGGTGGCTGGGACCAGAAACCGTTAAGTGGGTCCCCTCCCGGGACCGTAGGGGGCTGGGGATAGGTGCATTTGCCCTGAAACTGTCACCTAACACTCACCTAGTCCATAATAGGAAAAGAGTTTCCCAATCACGGTGTCTAATGCTAACACACGCTCTCAGCTGGTGCCACTTTCTGTATTACAGTCACCATCAATACCTGGGCTCATGGCTCACAATCAGCGTCTCTCTGATTATCCCCAATTGGTCTGAGCAGGGAAATACCCAGTGTCACCCTGTGTCTCTGGTTTCCTCCAGGTCCCTGAGGATCATCAGGGCGGATACTTGACGGCTGCAAACTCCGAGGACCCCGAAAGGAGTGCAAACGTCTAATGGGATTTCCCTCTGCGTCGGCACACCTCAGCCTGCTAGCCACGTGGTTCAAGCCATCCAGTATAGGGGGAGATTTACCGAGCATCTGCCGACTGCAAGGGGTCTTAGCATGGACTTAGTCTGAAAGAGCCTCATTTAGCCTGAGTTGTGGACAGAGGCGTAGCAGCTTGTGATGGGAAGCCAGGCCACGGTCTCCACCCCATCCCACCTCCTCTTGCAAGGATCCACTTGGTGCATTACAGCTACATTCCCATGCGGGTTCTGCCCGCGACAGGACTGTCCCTGCCCATCTGCCCCAGGCCTGGAATATGAAGCGAATGGAAGCCAGGATCAACATTCCCACGGGGCTAACGCCCTCTTCACCCCCATTCAGTCTCACTCGCTGTCCAGGCTCCTTTCGAGAGAAGATGACGCGTGGCAGTTTAGAGGCTAGACAGAGAGATCTAGGTTCAGTTCCCAGCTCGGTCAGACACCCGGTGTGAGATCAGGCCAGTCCTTTAGGCCCGGTGTACACGCCGGCTTCATTGAACTCATGCAAACTGGGTGGATTCTCTTATTTCAGTTTAACAGTGGCTGATCTTAAACCTGTTCCTCGTTGACTTCGGTTAAACCAAAATAAAACGCTCCGACTGAAATGATCACCTCCATCCAGTCTTGGGCACCGGTATAAAAAAACCACACCTTTGGTTTAACCAGTGCAGCTCTGCATGCAGGCATGCCCTTAATCCCTCTGGGCCTCAGTTTCCCCTCTCTGTATTCAAAACTAAACCTTTCTGAGCTGTTTAGATCTTCGGGCAGGGACTGTCTCTCACTGTGTGTCTGTGTAGTACTCAGTGCAGTGAGGCCCTGATCTCCGGTAGCACCTGGAGATGCTACCATGAAAGTAACTAATCATTCAAGAAGTCTTGAAAGACAGGTCAAAAGCCTTCTCAGCTGGTCCAATCAATCCAAGCCAGAGGGGCATAGATGTGTCCATTTGAAGCACCGTGGATGCAACAGGATTCTGTTTTAACCGCAGCCTTTTTACACACCGTTGTCCCGTTTTCTTGCCTTGACAATGGGATTTAGGCCGGCTCGACGTACAGATTTTTCTACCAGCTTTGCAGAAACTGTCGGCTAGGGGTGGGTGTGACGGAGCAGGGAATGGGGAGGATTTGACTTGGGAATGTTGCAGGGGAGTTACACTGGGGATGGGAAGGAAGCTACCTGAGCCAGGAAGGGGGTTGGGAGAAGTGACACCTTCTGCCCAGGAGACTGAACAAAGGAGAGGGGAGGGGGGAGAAAGCGGCTGGAGGAGTTTTTTAGTTTCAGTTTTGGGCTGGGTGGTGCAACACAGGGAACCCCAAGCTGGGGTCTAAGCTCCCTAAACCCCCCAGAAGGACTTGATTGAGGGGTTCTGGTTGTACCTACACACTCTGCTTGGGACTGTGTTCCTATCATCTAATAAACCTTCTGTTTTACTGGCTGGCTGAGAGTCAGGTGAATCCCAGGAAGAGGGGTGCAAGGCCCTGATTCCCCCACTCTCCGAACCAAAACTCGCGTGCGTTTTCTGACTTTCCCTCTCTTTCAGCCTTTTCCAGT
The DNA here is from genome assembly GCF_027887155.1 of Malaclemys terrapin pileata. Taxonomy (NCBI): domain Eukaryota; kingdom Metazoa; phylum Chordata; order Testudines; family Emydidae; genus Malaclemys; species Malaclemys terrapin. The sequence goes on from NC_071525.1 coordinate 4,159,940, forward strand.
GGGGGGGCGGGGGGAAGAAAATCCACACACACCACAAAAATGTAGCCACACCTCACACACCAGATTTCGATTAAATGCAACTACATTCTGTTTTCAACTTTGCTCCCTTTTGTCAAAGAATTCAGTTGAGAAGGGAAGGCTTCTTGGGGGAACGGGGGAATTTTCCACGGCTTCTAGGATGCACCGGGAATGTGTGTTGCCACGGAGCACCAGAGGGCACTGTAGTCCCGGACACATGGAGCACGTCTATAGTGCAACAAAAGGCTTGTGGCAGTGAGTCCCAGAGGCTGGGTCAACGTCCAGTTTGTGCTGTGGGGCTCAAAATTGCAGTGTGGGTATTGCTGCTCGGGCTTGTAACCTGGGGTTCCAAGTGCTGGGCTCCCATGGGAGTTGGGCACCTAAAGATCTTTGAGGGTCCGGGCCTCGATGGCACAAACTAGAGGTGGAACGTGTGTGTGTGTATGAGTCACAAAGCAGCATGTGAACCTAGAGAGGAGTCCGGAGAAGCCAGTGAGACAGATTTTTCTACTGCAGTATCTTGAGTATGTGAGAGAAAGAGATTTCCGCAGATCACCAGGAATCGTAACAGAAGTCTCACGGAAAAGTGACCTGGAACAACACTGCCCGGCCCTGGTGGCGAATGACGGCCCTGTGAGACGTAGCAACCTCAGGTGAAACACAAAGGATCAAACCCCATTCTGGGTGGGGCGAACTTATCCCTATTGTAGCCGGAAGCCGATCACGTTTCCTCTTCCTCCGGCCCTTCCCCGTTTTTCATTGAAAAACGGAACCCCTAAAACCTGGAATATTTTTTCCCCAAACTAATTTTTTTCCCCAGCTTTTCAATTTTCCAACACACCTGCCGCCACGTTCCCACAGGAAACAGACATGTTCCAGGAAAGTTTTCATTTGGCCTCAAACCCAATTTCCCATAAAAAGCAATAGGATGGAAATGTTTTCACCCAGCCCCCTTGCGGGCAGGTCTGCCTTCTTACACCGTGGGTACGTCTACACTGCGAAGGAAAACCCAGCGTCGAGCCTTGGAGCTCCGCACAATCGCAGGGCTAAAAATAATGGTGAGGACATAGCCACCAGGGCTGGTCCCCGGGCTCTGAAACTCGGCCTTACCCCTTTTTCAGTACCGTGTAGACGTGCCCTTTGGCACCACTTTGTCTGGCTTCTCCTGCTCAGTCAACTGGAATCACAGAAAATTAGGGTTGGAAGAGACCTCAGGAGGTCATCTAGTCCAACCCCCTGCTCAAAGCAGGACCAATCCCCAACTACATCATCCCAGCCAGGGCTTTGTCAAGCCAGGCCTTAAAAACCTCGAAGGATGGAGATTCCACCACCTCCCTAGGGAACCTATTCCAGTTCTTCACCACCCTCCTAGGGAAATAGTGTTTCCTAATATCCAACCTAGACCTCCCCCACTGCAACTTGAGACCATCACTCCTTGTTCTGTCATCTGCCACCACTGAGAATAGCTGAGCTCCATCCTTTTTGGAACCCCCCTTCAGGTAGTCGAAGGCTGCTATCAAATCCCCCCTCACTCTTTTCTTCTGCAGACTAAATAACTCCAGTTCCCTCAGCCTCTCTTCGTAAGTCATGTGCCCCAGCCCCCTGATCATTTTCATTGCCCTCCACTGGACTCTCTCCAATTTGTCCACATCCCTTCTGTAGTGGGGGGACCAAAACTGGACGCAATACTCCAGGTGTGGCCTCACCAGTGCCGAATTGAGGGGAATAATCACTTCCCTCGATCTACTGGCAACGCTCCTACTAATACAGCCCAATATGCCATTGGCCTTCTTGGCAACGAGGGCACGCTGCTGACTCATATCCAGCTTCTCGTCCACTGTAATCCCCTGGTCCTTTTCTGCAGAATCCAGAGTCTTCTTCCAGCAGAGGGTGCTCCTTGTCCATCAAGGCTGCAGGGAATGGGTGCTGTGGGTGGAGCAGGGCTATACTGCATTCCCCTCTCTCGTCAATGGGGACTTTGTTTCTTAGCAGCCTCATCTCCTCCCTCCAGTATGCAGAACTGATGTCTGGCTAGGGACATCCCTGCAGCTAATCGCTGGCTGTTCACCCTGTTCTCTCCAGCTAGAGAGGCGTCAAGCTCCCATCTAGGTTCTTCCAATGCCTCCAACCCTGCCAGTCCCATAACTGCTCATCTGGACGAATGTCGCTTCTCTCCTCTCTCTGGCCTCCCCGCAACATACCTCACACGTACTCCAGCCTGGCCAAAGGCGTTCTCCCCACCGACCTCTCCCGGCCACGTCCCTTCAGGAGCCCTGCTCCGGCTCCGCATTGCTGTCGAACCTGACACCCTGGTGGCCACAGCCCCTGTCCGAGTCTCATCTCTGACACCCAGTCAGGTCTGCCTCCCACGGTCACCAGCTGGCCCCCTTCTCTTGTTAAGTGTCTCCGTTCCTTGTCCCTGCTGGCCACCATGCCAGAGAGTTCCTCTGATCCCGCTGACCATGCATCCTCCGGCTTGACCTCTCCTCTCTCTGTACATCTCTTGTCCTCTACCAGCCTCCTCAAAACATGCATCAAATCCAAACTCCAGCTCCAGCGATGTGGCTGGGCAAGAACCCAGCAGACTAGGAATACAAACAACCCAGGGAACTTGAGCAGATTAGCCCAGGAACTTGTCTGCAACACTAGCCAGCCCCAGCTGCTATAGAGAAAGGTGCAAGAACCCCTGCAGTGATGGCATAACCTGCCTCCGGGGATGTTTCCTCCTGACCTCCATCCATTAGAGCTTGATTCAGACCCTGAAGCATGAGGTTTTGAGCCCTTCCTTCAGTTATTTGTATTTGATTGGTCGTTCTTTGCTAAGATAAGTCCGGATGTTCTCATTAGCTGTATACATGAGGCAAGTCCATTTTGCGAAGCCCATTAAGCTTAATGCTTTCTTGTGGCAATGAGTTCCACAGGTGAATGTGTGCGTCAAATGAAAAAGTAGCAAGAAAATAATAGCCAGCGCAGCTTTTCCTTGCATTTCAAGGGTATCTCCACTTTAGAACCCGAATATCTTTCCTCTCTTTAAGGCCTCAAATCCTGTCAACAGATCTGTACGCAACCTACTGGAGAGGCAGCCTGGTTGGGGTAGTGGAGGCAGAGATCCAAAGAGCTCAGCCTGCCTGGGGGGTGGGGGGCAAAATTGGAAATTTTTCCTGGGGGAAATTCTGATTTTCCAAAGACAGGATCTTTTCAGCCATAATCATTCTACCAGAAGATTCCCGACCGGCTGTAATACGCTGGAAAAAGGCAGAGAGAGCAATCCCATATCCCGGCTGTGACAGAGTTGTGGGCAGGCATTAATTACAACACCTCCAACTGGTCTCATTTACTGCCAATTAAACACCAGGAGGTAGAAGGGGCAGAAAGGGGAAAGATCAATATATTGATGACAGCCGGGGCAGACCTTTTTTCACTCCCCTTCCTGCTCCGGAAGGCCAGCTCTGCTTCTCTCTCGCAGGCAACAACGCGAGTGTTAATTAAGGCCTGTGGGTTAATGAGAATGGGCTAGTGACGGAGCCCAGAGAGCTGGCTGGGATTGGAAAACCAGAGGATAGGGTTGTGTGTGGGGAGGGACGGGGGGGGGGGAAAATGCTTGGCACCAACACACCTCATACCTTGCAGGAGCCTGTTACGGGAGCCTAGATGACAAACAATAGCGGAGCGGGGAAGGTAGAGGGGCGGGGAGGGGGTCATTCCCTGCTTTTGTCATGCTGCATATCTGAGCCCTTCTCTGAACTGATTTAAATCTTTGCTCTGGGGCTGGTGGAAGAGAAGTGGAACCAGCGGAAGAGGTCCAGGTTTCAGGAGGGCCCTTACTGGGTGCAACACGCCTCTCGGGATGTAGTACCCCTGGTCTCTATGTATGCAGGCTGCCAATGAAGTGGTCAGGGCCTCGTTGCACTTGGAGCTGTACATACACCTAGTAGGAGATAGCCCCTGTCCTGCACAGCTGACAACTGAAATCGACAAGACAGGCAAAGAAAACATCACGAGCCCCATATTACAGATGGGGAACTGAGGCCAGAAAGACTTGGGCCAGATCCTCAAAGGTATTTAGGCACCTAACTCTCATGGGTTTCAATGTGAGTTGAGGACCTAAATAAACCCCAAAGGCCCCTCCTGTAATCTGAATTTACGTGACTTGCCCCATTTTCAAAAGGAATATTCCCACAGGTCAGAGTGGCAGGGACCTTGGGGTTTTTTTTGCTTTCCTCTGCAGTGTGGGGCATGGGTCACTTGCAGGTTTGACTAAATGGTAGATTCTCTGTCACTTGAAGTCTCTAAATCAAGTTCTGAGGATGTCAGTAACTCAGCCAGAGGTTACCGGCCTGGGACAGGAGCGGGCCGATGGGGCTCTGTGGCCTGCCACGTGCAGGAGGACAGACCGGATGAACTTGATGGTCCCTTCGCGGCCTTAAAGTCTCGGAGTCTGAGAGATTGTCAATTCCGTGCTGCACACACTCGCGGGCGGCCCTGCTCTCTGTGGACGGCTCTAGGACTGGAACGACTTTGTCCTTTCTCCCGCGCTGCCTCTGATGCTTGGGAGGAGCACCCCATAACCATCCACAAAGCTATTTCCTTCCCACCCCTGCTTAAAACTCACCTCGGCTCGGACACCTTCATAAACCACAATCTGCCAGGCGGCTTTTTCCTTGGACTCGTCTGCCTGTATCCACCTGTTGTGTCTTCGCTTGTACCTAGCTTGTACACTCCTTGGGGCGGGGACTCTCTTTGTTCAGTCTGTGCAGTGCTTAGCGCCCTGGGCCCCGGCCCTGGCGGGCTGTGGCGACCGACATAATTAATGGTAATGGCTACAAACGCTAGAGGTGCCAGTTATGGCCCCAGAGTTAAGGTGGGGTTGAATTTTGCAGCTTAATAACAAGGGTTTAGGAAGTGAGAGGAATAAGGGCTGGGAGGAGGAAAAAAGAAATCACAGGCGTTTCAAGAGAGGCTCAGATCCCCCCCATCTGAGCATTCCCCCAGTGCTAGACAGGTTTGTCTTCCGAGCCGATTCTCCCTGACGCTCCGTTCCCTTACGCCAGTCTCCAATCAGCCTCGCTCCCGACTCACCGACGCACAAGGGAGAAAAGAGTCGGGCCCGCAGACTTTACACAGAGCCGGGGGTCCTGATTTGCAAGGCTGCTGCTAGGAACGGGCCCTGGAGGAGGCAAAGCACCTGCCTCTGCTGTTAGTCACTTGCTTCCGTGAGCTTCCAATTCACTTGCACATGAAGGCAGAAACCCTTGGCTATAACCGAGGACTAATTGCTAATTAGCGCGGGATCGGCTCCCCCAGCGAAGGGGCCCGGGCTGTGAATTCCTCAGCTGCTGCTTGTAAATTACAGGAGGATCTCGCTAACCAGCCCTGGTTAACACCTGCAGCCGGAGGCTCATCAACAACCGCTTGATTAAATGGGGCCTCACAGCACAGGCTCTTCCACACGGCTTGGCATGTTACACCTAATGCGGGGGGAAGGCAGGCCAGCTGGGCTCCCCACTCACCCCACGCTATTAGCCGGGATACCTTAGCTCAGTACAAGTATATTGCCCCAGCCCCCAGTAGATGGAACCCAAACACACTCTGGTCCAGGGATCGGCAACCTTTGGCACCCTGGCGGGCCGGGCCGGTTTGTTTACCTGCCGCGTCCGCAGGTTCGGCCGATTGTGGCTCCCACCGGCCGCGGTTCGCTGCTCCAGGCCAATGGGGGCGGCGGGAAGCGGCGCGGGCCGAGGGATGTGCTGGCTGCCGCTTCCCGCCGCCCCCATTGGCCTGGAGCGGCGAACCGCGGCCAGCAGTGGGAGAATCGGCTGAACCTGCGGACGCGGCAGGTAAACAAACCGGTCCGGCCCACCAGGGTGCTTACCCTGGCGAGCCGCGTGCCAAAGGTTGCCAATCCCTGCTCTGGTCCAATGGCTTTAGGGCATGCCAAGTGCAGGTGAGCCTCCCACCTTTAGGGCTGATCTCCTGATTTCAGAGAAGACAAGTAAAGATACAGCCTCTCCCGGGCCCAGTGTCTGAACACGTGCGTTCCTAGAGTTTAAAGCCAGAAGGGATCACAAGATCTGACCTCCTGCGTATCACAGGCCATAGAGTTTGATCCAGTTGCACCTGGAGAGGGCCCGCGGATATAAAAATCTTCTCTCGGGCCAAAAGATGTGGCCAGTGAGCACCTGCAAACCCCAGTTGAACCAAAACGGAGGGGGCTCAGTGCTGCTCAGGGTTGCGGAGGAGGGGGGAGTACAGCTTTAAATGGGTAATTATAACTAGTCAGAGATGGGCCACAGCAGCTGGGATCTGAGTTAGCCACAAGGCCCACACTCCCATTGATTTCCACTAGAGTTTGGCGCTTAAATACCTTTGAGGATCCGGCCCCAAGTTACTATGACAGTAGTATCCAGAGGCCTGGCTAAGCTCAGGGCTCCATTGCGCTAGGCGCTGCACATGCAAGAGTCAATCTCTGCCTCCAGTGTAAAGACAAAGGAAGGAAGGTCACCAAATGGTAGATGGGGAAACTGAGGCACAGAGTGAGGAAACAATGTACTTAAGGTTACCCAGCCTAGGAGTCTGTGATCCAAAGCCATGAATTCAGCCCAGACACTGCCCCTGCCAAGTATTAGCCTTGCCTACAAGTCCAGCCTTCTGCACGCGATGGGCTCTGAAGATCAGGTATAGGTGTTTGCCGCTTGGATTTCATTCTAGGCTCCTCCCTCATGCTCTGCCTCGAAAGGCGAACAGGGAAGGCTTCTGTGAATCTACTGCTGGCCTCACCGAGTTCAATCTGGCGTATGCAAGATGCCAAACAGAGATGTCCAGGCCTGGATTGCGCTGGGCCACTGGCAGACGGAGCGGTGCGAGCTCACCTCCTGGGAGCATGCGAACCCAGGGAGACGGGCCCCAGATGCTTCACGCCTCTAGCGCCAGACTCTCGCACTGGGTGTGCGTGTCTCCCGCTGGCACAGGTGCCTCCCAGCTGATTGGCTAGGTCCCGCTGGAGCTGGAGAGAGGAGGTGTGTTTGAGCTTGCATGCACGAGGCTTTTCAAATTGGCCATTAAGGAACGGCTAGGAGAAAGGATGCTAGCGATGGGTCGAGTCAGTTTGGATGACAACAGAGAGGAGTAAAGAAGCAATATCATCTGGTGTCTAGGGCGTTGGGAATCTTTAGATCTAGCCCTGTCCCTGGTCTGTTGTTTGCCCTTAGCCTTCATTTCCCCTTCTGCTGCTCGTCTCTTTAGGTGGTTTCCACACACAGCAGCCCCATTGAAAGCAACGAATCTTGGTTTTAGTCTCCTAAATAAGCCTCCCGGTTGCCAGAGGAGCGGAGTGTTTCTAACGGGCCTGGCCTTTCCAGACACCCCGTTGAGGATCTAGTTTTGCCCAAAGGCAGCAGCCGTGTTCCCAACACTCACAATTTTCTCGAGAATTGGACGTTTTGCTTAAAGCGCCAGCTTCTGGAGTCATGTGATGGCATGAGACTCTCAGCTTGCGTTAAAAAAAGAAGAGGGGGGGGTGTAGATCTCGGGGTCACGAAGAAAAACTTGACAAGCCTGAAGGCTCAAAAGCCCGAAGGCAAATAAAGAGAACCCGAGTGGAATTATTGAAGAAAATGGCATGATTTTTAAGTCAATCTCATGATTTTTTTTGAAGCCCAACTCATGATGTTGGACGGTTCAGGGTTGACAGCGTTGCGGTGGATCTGAGTGACCCCAGAGGAGATGGAATAAAGCATAGGGGGTAAGAATGGAGCGGGGACAGGTCTAGTGATGCTTTTTACAGGATCTACAAAAATGGGGATGGCCATCACCCTTTCCAGAAAGGGATAAGGAAACTTCGGATCCAGATGCTCTGCTCTAAGGACCTAAGGGAGTTGGGTGCAGTGCCCAAATCCCATGGCATTTCATGGATTTAGTGCTAGTGAAAGCTTCCAGAATGAGTGGCCTTTGGTTTCCCCGCTCCACAGAGCAGATCTCCCTTAGCCAATATGCCTCACCCCGAGCTGTGAGAACAACACTACCGAGCTCTTACCCAGTGCTTTTCATCCATACAGCACCGAGCGCTTTGCCAAAGAAGCCAGGATCATTATCCTCATTTTACAGATGGGGAAACCGAGGCACGGAGGGAACGTGACTTGCCCAAGGTCGCTCAGCAGGCCAGTGGCAGGCCAGGTCTCCCATGTCCCAGAATCAACCTAAGACAACCCAATGTTGGGGGAGGGATAGCTCAGTGGTTTGAGCATTGGCCTGCTAAACCCAGGGTTGTGAGTTCAATCCTTGAGGGGGCCACTTAGGGATCTGGGGCAATATCATCACCCTTTCCACCCCCTTGCCTTTCCCATGCAATCCACCCTCTCTCCCCCCCCCTTTCCCTTTTTGATCTCCGCTCGGCAGGTTTCAAAAGCAACCTACTGGGACCGAAAGAAAGGCTCGTCCCGCGGGATCATTACTAAACCCCAGACGTCCAGGGCCGGTGTGAAACTGACCTCCCTTCCCCCATCTCCATAGAAGCTGTTATGTTTTGTAATCGGATTAAGAGAACTCTCCCCCCCTGTTTCCCCCCGGCCCTGGCCCTTTTTCTAACCCTACCAGTTTGAGCCCAGCTACTCTGTAGACAGATTGTTTAAGTGAGTCTGTAGCTTGGCGAGTCCTAGCCTTCCCCCAATGGCGGTGGTGGATTTGGACAGCTAGAGCCTGAAAGGTTTAGTCAGTGAACAAATTGCTTCTCTGTAGGGGCCGTTTTTCTTCCCAGGTTGAACATAATGATGGCAGTTTGGTGAACAGATGGTGCAGCTAAGCAGTTAATCCGGGCAGCCCACTTTGGTTGCTACCCACAGGCCTGTCCTGGGGCGGAGGGGTCACGCAGACATTATGGGCATCAGGATTATGATGATTAGAGACGGGCCCAAGCTGAAGAATCCACATCAGATCTCAAACAGCCCCATCTTCGGGAGGTTCTACTTCAGCCAAGCAGGGAGGCAAAGTTCGCTCCAGGGTTTGGGCCGTCCCAAGCAGCCAAAAAAAAAAAAAAAAAAAAAAAAGCCGCGATCGTGATCTGCGGCGGCAATTCGGCGGAAGGTCCTTTGCTCCGATCGGGAGTGAGGGACCGTCCGCCGAATTGCCGCCGAATAGCTGGACCTGCCGCCCCTCTCTGGAGTGGCCGCCCCAAGCACCTGCTTGCCAAGCTGGCGCCTGGAGCCAGCCCTGCCTCTGGATCTGGGTCTGGTTTCCAGACAGGTCTGTGTTTGCGGAGTGTCGGGAGCCAGAGTTCTAAGCCAGCCCTATCCCATTGGGTTCGGGGGCGGGGGGAGGGCAGGTTGTGTTGCCGCTCTGTGCCTCAGTTTCCCCACATGGAGGGAATGTCACCGGACCCACCTCACAGGCTTCATTAATTTCTGGGCAGTCCTTTGCAAGCCTCCATTCACGGATAAAGCGTCACCTCAGATAACGCAGATGGTTAGGTGGTTTAGGGCGGGAGCGCTCAGAAGGCTAGGAAGATCGGTCTGGTGAAGGCACTGACCCAGGACTCAGAAGAGCCTGGTTCATTTCGTCTTTCCGCCACAGTCTTCCTGTCCGATTCCAAGCAACTCACCGACAATTTCACTGTGCTTCGGTTCCAGCCGAATACAAAAAGAACGTGGCTAATCATTCAGTTTAGACCAATAATTCTTCCAGGCAGAATTCTTCCAGTCGGTACCAGAGCTGCCTGGAAAAGACGAATACGGTTTCATGAAAAGTTTTGAGTTTTCAGACTTTGTTTTTCTTCCGCATCAGGACGAACCCAAAACATGGAGATTTTTTTTCTGGAGAGGGGGAAGCAAGAGAGATACCCATCCTAACCACTACGGTGGGGATAGGAAGGGGAGCGCTGCCTCTCCCATTCTGAGCAGAAATTCCATCCCATACCTGAGCACCCATCCCAACATGATTTTTGTTGAAACTGATCCGCGTCCGAGAAAAGTTTTGGTTCCAACAAATCTGCATTTTCCAACAGAAAAACATTGTCCCGAGCAGGTCTAGCTCATGCACCACCTACCACAATGGGGCTCTGATGTTTTTTAGGGCGTTTAGAAAACTACTGCCATGCAAAGAAATAATACACCGATCGGGAGCTCTGTCTACAATAAATAAAGCAGCCCCTCCCTAGAACTTCACTCCACTTTCATGTAGATGAAAAAGGAGGTGTTTAGGAAAGATTGGAAAGTCTAAAAGCATAAACCAATCAACTCTTCACTTCCTGAATGTACCTATAGCATGGAAAGGGGGGCCCAAAGTAAAGTGCTACACACTTGGATGCAGGTCAGAGCTTCCCTAAATTTCAGGATACATGCTAGGATCTGGGATTGTGATCCAGGCCTATCTCAAGATTTTGGGGTTTTCAATATTGTCAAAGCTAAGTGTTCAATAATCCAAAGAGTCAGGACTGGCTTAAAAATCATTTTATATATAATACCTTCGGAGTTGTTTTTATTTGCCTTCTAGTTTCTACGCTTTTGGAGGGCATGTTTTCAAGCTTCTCTCTGCAGCCGAGAGAGCTAAAAGTATCTTTTTTTTTTTAAATGGCAGCTGAGGGTCTCATGTTATCTGCCTCCAGGAGCTGGGGCTTTAAGGAAAAATCTGAAATATTGCACCCAAAACCCGCCCCCACCGTAATGAGATTTGGAAACACCAGGTTTTAATGACACTCAAATACAAGCTGATTTCACGTTAGGCCTTGTGTTGCGCGTGGGCAGCCCTCGTGTCACGCTTTGTGTTTCGATCAGCATCTCTCCGGTGGGCAGCTGCGTATCATCCCTGAAATTGACCCGAGTGCCGGTCCTTTGGAGGCTTCCGCAGCCGAGAGAGCACAACGGCTGGGACACGTTCTACTTTAGGAACGAGACGAGCGTGCCCCTTTTTCGGTAGATTTATCTCTAAAATTATAACATCAAAGGATCCCCCCACCCCCTCCATGAAATGACAAGCCGGTAATGCCCCGAGGACACGCTTTATACTCTCAAATTCAATTTCAGTTCAGCTTTATAGGGGTTTTAGTTAATTCGTTTGCCTTGCTTCGGCTTTACTTTTCCCCTTCCTTGTTGGGCTCCCTCTTTGCTCCTCTGTGTCCTCCCCCCCTTCGCTCCAGCAACAGCTCCCCTGTAGCTTTCACCGTCCTCAAAGCCCTGACCTGTTGATTTAACCCAGTGCCGCAGCATTAAGGATGGAGTAGGATTAGAAAGTGCAGCTTCTCCTCGAACTCTGCCGAAAAGGCACCATCGTAGTGAATAAAAATAATCCTTCGCTCTTATGTGGCATTTTTCAGCCTCAAAGTGCTTTGCAAAAGAACTCAGTATCATTAATCCCATTGCACAAATGGGGAAACTGAGGTACGGAGCCTTGCCCAAGATTACCCAGCAAAGCAGTGGTGCACAGAGGAATAGAACCCAGGTTGCCTGGGTCCTAGTTTAGTGCTCTAACCACTAGACCGCACTGCCGCTTAGCAGGCTGCCTGTTTGTATCAGTCAGACCTGCTGATTTTTGATTCCTGTTAGCCCAACAGAGCCAGCCCAGCTCTGGGAGTTGGAGGTAGAGTCTATTTCATCCTGTGCATTATGCACAGAACTGTTTGCTAAATCCCAATCATCTGCACCTTGGCAAACCTCTGGAAGGCAACAGGGCTGCAAAGGTGTCTCCAAGGTGCTAAAATGACTTGTAGCAAGCTCCCTGGAAAGCCTGCATTAGAACGCCCATGGAAATTAGCCTAAAATGGACACAGACACTTTCACAGCCAATCGGTTTATAAATTCTCCCATGCAGATTTCTTTTTATTTTTTTAAATCCACCTGACCAACCTGATTGTCTTCTATGATGAGATAACTGGCTCTGTGGATATGGGGGAAAACGGTGGACGTGATATTCTTTGACTTTAGCAAAGCTTTTGGTACGGTCTCCCACAGTATTCTTCCAGCAAGTTAAAAGACGTATGGATTGGATGAATGGACTATAAGGTGGATAGAAAGCTGGCTAGATCGTCGGGCTCAATGGGTAGTGATCAACAGCTCGATGTCTAGTTGGCAGCCGGTATCAAGCAGAGTGCCCCAAGGGTCGTTCCTGGGGCCGGTTTTGTTCAACATCTTCATTAATGATCTGGATGATGGGATGAAGTGCACCCTCAGCAAGTTTGCGGATGACGCTAAGCTGGGGGGAGAAGTAGATAAGTTGGAGGGTAAGGATAGGGTCCAGAGTGACCTAGACAAATTGGAGGATTGGGCCAAAAGAAATCTGATAAGGTTCAACAAGGACAAGTGCAGAGTCCTGCACTTAGGACGGAAGAATCCCATGCACCGCTACAAGCTGGGGACCAACTGGCTAAGCGGCAGTTCTGCAAAAAAGGACCCAGGGATTACAGTGGACAAGAAGCTGGATATGAGTCAACAGTGGGCCCTTGTTGCCAAGAAGGCCAATGGCATATTGGGCTGCATTAGTAGGAGCATTGCCAGCAGATCGAGGGAAGTGATTATTCCCCTCTATTTGGCACTGGTGAGGCCACATCTGGAGTATTGAGTCCAGTTTTGGGCCGCCCACTACAGAAAGGATGTGGACAAATTGGAGAGAGTCCAGCGGAGTGCAACGAAAATGATTAGGGGGCTGGGGCACACGACTTACGAGGAGAGCCTGAGGGAACCGGGCTTATTTAGTCTGCAGAAGAGAAGAGTGAGGGAGTATTTGATAGCAGCTTTCAACTACCTGAAGGGGGGGTTCCAAAGGGGATGGAGCTAGGCCGTTCTCAGTGGTGGCAGATGACAGAACAAGGAGTAATGGTCTCAAGTTGCAGTGGGGTAGGTCCAGGTTGGCTATTAGGAAACACTATTTCCCTAGGAGGGTGGTGAAGCACTGGAATGGGTTACCTAGGGAGGTGGTGGAATCTCCATCCTTAGAGGTTTTTACGGCCCATCTTGACAAAGCCCTGGCTGGGATGATTTCATTGGGGTTGGTCCTGCTTTGAACAGGGGATTGGACTAGATCGAGGTCTCTTCCAACCCTAATCCTCTATGTTTCTATGAGCTTTTAGGGGCATAGAGGAGTTGTGCTGATGATCTGGCCTGTCTGTTCTTAAAGTGTATTTATATTTTAAAAAGGCAACTCACTGTGACTGACGACCCCATGCCCAAGCAAACTGATTCAGAAGATGAGACCCTAGAAGCTTCAGCCTTAGGGGATTTGAATATGGGAGGAGATTTGCTCTTGGATAGCTGAGCAGTTATTCCATCATGCTGGCCCTTGTAGATTACAGAACAGAAGCTATGCACCCCCTCCCTTTGGTAACGCAGCTGATGTCATGGGCTTTCTTTGTTGGAAATCCAGCTAATCTTCTTTCCCACCTTCATTAGAGTGTGACTCGTTATTCTAATGACACCTGTAATGCTTCTCGTTAGCCGAGGTTTGTGCGATATTATAATAATGGGAACCATATGGGAAAGCAGAGACAGATAATCAACAACAGGGAGCAGAGAGAGTCCCCTACCCCCCCTACCCCGTTTGAACAAAGGGGAGTAGGGCTAATCATTCTCCAACAAGAAAAATTTGAGCTAACAAAGTCCTTTACAACTCAACCCAGGGACTGTGGCCATTTTAAATACCAATGCCACTGCACCATGCAAGATCAATACAGCTGGAAGAGCAAGATATACTGAATATTGCATTACATATTTGGATCCCGATTCTCATTCGCACTAAGGCCTGCTTGAGGCACAGATTTCGTATATATCAGTGTTAGAGTTGAAATCGCTATGTTGGTTGGGTTACAGCAGCTCTCAACCTTTCCAGACCACTGTCCCCCTTTCAGGAGTCTGATTTGTCTTGCGTACCCCCACGTTTCACCTCGCTTAAAAGCGACTTGCTTACAAAATCGGACATAAAAATACAACAGCACATTGATACTGACAAGTTGCCGACTTTCTCCTTTTTACCATATAATTATAAGATAAATCAATTGGAATATAAATATTATACTTACGTTTCAGTACGTAGAGCAGTGTAAACAAGCCATTGTCGGCATGAAATTTTAATTTGTACCGTCTTCTCTCGTGCTTTTTATGTCGCTTGTTGTAAAACTAGGCAAATAGCTAGATGAGTTGATGTACCCCCTGGAAGAACTCTGTGTACCCCCAGGGATATGCGTATCTCTGGTTTCAGAGTAGCAGCCGTGTTAGTCTGTATCTCTGGTTGAGAGCCACTGGGTTAGAGGTATCATTTTTTACCGATATACTAGTACAACTGATAGCATAGATATAATTAAATCACTATAAAGGTGCCTTTTACCAATATAGCTTATTCCCTTTCCCACACAGGAATAGCTACTTTCTCTGGTGTGAAGAAAGTAAATCAGGAAGTGTTATTTACTCCTTCTCATAACACAAGAACTAGGGGTCACCCAATGACATTAATAGGCTGCAGGTTTAAAACAAATAAAAGGAAGCATTTCTTCACCCAACACACAGTCAACCTGTGGAACTCCTTGCCAGAGGATGTTGGGAAGGCCAAGACTAGAACAGGGTTCAAAAAAGAACTAGATCAGTTCATGGAGGATAGGTCCATCAATGGCTATTAGCCAGGATGGGCAGGGATGGTGTCCCTAGCCTCTGTTTGCCAGAAGCTGGGAATGGGCGACAGGGGATGGATCACTTGATGATTCCCTGTTCTGTTCATTCCCTCTGGGGCACCTGGCACTGGCCACTGTCGGCAGACAGGACACTGGACTAGATGGACCTTTGGTCTGACCCAGTTTGGATTTGGAACATACCAGAGCTCAAGCGCATTTGGAAACGGCATTTGAGTTCAGGCCCATCTTTAACAGACAGCAGGGAGAAACTGAGGCCACACAACCAAGTGAGAAATATACAGGTTTTCATCAAAGATCTGAGGCCATATGGCACAGGTAAGTCGGGACAGGAAAACTCCCTTTGGGGACACATCCTACATCCACAAGTCAATGCAGGACTATTGTGACCTTTGTACTGGGGGACATGAGCAGAAGTAAAGACCACGTGCAAAGGCTGTCTAGGGCTTCTGCTTAAAATAAATAAAAACGATTGGGTCAAGCTCCCATCTAGAGCCATTCTCCCATGTCCGACTCTCAGAAACACTCTGTATTCCAGCAGCAGCACCTCCAAACTCCATCACCAACCAGGACCCCATAGAAACCCAGAACAAAAAGACAGTCCCTGCCCCCAAAGAGCTCACCATCTTCCCACCACACCCACTTTCAATGGTATTTAGCCTGCATGTTCACAGATACCTAGAGTTTGGATTATGTGGGAAGATGACCAAGGTTTTTCTTTAAAATATACAAACCACAATGAAGTATAAACCAACACTCCTCCCTCTTAACTTCTAGCTCCCTGCTGAAAACACAGCAAGGCTCAGAAGATTTGCAAGGGGGGGGGGGGGGAGTTAGAGAACCCTTTTTTGGTTCTGTGTTTGTACAACCTCTAGCACAAGGTAACTCTGGTTCAAAGAGTACTAATAAAAGCAGATCCCCAAGTCCCACCAATCTCTTGTTTCAGCTAGAGAGACACAGAAACCATAAGCCTCTAGATACCTGCTACAATCTGTTACGATGGTGAATCAGTTCAGTCCTCACACACTCTCATCACTAGTCAGCATCCAGGCTAATTCTATTTTAAATAGAGAGGACACACACCCCCAAATAGAAATTTAACAGGCCTTGGGGCTGGGCTACCCAGTCTGAGCCTAGTACTTTCCAGATTAGGGTGGCCAATTTCCCCCCTTGTCAACCCCCATATGTTGTCACAGTACCCTCCCTCCCCCCATTCATGTAGGTGCAATTACACAGAATATTTATCAGTTTGTAAGTGTGGCACATGGGGAAATTCCAGATTGAACAGCTTTAGGTACTGTCTGGAACTGCTGGTGTATATGCAAATTTATACCTACCAGCAGGTAAGGAGCCTTGCATTTTGCCATATGCAAATTAGCCAGGGAGCAGGTAGGAATGCACCCTCAGTGCTCTCACTTCACCTTTCCAGGGAGCCAAGGGGCTTCTGTTTTCACCCCTGCAGGGACTATAGCTTATGACATTACTGTTATGTGTATTATAGTCAGGTCAGTTGAAATCAGGGCCCTGGTGCGCTCGCTGCTGCATGCACACACAGAGTGAGGGACCACCCCTGCTCTTCACTTTTCTCCTACAGCCAGGGCTAAATCTGCAAAGGGACGTTGACGTTGCAACGCTCAGCACTGCATCATTTTTCAATGTCTCGCCACCCAGTGGAATCCACAGCCCTGAGCTAGGCACCCTATGCAATGCCTGGGCCTCAAAAACCCAGCTGGCTAGATGGGATTAGCGGCTGCAAGAAAGGGTTCCCTTAGGACCTTTAGCCTAGTACTTAGGGCAGTCACCTGAGCAGTGAGAAACTCAAGTTGAAGTCCAGTCTCTGCACCAGACCAGAATCTGGGTCTTCCACATGCTAGAAGAGCATTTCAATCACTAGCCTAAAGGGAGGGCTTCCCCCACCTTTGTTTTGTGTGGAGTTGGGCATGACCTGAGACGACAGTGACCAGATGTCCTGAGTTTATAGGGACAGTCCTGATTTTGGGGTCTTTTTCTTATATAGGCTCCTATTACCTCCCATCCCCTGTCCCAATTTTTCACATTTGCTGTCTGGTCACCCTATCTGAGACCAGCGACTGGACAAGAGAGGCAGGGAAACACCTTCGTTTGAGAAGCCCACCAGGTTTAGGTGAGAGATAAGCGCGGGTCATCAGGCTGCGGCAGTATGGTGCATGCCCTGTGGCAGAAACTTAGGGGTTTTGGAAACGTTGCAGGCAGAAATCAAGGTGCTTCCAGAGTCCGGGGGGCAGCTGACCAAGGGTTTGGAGACACTCGGTGTTGCCTCAATGTTGGACTTAGGCTTCTAAGACCCTATGAGGATCTGGGCCTTGCCAACCAGTCTGTGCTTTCCTCTCCTTCCACCAAACGATTCCGTGTAAAAATTAGACGTGCTTTGTCCTTAGCTCTCCCAGCCCACCCCCGGCCTCCGAGAGCAAGCCTCTTCCACAAAGTAACGACACGCCCTCCGCCCATCCCTGTTCCCCGTAGGCGAGACGTGCCCCTCTCGGATACAGTGCAATGGATTGCCCCTGGGTTTACCAGCCTGTGGGTGCTGCATTCCAGTTAGGGATCTGGGGCAAAAATCTGTCTGGGGATTGGTCCCGGGGGTTGGACTAGGTGACCTCCTGCGGTCCCTTCCAACCCTGATATTCTATGATTCTATGATAACAGGCATGTGCTGCCCGAAACCGAGCTTTCTGGTGCATTTCGGAGATTTGAGGACAGGGCCTCGGCTGATATTATTTAATAATTAAAAGACGCCCGCTCTCCCAGGCTCAAGTAATCACATGACTGCAGGAGCTGCAGCTTTAAAGAAAACCCCCAAATCTCACCAGGTGTGCCAATCCTAGAATCATGATACCACCCAGGAGTCCCCTGCCCGAACCGACCCGGCACTGAGCACAGAACCCAGGTGTCCTGACGCCCTAGTCATTGGCCCGTTCGCCACACTAAATCAATGCTTTGTCAGCTGCCCTCATCCCAGCCCCAGATCCCTGTGAAAGAGACGCACACAGCGCTTGGGCTCTGACCTTGGCCCGCTGCAATTACCACATTCTATTTTCAGTTCCTTATAGCCCTTCTGCACCGTAAGGAGCGCTCGGGAGTTCGAGCGATGTAATTAAATAGTTGGCATTGTGGCCGCGCGGGAGGTTTTGTGGTTTGTGTTAGTGCCTGTTTGGGGAGAAGAGGCACCTCAAGGCTGGGGCTCTCCAAGCAAAGCGTCTCCCTTTGACACAAACAAGCGCCTCATTCTTTGCTGGGTTAGGAAAGAAAAGGCCCCAATGCCGCTGGGAGTCAAGTTTATTTACAAACCGAATGTGAAACGAAGGACTCCGAACAAAGGGGGTTATGTAAGGGGACAGCCAACGATGGCGTCTGTGTTAACGCTACATGGGTGCCATTTATCTCGGGGCTGGAATGGCCTCTTTGGCTTTGACGCTGGAGCAGTATTTGTTTGTAGCGCTGGCCTGCCTCAGTTAACCTCCCATACGTATATACATATTCCCCCTACCCACTGGCTGAGAAATAAACCAACTGGTTACTCTTGTTTCTTCCTGAGAAGAGGCGTTCGCTTGCAAAGCCGACGGCTGGGTGCGTGTCGGGGGAAGAACGCTTAGCACGTTGTGCTGGTCCATCCGTAGATCTTCAGGCGCTCCCCGAAGGTGAGTATCATGTTTGCGCTTTTGCAAAGGGAAACTGAGGCACCAATAGGCTTGGGAGGAAACTATGGCCAAGATCCGAGAGTGGCAGGCTACCCACTTCCCGTGGGTGTCTTTGCTTCCATTCATCTGTTCTACTCTACCCAACAGGTGGATTTATGCCAGCTGACGCTTTGGCTTAAGCGCCCAAGTCCCACGAGGCAAATTCTTCCTGTAATTATCCCAATGTGGCTTTGTCTCCCTCTACTGGTTGGCTCACATGAGGGGTTCATAAGCTGAAAGTTCAGCTGCCCTATGGCTGGAGCAGACTCATAAACCTCTCACTAGCTCCACCACACTAAATCAATGTTTCTTTAGCTGCTCCGTGCAAAACCAGCCCTCGGAAAGAGACGCACACAGCACTTGGGCTCTGACCTTGGCCCGCTGCAATTACCACATTCTATTTTCAGTTCCTTATAGCCCTTCTGCACCGTAACGAGCGCTCGGGAGTTCGAGCGATGTAATTAAATAGTTGGCATTGTGGCCGCGCGGGAGGTTTTGTGGTTTGTTGTTAGTGCCTGTTTGGGGAGAAGAGGCACCTCAAGGTCGGGGCTCTCCAGGGAAAGCGTCTCCCTTTGACACGAACAATCGGCTCGTTCTTTGCCGGGTTAGGAAAGAAAAGACCCCAATGCCGCTGGGAGTCAAGTTTATTTACAAACCGAATATGAAGTGAAGGACTCCGAACAAAGGGGGTTATGTAAGGGGACAGCCAACAATGGCCTCTGTGCTAACACTAATTGCCCCTAGCTACACGGATGCCATTTATCTTGTGGTTGGAATGGCCTCTTCGGCTTTGATGCTGGAGCATTATTTGTTTGCAGAGCTGCCCTGGTATAATTAACCTACTACACACACACATTATATATATACATATATTCGTGTATTCCCCCTACCTACTTGCTGAGAAATAAACCAACTGGTTACTCTTGTTTCTTCCTGAGAAGAGGCGTTCACTTGCAAAGCCGACGGCTGGGTATGCGTCAGGGGAAGAACGCTTACCACGTGGTGCTTGTCCATCCGTAGATCTTCAGGAGCTCCCCGAAGGTGAGTACCATGCTCATTCTTTTGCACAGGGAAACTGAGGCACCAATGGGCTTGGGAGGAAACTATGGCCAGGGTCCAAGAGTGGCAGGCTACCCACTTCCTGTGGGCATCTTTGCTTCCAGTCTCCTGCTCTACCCAACAGATGGATTTCTGTGGGAACTTAAACATCCAGTTCCCACAAGGCAAATTCTTCCTG
Source organism: Malaclemys terrapin pileata (assembly GCF_027887155.1). Classification (NCBI taxonomy): domain Eukaryota; kingdom Metazoa; phylum Chordata; order Testudines; family Emydidae; genus Malaclemys; species Malaclemys terrapin. Next base: position 4,179,510 of record NC_071525.1, read on the forward strand.
TAATTTATCTCAATGTGTCTTTGTCTCCCGCTCCTGGTTGGATCACGTGAGGGGTTCATAAGCTGAAAGGTCAGTTGGCCTATGGCTGGAGCAGACTCATAAATCTCCCACTAGTTCAGCCACTAGAAAGGTGGAGAAACACCTCCCCTGGCCAGGGCAACTCAGCCTGGGTGATAGGGTCCGTGAGCCACCACTTGGAATAGCACCTGACCTTCTGCAGGGACTGAACACAGGACACCTAGATCAACAAACACAAGCAGCATCTGTATGAGCTAAAAATGAGAGACAACAACTACCCCCCGCCCCCGTACGTGGGTCACGTTCCCTTCCATGTGGGTGGCTGTCAGAGATGGTGCCATGGTACAATGTTCTGATACAGCCTCAACACCGCCAGTGTCTGGGGATGTTTAGATCTGGGGCTTGGGTTTGGGCACCTGGAAACTGGGTTCAATGCAGGAATCATTGGGGGGGGGGAGATTCTTTGGTGCTGCCTTAGAGATTCCTAGATGTTAAGGTCAGAAAGTATCAGGGGGTAGCCACGTTAGTCTGTATCCACAAAAACAATGGGGAGACCAGTGGCACCTTAAAAACTAACAGATTTATTGGGGCATAAACTTTCGTGGGTAAAAACCCCACTTCTTCACATGCACGGAGTGACAATCTGTTAATCTTTAGGGGCAGAAAGGACCCCTCTAATCTGACGTCCTGTGTATCACAGCTACCCCTGTATCGAGCCCAATTACTTGCACCTGACTAACTCGTCTCTCCCAGACGAGCAGCCAGTCTTGATCTGCAGACATCCAGTGACGGAGACTCCGCCACCTTTCCTTGGGAGATGGTTCCAGTGGTTAATTGCCCTCCCGGTTAAAAGTTTATACTTTATTTCTAATTTGAATCAGTCTGGCTTTAAATTCTAGCTGCTCTTTCTTGTTATGCCTTTGTCCAGTAGGTTAAAGAACCCCTTGGTACCTAGCATCTTCTTACGGAGAGCTTTCCCTTCCTTTCCTTGAACACAACTCAGCCCCATAAGCTACCACACTAGCTGTGCCAAATGGATTTATAAAGGAGGTCAGATTAAATGAGCATGAAAGTCCCATTCAGCCACGCCGCATCTCAGGATCAGGCCCTAAAACCAGGCTGCGTATCCAAACGAAAGAGTTGGTGTTCAGGACCCAGAGATCGCTTCTGCAGGGAACATGCCTCTGAGTCACTGGATAACTCCCATTTGGGTGACTTTAATTAGCGACTGGCAAACACGGTGTTTATTTGACTTGCGCTGAGAAAACGATAGATAAGGGTTGTAAAATGAGAACAATATTTGGATAACGTTTAACGAATTCAGTGCTTCGGATAATGTTCTTAAGTTCTTGGGATATAAATGCCAGAACAAAATAAATGGCAAGAACAACGTAACGCCATCGCGACGCTGTGCGCTGCATTTCCATGTACGAGGTTTTCTGTTGTCTGTTCAAATCCCGCAAAGAAATTCTAAATGAACCGTGAGCCCTCTTGTGCCTAACACAAGCTATTTGGCTCAACGGTGGGCCTTACATAGACAGGAAAAAGAACTCCCTCCAATGCAGTAAGCATGGGGTGCAATTCTTTGACCTAGGATATCAAACTAAATGACTATAGAGGTTCCTGTTTGCTTTAAAAATCTATGGTCCTGGGTCACTTCTTATTGACACTGATGTAAATACAGCATAGATGACTCGGCTGAATTTGTTTTATAACTTCAATAGATGTCTATGTTTGATTTTAAGCATTTTTTCCAATGCGGGAAATAATGGCGGGGGAGGATCAAACACCAGTGTGTGTGTGTGTGTGTGTGTGTGTGTGTGAGAGACAATTATTATTTAATGACACAGACACTGCGATTCAAAAAGTTGAAGCGTTATAATGGTTAAAACACGAATGATCACCATCACACGTCAAAAGATACCAAGGAAATATACTTAAGTCAAACCCTAATCAGTTCCCCAGCGGCATTTGTCTTGCTTTGCCGAGCTGTCAATGTTGATGATTATCTATAGAAATCGTTTTTTCCATCGGCTTGAGTGTCGGTGGTGAAATCGACATTTACTGATTAAAAAAATCCAAGCCGGAGCCTAGACAATGGAACTACTCGGGTTTACACCAGCTGAGTATAGGGGCACTAAGGTACACTGAACCCCCCCTGAGCACAGGGGATAGATGAGATGACCGCTTGAGGTCCCTTCCAGTTCTATGTTTTATGAGCCTCTGCACTGGGATTTTTTGCAGAACTTGGCTCTATCTATAGGCTCTGATTATGACACCCCACTCTCTGGTGTTTAGCTGGCCCCCCATTACTATAGGATCTGTGCACTTTACAATCTTTAATGCACTCACCTTCACACCTACGAGGCAGGGCAGGGCTCTTATCCCCATTGTCCAGATGGGGAAACTGAGGCAGAGAGCGGCTAAGTGACCTGCCCATGATCACATAGGAAGTCTGTGGCAGAGATAGGAATTGAAACCAGGTTGCCCAACTCACAAGGACATTTCCTAAACCTGCACTGGGCTATCCCACTTCACCTAAAGCATAGGGGTGCATCCATCTCCTGGATTTTGAGTCAACCCCCCTG